>NC_089837.1:60446817-60821817 GCF_035609145.1 Eleutherodactylus coqui
GTCATTGGCTGCAGCGGCAGGTTTACAGGGCATCGCAGCCTAAGCTCTGTCATTGGCTGTAGCTGCAGGTTTACGGGGCATCGCAGCCTAAGCTGTCATTGGCTGCAGCGGCAGGTTTACGGGGCATCGCAGCCTAAGCTGTCATTGGCTGCAGCGGCAGGTTTACGGGGCATCGCAGCCTAAGCTGTCATTGGCTGCAGCGGCAGGTTTACGGGGCATCGCAGCCTAAGCTGTCATTGGCTGCAGCGGCAGGTTTATGGGACGCACAGACTGACTGCAACCTGTAAGGAATACGTCATCGGGGAGACCCAGACCCGCTAACTTTGGACACTTTTAGAGATAAACGTATATCAGACCACCCCTGTAACTATAGCGGGGTTTAATTGGTTCTGTTATGTACCCTGGCATTTTACCAGACATAATGTTAAAGCCCGCTGCGCTCTTCAGTCTCCAGTTTATGCCAGGTTTGCACTGGAGGCTCCTTACATCTTACTGTGACATAAACTCGGTGCAATGCAGCAATGGGGCCTTGTTCCATCTCTGTATCTCCCCCTGCAGGAGATGTCGGTGCCTTACCACCTGCCATACAGGGTGTTTATACGGAATGATAGTGCTCCCAAAATCTGTTAAACAAACAAAAATGAGTAATAACCGATCGGTTGAAACGCGAGCCAACGGGAATCAGGAGGTTTCTCGTTTGTCGTTCCGTTTCAGCCAATGTAATAATCATCGCCGGCTCGTGCGTAGGAACGTGAAACGCTGAACGAGAAGCAAACGCGCCCAAATAGGCCTCCTGAGCGCAACGTCCTCACCAGCTGGTCTGCTCAGGCAAGCGAGAATCCGGCTCTTCTCATTACGTCTTAAAGGCGCTGTAGCCTAATGTTTACAACACGACATGCCGCGCTGCCAGCGCCTTGTGGCGTTATCACCGTTGCTTCCACCAATGCAATACTCTCCTTTGTGGGAGCGACGAGTGCAGAGAACACACGGCTGCCTGTGACTTGGTTTTCTGTAATATTGATGAGGTGATGTGAATGGCTTCCAGTATTGGGGTGAAGCACTGACCCAAGTCTTCCACCTTGGATCCCGGTGCGGTCAGTATACCTGCCGGGTGGGTTCTGCGTTGCTCATAGTCCACTGTTGCATACTAGTCAGGTGTAGTTCTGTCTTCCTACTGACCTCCGATTTCATCCCCAGGCATACGTGATGAGGCCATCCATCATCTTTTTTGATGAAATAGATGGTCTGGCTCCGGTACGCTCCAGTAGACAGGATCAGATACACAGGTAAGTTCTGGCCGGGTCTGGCCTTGTGCGTTAGACGTGTCTTCAGTTTACTATGGAGGGTTTCCTGGGAGAGGACCTCCTGTAGACAAACCTCTGTTAGTGATGGCCTCGTTTGGGTTCGCTGTGCACATATACACTCCTCAACATTGAAATTGAAACATCCAGAAGGATGTACGGCGGCACATCTGCACACATTCGCAGTGAAGAAAATAGAAGACCCGGATGGGTAAGTAGTGTCCTTGGCCGCGGGCAGGGTCAGATTCCGCTGCAGGCTCCCGTATGCGGAATCCGATCTACCTGTGGACATTGGGCCTTAAAGCGATTTTGATGGTGGAACCAGTACTACGGCTATTTCTCCAAAGTGTCTCAGGATCTGTTTTTCAACATGACAACATCAAGGCCGCTTGTTACTCCTACAGCTGTGAGCAGCCGGCATGGAATAAATGTCCTATCATGGCCTGCAGCATTTCCAGATTTGACTTCCATCGAGCACATCTGGGACGTCATTGGTCGGCAATTGCAAAGGGAGCTGCCAGCAGGCCATCTTGATGATTTGTGTGCCCAAGTGCATTCAGCATGGCAGAACATTCCTCGGACAACCACCAATAACCTCACTGATATCATGCCAAAGGCCTGTAAGTGCGTGTATTTCTGTGCGTGGCACTGATACACGATACTGAATAAATTGAGATGTTTTGCATATTCCACTTTTTCATCATTTGCATATCATTTACATGTCTATCGATCCGGTGATTTCCAAAATTCCACAAATTTTCCCTCTCGGTGTTGCAATTTCAGTGTTGAATGTATGCAGAGTGGAATATGTGGCGGCCATATAATGCGCAGGATATGTATGTAGTCTCGTGACCCCTCGTGGTACCATGGATGATGTGACCTCTTTCTCTTACAGCTCTATCGTGTCTACCCTGCTTGCACTCATGGATGGGTTGGACAATCGCGGTGAGATAATAGTTATTGGTGCTACAAACAGACTTGATTCTATAGATCCAGCACTCAGGAGACCTGGTCGATTCGACAAGGAATTTCTGTTCAGTTTACCTGATCAGAAGGTGAGAATCAACAAGAAGGGAGAACAGAACTCTGTAACTGTACATATAGGCATTGATTGATAAGACTTCCTGATGACAGTGGGCATAGTATGCTATAACTCTGTGCTCCAGGATTGATAACACACATATACAACATATAATATTCCCAGACGCTTTAAGTGTACAGTGCATTGGACTGCTACCACCATTAACCAGCCTGCACTTGTAACATCTAAATCCATCATTGATGCACAAAGCTAAAATGTGCCGCCAGACAGTTGTCGAGGGTAACGAGCTATGATCGGGTCGCATTTTTAACTTGTCCAATTCGCTGAGAGATGTCCCAGAATTCGTTTGCTCGTCCATTTTATGCATAAAAATCATTGTTTTTGCACGTTCTTGCATATGAAGAGCGATTGTTAAGCCGTTCACATTCTCTGGTACAGGGAGTGGGAATGGCTGAATGATTTATGGACACACTACAAAATCTCCGCCCTTATAATTAGGACGTACGAGCAAACTCTGTTGGTCTTTCACTCGATGGCTCTTGTGAACGATTTAGCACTCTGTGTAAAAGGAGCATAACATGGAAATGTAATCTACTGCCAGGTTTGCCCACAGATTACAGCCCATCGCTGGGGTGGGGGTGCAGCTATGATACAGAAACCGACTGATGGGGACCACAAACCAAAGTGTGCTGAACAAATTGCGCAATGTATAGCAACTAGTTTAATAAGTGGAATTGCTGACTACACCGTCAAATCCCAGATGCAAACAAGTCTGCAAATTATACAAAATATCGAATAACTTGCAATTGCGATGTAAACAACAAATGACCTCTACTGATATGGATCGATGCATCAGCAAAGTGTGCAGTGGAGATGCATAGAGATATTGCCAATATCTGCGCAAGTGTGCAGAAGGCATCGGTGGACAAGCAACTAGGAAATACATAGCAATGCATAACTAGATATAGTGTTCATTGCAGACCTATAAACCAATAGCAGCGAATCGTCATAGAAGAGTAGAAATCTACTAATAACCATAAAAAACTGTCCCAACCCTTTAGACCTGTTCCCCTGATACATGTTTCGCCTTGCCCTTTGTCAAGGCTGGGTTCACACAGGGCGGATTTGCCGCAGCTGGGTTAGCAAGCCATGTGGACGAGATTTCTGAGAAATCTCGTCCACACAGGACGGCGACTCCATCGCGGCAAAGTTGGGAGAAGCCGGCATTGCGGATTCGCCGGGTGCAGCATGTCCTGTTTTTTTATTTTTAAATTCCGCTGCGGCCGCTCTCTCCTCTATGGGAAGCGCCATCCGCAACAGAAAAGCGAGCGGACAGGCTGCTTCAAAACCCGCAGCACTTAGATTTCCCCTCGGAAATCTCGCAGTTTTTCGCTGCAGCCAAACGGCAAGATTTGCGCCGCGTGTGAGAACCCAGCCTTATGTGTCGGTTTAAGGATTTTCTTTAATATGGCCAAACGCTATGACAGAAACGTTGTCCCTTATCCACAGGACAGGTGATAAGTGATCGGTGAGATTCCCACTCGTCACAAGACAGGGAGTACCGTGTTCCCTACTTGAAGGGCCACTCAATTTTTTTTCCTTGCTTTATCTAGCGATCTTACCCCAGTATAAATAAATTTGGTTAATATTGCCGCATTCAGAAAGTTTCAGTTAGAAAGAAATAACCTAGAGTCCTTCTCATGTGGCCATGTGATCTCATTCTGATCTCCTGAAAATTGGTTTTATGTTCTCTCAAGAAGTCCATTTTTTTTTTAAACTCCGCATAAATTCTGTGTGATGAACTCTACTACACCAGCTATTTAGAGGGGGACACAGACACTTCTGTTATAGTTACTACTGATTAGAGGTACCTGTCACACAGTTATAATAAAGGAGATCACAGCTCATCCTCCTAGCTGCGTAATTATGGTCTGTAGCTTTATTTACGTGAATAAAGGAGATAAGGATAATTACAATGTCCACCCAGCAGACAGAGATGGTACAGCTAGATGGTGTGTGATCCTGTGCTGATGTATCATAGGATTGATAGTGCAGAATATTAAGGCTGCCTGTCCACGGGCGGGTTTTCATTGCGTTCCCTGCAGCGATAATCCGGCCGTGGGGAACGCAGTGAAAGCTCTCAATAGCGTTACTATTGAGAGCGCCCACCTCTGTCCCTATAGGGCTGACAGCAGAGATCCGTCTGCCGGCCCCTGCTCCCCGGGCTCCGAGATCTTCCACGGGATACCGCAATGCTTTCTCTTAGGCTGCCTGTCCACGGGCAGAGAGAAATCTCAGTATCAAAGTGGTGCCTGATAAGTATCAGACTGGAGACTGTACTGCATGGAAGTGAGTGCAATGTACATAGACGTCTAGTGTGTGTAAAACAGGTGAGGGGCGGGGATGAAAAAATGTGTTTTTGCTGATGTGGCCCTTTAAATGGAGCTGCAGCACGTATGCCAGACCACTCTTTACAGTGCAGACGCTACATAGGAGCATACCATGAGCCTGTGCACTCATGACTGTAGAGAACCTGTCTTCAGCTCAGGTGGTCGTCTATATATCTGTAAGGGCCAAAGCTTTTATCACAAATTTTGGAGAAGAATTTTTGTAATTTTAAGTATATACATTTAAGAAACGGGACCACAAAATACAAACTTTCACTTCACAATGACTCGGTCTGAGCAGGCCCTCACATGTGCCTCTTTCCACAAGATGCAGCTAAATGTCATCTGTTGTGTTTGTTTTGCAGGCAAGAAAGCACATTTTACAGATCCATACCAGGGACTGGAATCCCAAGTTGTCTGATGCGTTCCTAGAGGAACTAGCAGAAAAATGTGTTGGTGAGTTGTAGGACTACAATAATTCAGCTTTCTGACTGCTCTAAAGCATGCATAATACGGGGGGCAGCAATAATTTACTCCCACAATCGGATTATTTTTTTTTCAGTGTAACCACTAGTAAGTAGCAAACAAGAACATGTATTTTACTGCTAACACTTTGTCCAAATTTACATTTCTTGTCCGTTGCATTGGGGAACAGAATTCAGATCGGGGGTATAGCTACTTCCACTTGCCACTAGGAGGAGGGCACAAAGCTGCTCTTACCAGCAGGCACCAAGCTAATCCGTTTTAGCTTACTGTCCCTAGGAGGCAGACCTATTCAATTTACCGGTCTTGAACTGTTATCTATCTGCATTTGGAAATAGAGTTTGGAATGGACTCTACCTGTTACCTCACTGAGGGCAGCAAATAGACTGGAGCTAACCAGTCTGGTGTCGGCCCGACCGTCATAAGGCAAGGTGGTATTGTCAATGTCTTTTTGCCCCTGACCCAACAGCTATATTGGCCCCTTATCGCAGCACTCCTTTCCTTCCTATCCAAAGGCAGGTGATCACAGGTGTACGCACTGCTGAAGTCTTCCAGCCCCCTGACTTCCCGCAGAAAGGTTTGTATTTTCTCCGCCGCATAAGTGTCCCATCACCACCAACATTGGCACTGCCACTCCCCACCCGCCATAGACACCTCTTTATTGTACTGTTTTCCCCCAGCCATGCTGACAGAAGCCCCTTGGGGACATTCCCTTGGTATCCAACCCTATCTTTTGCTCCTTGCTCTCCTTTCTCCTCAGGGGACGCTGCAGCGGTCAACTTCTTCGGTAGCTGTAGGACATCTTCTCCTAGGCCGTCCTACCAGGCGGCGCTGTTTTTCAACGTGTGCTCATGGCACTGCTACTTGGGGACTGTAAATATAAACTGTGGACCACCACATCGCTTTTCAAGCCTCCTAAACTACTTTAGGCCCCAGCTTCAGCCTAGCTGCAGCACTTATCGCAGGACAATTGCAGCCTGTTTCTGGAAAGGGGAGGTCCTTCTGCCTCTCCCCGTATCCTTCTCCAGCGTGCCTAGTATCGGCCTACTTATTGGTTCCCGCCTCTTCTCTCACTCAGCTCACCGCCTGGCCTTCCTCTTCCTTCCTGCACATTTCTCTGAAAGCTGCTAGGGCCAGTAGTGTCTCTGACATGCTCCTCACCACATCTAGCAACAGGCAGTTCAGGGTCAGCTCTGGTCCAGGTAACCTCTACCTGTTGGCTAGCTCCCTTTCTCTATTGCTCTTCCTACAGTGCCCCTAGCAGTAGGCAATTTACAAGTAGCTCTACTGACTACTGTCCGAGGGCCTTTTGCATCATCTCAGACTCCAGAGCTGAAGGCTCTAGACAAGGCCCAGCCAGAGCCATGTATTTTGTGTGTTCTTGCTGCAGTATCAAATTACCATGCTGGCAGTCTGAGGCATTGTTCCTGTCAAGTCCTCATCGACTGCTCAACTGGAATGGTCACTCTCTATCGGACCTCACTAAAGCATCCACCACCATCATAGACAGGTTGGACCGATCTATCCATCAACCGCCTCAAAGCCTATCTGGAAATACACAACTTCTCTTGTGGCAAGTTCTGGAAACGGGGATCTCTCTCATAGACAAAAGTCACTCTGAAGGCAAACTTTTGAAATCTTTCTCTCTGATTCTGACCTGGATGAGGAACAGACATCAAAGCTCTCCTTTCTGGTCAGTAGCCTAGTAGTGGCTGTGTCATAGAGAACCTTCAGGTAAAAGATCTGGCACCCTGTTCATCTGTGGAAGCTTTTTCTTTCAGACGTCCCAAGCATTCTCCAAAGGTCTTCCCCTCTCATGCAGAATTTCAAGAGGCGTTGGTCAAAAAATGGGACCTTTCCGACAAAAGCTCCACCAAACCAAAGCATTTGGACATTGTGTGCCACTTTCCAGAAGACTTGATTAAAAAGTGATTGTCTTTATCAGTAGTGGACCCCTCCCAGTGTACAATTTATCGAAAAACACCACCCTGCCGGTGATGGACACCTCATCCTTAGTGACGTATGTGTTGAAAAACTGCAATCACTAGCCAACGTAATTTGGGTGGGTTCAGCACTTTGCCCTGTCTTTGCTTCTACCATAAAGTTTCTGGCATCAGTGATGGCTCTCCTCCACTCCAAAGGGATAGTAGCCATTCTCTATCTCAACGGTATCTTTGTGAAGACTCAGACAATTTGAGAACTCAAATTGGACACATCACTCTGGACACTCCTGTCCCAATTCGGGGTGATCATCAAGCGTCCCAAGTCTTCTCTCTCTTTTGCAACATTTAGACTTTCTGGACCTCTCCTTCGACAAAGCATTTTCCCGGGTCCTACGCCCACCGCAGAATTTGCAACTCCTTAAATGGCTGTTGGGCTGCTTGCAATCTATCTCCCATGACATCACTGCACAAGAGTTCTGGGGCTGATAGTCTCCTCATTCGAGGCGAATACATTTGGCCAGTTTCATGCCTGACCTCCCCAGTGGGCCATTCTCTCTCAGTGGGAGAAATCAGCGACCTTTCTCTATTTGACATTCCTGCCTGCGCTGCCAACTTCAGCACTCCCTTCTCTGGTGTCTGGACTCTTTACAGATCCACCTAGGGCACAACTTTCTGCCATTGGCCACAGAGCATCTTCCAGCACTCCTGAAGGTCCACATTCCAGGCATGGACCATTGGATAGCTATTTTTCTGAAGACAGTCGACCTGGGAGAATGGGAGTTACATCCCCAAGTGTTCCAACCCCTTTTTTAAAAAAAAAAAAATGGGGCCACCCAGACATCGATCTGATGGCGTCCAGACTCCACCACAAATGTTGTGACCAGGTATCGGGATCCCCAAGCTCGAGCAGTGGATGCCCTTGTAATACCCTGAACCATCTTCCAGTTCTCGTCCGTTTCCTTACAATCATCGATTTCACAAGAAGATCAAGTCGGAAGCTCTCCCGGTAATTCTCATTGCTCCAGACTGGCCTCCATGGCATCTTCCCGTTTTCAGAAGATTTACTTTTACATGGACCCCTCTTCCACCCACATTTGTCCATGCTTTTAATGGTGTGCCAGTTGAAGCCGACACTCCTGAGAGCCTGTGGCTTTGTGGAACCAGTCATTCAGACGATGATGAAGGCTAAGAAGAACTTTATTTTATTTTTTTTTCCTTCTGTGTTTTCTATCATGCCTTTCTTCAGGAGGGTCTGGACCCTGGGATTGGACTTCCTGAAGGGCCAGGTGTCTGCACTGTCCATTCTTCTTGAACACCCCCTGGCTTCTAAGTCAGCGGCCCATATCTTTTTACAAGAAGTTGCCCACCCTGCTACTCCATTCCATTCCCCTGTCCCACCATTTCTCGCTAAATCAGATCAGCAGTAACGGAGGTCTACCATGACAAGGGAAGGGAGCCTCCCTTCAGGATTACTGTTCATACAACTCATGCTGGCTTCACATGGCCAAGCGCGATTTCAGGCTGTACACTTGCGATGTCCCCGTGAATACGAGGCATTTTTATGTCCAAAAACTCCAGATGTAATACAGTTGCGATCCTCCGATGTGGCTTTCAGCCATGCTGGAGCATCAGCAAGTGTTTCCTATTGTTTTCAATGGAAAAACTTGCATCGCTTGCTGCGGGATATGATTTACAGTACCCATTGAAAAGAATGGGCTTGCAACGGGGCATCCACCCTTTAAGGCTGCCACTCGGGCCTCTCTACTCACCACCACCAAATCTTATCTAGTGCCCTTTTTTGCATCTGCGGATGCTTCTCTCGGGTTGAAGAGTTTTGCAGATCTGCCTCCTAGTGGCAGTGCCGTACAGCAGCATTTAAAGGGTTAACAGTCGAGATCGGAGTCCTCTGTGATTGCGGCTGGTGTCTGCTGTCAGACGGGCGATAGCCGCCATGTATGGAGCAGGTTTGGCTCCTGAGCCCCCTCCACAGGCTATGTGCAGTTAGGACATATATAGCTGTATGTGTGTCCTGAAAGGGTTATAAAGTACAGGGCAGCAGGTACTGATATTCTGTATATAGCAGTATTACATTACCCTTATGTACCCTATATGATCTCGTAAGAGAAGGGTGCATGCTAGAAAGTTGCATCCTGCTCCACCTGTAACCTATGAGGCAATGTTACCCCTTTAAGTACTTGGCATTGCCTTTGGTTTCTGTCCAGGCGCAGGGAGGAGGTTTATGCGTCTGTGTTGTACGTATGCCATTCTAATAACTGAGGCGGCCACCCACCGCTTCATTTTATGCCGTTTTTTATTTCCTTTATTAATAAGGGATTTAGTGTACCACACAATTATCCAACTTCTGAGATTTGCCAAATACTTTTGAGTTGCTGGAGGCGAGGTTCACATGGGAGTTTATGGAGCATTTATTTTAGGAGAATAGCTTTTTGTGGAGGTATTGATAACTTCTACCTCTGCGTTGGGTGCGCCGCCAGCATTTACAAGTTTGATGGCCTTCAGAAAGGGGGTTGAGTTGGCTTTTTTTTGTTCTAGCGATCAGTGGGGGTCCTGGCTTGCAGACCCATACTAGTGAAAACTGGTCGCATTTACTTGTATATTAACATCAAAGGCACTATTTGAAGCCCGTGTTCACAAGCACAACCATAGAGTTGTATGGCTCTGATTTAGAGGTCACCATAGTTTTTTGTGAGCTTTTTTCCAATATGGCTGCGCAGGTCGAGAGATGTGACCGCCTTTGGCACCACTAGAAGTAGAGTATTTGCTACGGGCAACAACTCGAAAGCCACATGATGCATCCGAGCCACGACTTGCAGAAAACAGCACCAATGCATTTAAGATACAAACTAAACAATCTTTGCAGGTAGTCTTAATTGAAAATCTGTTTTAGGTCTGCAGAGGAGCTGCAGACATATGTGTCTCCATGGTAACATGCTGCGATTAGAAGTCCGGTTATGACTTTTGCAGTGATGCTTCTTACGTTTTTACATCTGGTAACCTACTCATGTTATATACACAGGTAGTAGTGGATACATGAAAAGTACTGTTACTTCAAGTTCAGACTACATGGGGTTTGTTTGTAGTCTGTTACCATGGAGAGACTCCGATCTGAATAGGATCTGTAGGCGCAAAGTGGTAGGTTTTTAATTAATGGCGTTGGCCGCCTTTTATCTAAAGTACAAGGTCATTGTCGCTAACATCCCTCCCCTAGAAGTTGTCGGGATGGATGGAAACTTTCTCTGTGTGATTGTAACGATATAAGATGTGATATGCGGGCATGGAGGCTCTAGTACCATGTTGTATCGCCTCTAGCTTGGATACAAGATGTGATACGGTGGGCATGGAGGCTCTAGTACCATGTTGTACCGCCTCTAGCTTGGATACAAGATGTGATACGGTGGGCATGGAGGCTCTAGTACCCTGTTGTATCACCTCTAGCTTGGATACAAGATGTGATACAGTGGGCATGGAGGCTCTAGTACCCTGTTGTATCACCACTAGCTTGGATACAAGATGTGATACGGATGGGCATGGAGGCTCTAGTACAGGGGTGTCAAACTCATTTTCACCGAGGGCCACATCAGCCTTATAGTTGCCTTCAAAGGGCCGATTCTAATTGTAAGACAGTAAAAGTGAACCCCACAGTGGCCCGATTGGTAATAAGGTCCCCCATAGTGACCAATGACGCACACCATTCTGCGCATTACACACGCGCTCCATTCTGCGCATTACACACGCACTCCATTCTGCGCATTACACACGCACTCCATTCTGCGCATTACACACGCACTCCATTCTGCGCATTACACACGCACTGCATTCTGCGCATTACACACGCACTGCATTCTGCGCATTACACACGCACTCCATTCTGCGCATTACACACGCGCTCCATTCTGCGCATTACACACGCGCTCCATTCTGCGCATACACACGCACTCCATTCTGCGCATACACACGCACTCCATTCTGCGCATACACACGCACTCCATTCTGCGCATTACACACGCACTCCATTCTGCGCATTACACACGCACTCCATTCTGCGCATTACACACGCACTCCATTCTGCGCATTACACACGCACTCCATTCTGCGCATTACACACGCACTGCATTCTGCGCATTACACACGCGCTCCATTCTGCGCATTACACACGCGCTCCATTCTGCGCATACACACGCACTCCATTCTGCGCATACACACGCACTCCATTCTGCGCATACACACGCACTCAATTCTGCGCATTACACGCGCACTCCATTCTGCGCATTTCACGCGCACTCCATTCTGCGCATTACACACGCACTCCATTCTGCGCATTACACACGCACTCCATTCTGCGCATTACACACGCACTCCATTCTGCACATTACACACGCACACCATCAGCCTTATGGTTGCCTTCAAAGGGCCGATTCTAATTGTAAGACAGTAAAAGTGAACCCCACAGTGGCCCGATTGGTAATAAGGTGCCCATAGTGACCAATGACGCACACCATTCTGCGCATTACACACGCACTCCATTCTGCGCATTACACAAGCGCTCCATTCTGCGCATTACACACGCGCTCCATTCTGCGCATTACACACGCGCTCCATTCTGCGCATTACACACGCGCTCCATTCTGCGCATTACACACGCACTCCATTCTGCGCATTACACACGCACATCATTCTGCGCATTACACACGCACACCATTCTGCGCATTACACATGCACTCCATTCTGCGCATACACACGCACTCCATTCTGCGCATACACACGCACTCCATTCTGCGCATACACACGCACTCCATTCTGCGCATACACACGCACTCCATTCTGCGCATACACACGCACAGACACACACCATTCTGCGCATACACACATACATACACATACACATACAGACAGATACACACAAGGATCTCACCCTGCAGCTGCTCCTCCTCAGCGTTGCTTTCGTCCCTCCAGAGATCATGCTCTCTGCAGTCTTCTTCCCTCCTCCGCGGCCGTTGTCAGTCTGCTATCGGCACTCCTCTATTACTGTCTGCACTAGACAGTACAAGCCGAGAGAAGGTCGCATACTGACAGCAGCACGGAGGAGTGAGGGAACTTACTGCACAGCCGGCGGGCCACAGAAAATGAGGCGGCGGGCCGGATTCGGCCCGCGGGCCTTGTGTTTGACACCTGTGCTCTAGTACCATGTTGTACCGCCTCTAGCTTGGATACAAGATGTGATACGGTGGGCATGGAGGCTCTAGTACCCTGTTGTGTCGCCTCTAGCTTGGATACAAGATGTGATACGGTGGGCATGGAGGCTCTAGTACCCTGTTGTATCACCTCTAGCTTGGATACAAGATGTAATACAGGCAGACACGGAGGCTCTAGTACCCTGTTGTACTGCCTCTAGCTTGGATACAAGATGTGATACGGTGGGCATGGAGGCTCTAGTACCCTGTTGTATCACCTCTAGCTTGGATACAAGACGTGATACGGTGGGCATGGAGGCTCTAGTACCCTGTTGTACCCCCTTTAGCTTGGATACAAGATGTTATACGGTGGGCATGGAGGCTCTAGTACCCTGTTGTATCACCTCTAGCTTGGATACAAGATGTTATACGGTGGGCATTGAGGCTCTAGTACCCTGTTGTATCACCTCTAGCTTGGATACAAAATGTAATGCAGGCAGACACGGAGGCTCTAGTACCCTGTTGTACTGCCTCTAGCTTGGATACAAGATGATGTGATACAGACAAGCATGGTGGCTCTAGTACCCTGTTGTACCGCCTCTAGTTTGGATACAAGAGGTGATAGGAGCGGGCATGGGGGCTCTAATACCCTGTTGTACCGCCTCTAGTTTGGATACAAGAGGTGATGGGGGCTCTAATACCCTGTTGTACCACCTCTAGCTCGGATACAATGTGTGATACAGACGGGCATGGTGGCATACAGATTCCATTTGGTATCCTGCGGCGTATCAGTCCACATTTGCTGTAACTGAGCCTCTAGATCACGTACTCTCGTAGGCTTTTGTATGGAAATATGTGAGATGCCAACTTCATGTTCTATTGGTGATAAATCTGGTGACCGGGCAGCCGCAGAAGTGACAATGTTGTGGAGACATTCCTGTGACCCTTGTGTGTGTGGCCCAGCATTATCCTGCTGCCTCTTGGAAGCCGCTATGAGAGGAACACATGGCTGCAGGATGTCCTGAACATATCACTGAGCTGTCATTGTCCTTCCTACCACCACTAGGGGTGACTGACTATTGTATGCGATGGCCCCCCCAGACCACCACACCAGCAGGGGGCAGTGTGCCATTCCACAGCAAAGGCAGGATTGAAGCACTCACCCTGAGGTCTCCAGACTCTAATATGGCCGCAGTACCTTTACGAGGACGATTGTCCGGCGCCCGACAGCTGTCAATCAGACTCATCGCTCCTGTGCTTTCACACGAGCAATAGTCATTCACAGAATAGAGGTTTGAAGGAGTTTGAGATCTCTTCCGATCGCTCCCCTCCATTCACAGTAAGCAGGCAGTCATTCATTATTGGACGATTGCCTTATTGCACAGGTTTACGGAGCTTAAAAACCAAACAACTGCAAGTTCCCTATCAGTGGCCGCTTGTTTAAAAAAAAAGAAAAAAAAAGCCAATCACCCAAAATCGTTGCTTTGACAATTAGTCGGACACAAATTACGCCATGTAAAGACACCTATACTGGATAGTACCACATGATGCGACCCCATCCATCAGCGCCTCCCGCTCTGTGCCTGCGCCGGTTTCCTGCCTGACCAGATCTGCATTCAGGAAGGAAACTGGCACACTGCACCTCAATGGGAAGCACTGATGGACCGGTCACATCCCACGCACCTCCATCTGCGGCTATCTACAGGATGGAGTGGCGGTCCTGTTCACGAAGACTACTTCTGCGTATATACATGGGTGATGATAATTAGAGCTGTGGACTTCATAGCTTGTGCTGTCTAACAAATTCTTTATTCTTGCCCCTCCAGGCTACTGTGGAGCTGACATTAAAGCACTTTGCACTGAGGCTGCCTTGATTGCCCTTCGCCGGCGCTACCCCCAGATCTATGCCAGCAGTCAGAAGCTACAGCTGGATGTTTCTTCAGTTGTTCTTGGTGCCCACGATTTCTACCATGCAATGATAAACATTGTGCCTGCTTCTCAACGTGCTGTGATGTCTCCCGGGCACGCTCTCTCGCTCGTCATAAGGCCGTTGCTCCAGAGGACGTTCTCAGACATACTCTGCGCCCTGCACAAAGTGTTCCCTCACGCTGAGTTTAGCAGAGACCCCAAGAAGGACGGTAATGATGATCTTGTGCCCGTTGATCATTTCACTTCTAAGATGGCTAGATATACATGTGTACACACACAAAGATTTGTGGTCCTAACACACTTGTGTTTTCTCATCTTCAGACGATGCAAGCCTCCTCCTTGAAGACAGCGAGGACGAGAACCCGTTGTCCATATTTGATGTGAGTTCTGTCTCAGGATCACCAAAGAAACAGCCAGCTGCTCCCCACAAGCCCTTCCTCCACTTTACAACGTGAGTGGCTGGGACAGGGAGGGTACACAAGGGCTGGCATGTATGGACTGGAAATGGGTACCCTATATATATGTGCCAGTGATGGTTATCCCCTCCCTATACATGGGATAGGCGATAACTACCTGGGAAGTGGGGATTTGACTGCTAGGACCCCCACTGATTACAAGAATAGAAGTTTTGAGCATCCCCAAATGAATGGGGAGCGGTGGCCATGTGTGCACAGTGCCATTTATTTTAGTGGGACTGCTAGAGAAAGCAGACTACAAATCGTATGGCTGTCTCTGGAAGTCCCATTGAAAATGAATGGAGCTGTAGCGCACGCTGCTCTATTCGCAGATGCTCAGGACCCCCATTCTCATGATGGGTGTGGGGGATTTATATGGAGCCTGATCACGGCTTTTAACCATCTCAATGCCCCGTTCGTTGTTCGGGGGTCTCAAATAGTTTCCCCACAATGTAATCGCAGGTCGCTGTTTGTTTGCCATGGCATTAAGGGGCCATCTGAAGGCTCCCAGGGCTGCCATGAAGAAGTGCTTGTATAATGTAATACTGTGGTATTGCATCATACTCCTATGAGCAATCAAAAAATCGCAAATCTTTTCCAAAGATATTTTGTGTTTTGCAAGTAGGACAGCAAAAGTAAAACTATATAAATTTGCCATCGTCGTCATCGTGCTGTCCCGCAGATTAGTTATCATGTAATTTTTTCCGTAATATGTACGCTGTAGAACCAAGGCTGTTTGCCCCAGGCTATGTCTGGTTTTGCTGATGTATACAACATGGAAGCAGACCCGTCCATACTGGACCGCAGCATTCATGATAAGCTGGAAGAATATGTTGTAGCCGTGCGGAGACCATTCGTCGGTCTCAGGAAATGCAGATGGACAAGTCCAGCATCGGCAGTAGTTAAGATCCTGGTGCTTTATTGGTTCAGTCTGTGGGAAGCACATTGGTCACTCTGTCCTTAGTCCCCACCTCTGGGCTGCCAGGTGATAAAGCTACGAGACCTGAAATACTGCTTCCATCGGTTGTCTCGGTCTGGTGCTGCAGCTCATGATCAGTCCAGTCCATGTTCTGTATCTAATCCCCTGCCCCTTCCAGGTGGAGGGTCACATAACCTGACTGCAGTTTCCTTTGCATTGACTAACATAGCCCGTCTTGTCTTTCCAGTTCAGCTTGCCACCAGCCGACCTCGTACCGGCCCAGGTTTCTCCTCTGTGGGGAGCTTGGCTCAGGTCAGACCTCGCACCTTGCTCCTGCTGTGTTGCACATTCTTGAAAAGTTCTCTGTGCATCGATTGGACCTACCAGCACTTTACTCAGTCAGCGCTAAAACTCCTGAGGAGTCCTGTGCACAGGTTAGTAGAAAGCCACTCAGGCTTTATTATGCTCTTAGTCTGGTGCTACACACACCTTTTCGTCACTACATATTCCAATTTTAAGTAACAGCTGCTGCCCCAGGAGTGAAACTCGAAGCCCCTATATGCTTCATCATCCAGTCTGCCAGAATTTTCAGATTGAGCCAACCCCTAAAGGGAACCTGTCACATCCCCACAGCACTGAATTGGGGAAGGAAAAAAAAGGATTCAGCGCTCACTGGGATCCGGGGTATATAGTCCAATACAGGAACGCTTGATAAAGGCTCCAGCCGTAACGCGTTGCAATAAAAATTGGTATAATATACCATTCCTGTATTGGACTATATACCCTGTGAGCACTGAATCCTTTTTTTTCCTTCCCTTATTCCTGGCTATGTGAAGACTCCTGGCTGATGAAGTCTCAACTGATTCGAGCTGGCTCTCCGGTATACTACTGGATTGTAGATCATGTTACTGTTATATGTGATCTTGGATGTTAGGTGCCGGTGGGTCCCACCTGGCACCAGGTGAGTTAATCTATCACCTCCTTTTTTTCTGGTATTGAAGTTTTAAACTACGGAGCGCTGTTTCAAGTTTTTGTTTTATCCCCACAGCATTATAAACTAAATTATGGTGCTGTTAGGGAACATGACTGGGAGCCAAGTGACATACACAAGCTCTCCCGTACAAGTCTATAGGAGAGTCTGTGCACGCAACTCTAAAAAGATTCGGGTCTTCGCACCACACATCGACTTCAGTGGGGGACACCGCTGCATCATGGGAGTGAAGGAGCATAATAAATCCATCAACCGGCTCCCTGTCACATCCCCTAACAGTACCATAACGTAGTTTATGATGCTGTGGGGATGTGTATGGCCAGCTCTAATACACTGTGCAACACAATTTGTGTAACAGGTAAGCAGATAGGCGGCTTACCGTAACTTTAGTGCGCTGAATTCAAATATATCGTTTTTTTTTTTTTTTTTTTTTTTTTGCCACTTAACGTTTTCCAATAATGGTTAATAATGTAATCTAATTGCTGTTGTATTGTATTTTTTGAAAATATGCTGATACAATTAATCCAGTCGTCTCGCCATTAACCTTGCTTAATAAAAAATAACAGAAGTGATTGCGCAACTATTTTGCAATCAAGGCTACACACCACGCTGACTAAACACTATAAGGGTAGGTTTATGCAACATATAGGGTATGTTTCCACGTGGCGTAAACACTGCGGATCATCCACCAGTAAGCTGTAATTAATGAACTGTGTATTTACAGATCATTGGTTAGAGTAAATAAAAAAAAAATCCTAAAGCAAAAATACATATTTGGTATCGCTGTGTCCGTAAAAGTCCGATCTATCAAAGTAATGCATTATTTACCCGGGACGGTGAACGCCGTTTGGAAAAAAAATTAAGAACGCCAGAAATGCGCTTTTATGGTCATTCTGTCCCCAAGATGAAATGCAAAAAAAAGCAATCAAAAAGTCGTATATATTCTAACATTGTACTAACGCAAAGTACAGGACGTCCCGCAAGAAATGAGCCCTCACACAACTATGTGGACGGAAAAATAAAAAAGGTATTGCGTGCAGAAGATGGCAGAAAAAAAAAATCGTACCGACCCATAGAATAAAGTTATCATGTCATTTTTGTTGCAGTCTGTGCGCTGTAGAAGAATGACACAACGAAAGAAGGCGGAATTTTTTTTCTTTCATTTTACTCCACAAAAGTTTTTCAGCGCATTGTATGTTACACTAAATAGTAGTATTGAAAAATACAACTCACCCTGCAAAAGCAAGTCCTCATACAGCGACGTCGATGGATAGATAAACGAGTTACAATTTAAAAAAAAAAGAGCTTGGTCACTAACGGGTTAAATAACTTGAAAATGAGACGTGCGGCTATAATTTAGTTTTACCAGTGCAATCAGCAAGTTTTAATTTTACAGAAATATCAATTACTTTTGGTTATTAACATTTTAAAAAAATGTGTTGCGCAGTGTAATAACCTGCGCAGTGTAATAACCTGCGCAGTGTAATAACCTGCGCAGTGTAATAACCTGCGCAGTGTTGCAACCTCTTTTGACTCCTTGCCCCAAAGGGGCCTGCATGTACGTCCTTCAGTGTCAGTTGGTATGGAGCGGGATCGAAACTGAAAAAAAAAGTGTAAAATAAAGTTCTCATCCTTTCTTTTTTAGAATATAAAAAAAAAACCACAAGTTTTTGAAAGTGGAGAGGAGAAACCAGAGAAAAATAGGGAGTGGGGGCTTCGTACAGGGGTTAACGTATTCCCTGCTGTAGATATATCGGCATTGCAGCCCTTCGGGGGCTTTGATGTGGTTCCCACCAGCATGGCTGCCCTGTCACTGCTGATCAAAATCTGCCTCTGAAATCCCCGGGTGTGGTGGATTATTTGTTGCTGCAATGGATCCACAAGGCAGATTTGCGCAGGCAAATAGAAAAATCTTAAAGACTTTCAGACAGATTCCACCTCAAGAAATGTCTGAATGCAGATTTCACAATGAATTTGATGGAATCGCTACAGATTTTTATTGTGACATATGGCTTAGGCCGGGTCCACAGGGCCGTAAGCGTGGAACGTGGCAGGGTTCCCACGGCGTCTTACAGCCGTGACCCTGCATAGGGCAGCAAAATTGTACTGTACATAGCCGCTGCTCTCTGCAGCTCCGAGGCGCTTCCTGCAGTTCTCGGCCGCCCACAGAAGATCACTTCCTTTTTACAGGATTCATAAATTGCACCTTCAGGAAGTGACATCTCTGATTGGCTAAGCAGCGCTCAGCGAGCCAATGTGATGGCTGCGATTGGTTGTTGGCAAAACAAAAATCTAATATAATTGTCTTTTTATTTATTTATTTTTTGCGCAGATGAGCCATAAAGTTTTAGTTAAAGGGTTGGTCAAAGATTAGAAAAACATGACCCCCCTCTCTCTTCCAAAAACTGCTCCATACCAATTCATGAGTTCTATGTGGTATTGCAACTCAACCCCACTCACTTCCACAAAGCTGAGCTGCAATACCAGATATAAACTGTGGTCAGGTGTGGCGCTTGTTTTGTTTTTATTTCTAAGGAAAATAGCCATATTTTCCTAATCCTAGAAAACTTCTGTCAAGGCTGGAATTAACTCTGTTTTTCCACCCTCTGTAATGGCTTATTCACCCGTAACAATGGTCGTGCAAAAATTCCTTCAACTGAACGAAAGTGCGTGATAATCGTTACGTCTAAACGTGAGGCCGTTGGTTACTATTCGGATATTATTCGTTTGTCGCTCAGTTTGAAGCACCATGAAGATCATTGCCGGTTCGCTCGCTTCTGCGTCTAAACGCTCCCCGCTCAGTGTGAAGCGCTGAGCGAGAAGTGAGCGATGATCTGCTGGTCTACAACTTGTGGTGACGCCGCCCGCTCGTTCAGCTGATAGTCGTCCCGTGTAAATGTGGTATTAGTGGATCCATACTGCATCAGGATCTTCTGCCAGCTGATTAAAGTGCAGTGTCTTTTTGGCAAGCTCCTCATTGGCTGCAGATGTTACACCAATGGTTACGGCTGCATACATGGGAGCAATGGGGGTTACTGCATCCCTTCCAAATCTCGTGTTTTTCCCCATTTCACTCTCTGGGGATGAGTGATTTGGAAATTGCAGCCTACATATTTGACATCCACTGGTCATGCGCTGCGCAACGTCATGGTCTCGTTTCCAAGCTGTTCGTTTACACGGTCATTTACCGTTTACCGCGGAATTTCCGCCCCTGGAAGCTACCATAGGATTGCGTTAGCAAACGCAATCCTATGCAGACGGCCTCACGAAATCTCGCGCGGCAAACAAATTGTAGCATGCTCTATCTCTCTGCGAGCCCCGCACAGAAACGTCACTCACCAGCCGCCGGCTCCGCTCTGCGCATGTGCTGGCAGCCGGCACATAAAAGAGCCGGGGCTGCGGGAGCGGGTGAGTGTCACGCTGCTATCTGCAGACGCTCGGGTCGGGAGAATTCTCGCAGCCGGGTCCGACCCTGCGGTCTACAGGCAGCCTAACGCTACAGTCTAAACAAGGCCTTAAAGGGGTTGTCTCACGCCGAAACGGGTTTTTTTTTATTCAATAGGCCCCCCGTTCGGCGCGAGACAAACCCCAGGGATGGGTTAAAAAAAAAAAAGTTTATTACTTACCCGAATCCCCGCGCTGCGGCGACTTCTTTCTTCCTTTACCAAGATGGCCGCCGGGATCTTCACCCACGATGCACCGCGGGTCTTCTCCCATGGTGCACCGTGGGCTCTGTGCGGTCCATTGCCGATTCCAGCCCCCTGATCGACTGGAATCGGCACACGTGACGGGGCGGAGCTACGAGGACCAGCTCTCCGGCACGAGCGGCCCCATTCACCAGGGAGAAGACCGGACTGCGCAAGCGCGTCTAAAAACGCCAGAAGACAGCGAATTTAGACGGATCCATGGCGACGGGGACGCCAGCAACGGAACAGGTAAGTGAATAACTTCTGTATGGCTCATATTTAATGCACGATGTATATTACAAAGTGCATTAATATGGCCATACAGAAGTGTGTACCCCCACTTGATTTCACGAGACAACCCCTTTAATTGGTTGTTTTATTCCCTCCCCAGCCCGCAGCCGCTTTTTATCTGTTGGCAAACTACTTCTAATGTAGTTGCCAACAGCTAAGTTCAGTTGTAGGGGACGTAGCTGTCGGGGGTATTACATCTGTTCTGATGTAAACTGGACTATTCCCGTACACTGATAGCAAGCAGAGATCTTGCAAAGGTGAAGAATTGAAGCACAAAGTTTATTAGAAACTTGCAGAACTTTTCGTCTCCGTTCACCCATTTAAAATCTGCGCAGCGGACCTTCTCTGGTCATCCACATTGTCTGTACTGTAACAAGTTCCGGATTTTCTGCAGCATTTCTGCTAGGTGTGAACGTACCTTCAGTATTACAGTGACTAAGCTTTGCCTAAATCTGTACCCCACCCCCCTCCTGTGAGCATTCACTGACATGTCGGCTTGATATCTGCAGTTAAGATGTAATTCTGTTTTTCGGCAGGTATTCCGGGAAGCTCGGAGAACAGTACCCAGTATTGTTTACATGCCACATATAGGCGACTGGTGGGAGGCTGTCAGTGAAACTGTGAGGGCTACCTTTCTGACGCTCCTGCAAGATATCCCCTCGTTCTCTCCCATTTTACTACTGTCTACCTCTGAAATTGTCTATGGGGAGCTGCCTGATGAGGTAAGAAAACTTTTTTTTTTTTCTTTTGCGAACTGTTGACAGTTTTTGAACAGATTGCAGGAAGCTGGTAGAAACACATTCTGAGCACAACTAGTACACCAGGGTTGCTTCTCTTTTTGACCTCCAAATGATGGCTAAGACTTCTTTCACATTACGTTTTCCCTCTCCAGTTCTGGTTCCATCCTCCATGCAGAAGAACACGTGAGGACAGAACCTGAACGGCGACGTAAGGGAGAGAATATGAGACAGAGACCTCTTTGGTCTCCAGCTCATGTAGTTTACGTCGCTGTCAGTCTTTTACAATGTATATGTATCAGGACAGCGTGCCACGAACAATGGGAAGCAACCCAAAATGGGCAACAAATCACACAACAATGGACTCACCCGGTGTATAGTGGAGCCCGGTCCTGAGCCCCACCTACACCTCCAAGTCCTGGATCGCCTTAATGCATAATGCCGATCGTCTCCCTGCGTATCCACGAAATCCTGACGGACTATATCAGGAGAGCTGCCAGGAATCTGTGTCACACTCTAGGTGTGATCCACTGAAGCAATGACTAATAAAAATAAAAAAGTTCCTGCGCTCCTTTTGGATCCAATTTCACCAGGGATTGGAGTTACCAATGCATAAGTAGATTAAAAAACTTTCTTTATTCCATATCCAAGTGCAACGCGTTTCATCGCATATAGCGAATTTATCAAGCACAGTATTAAAAGCACACACACATATTATATATATATATATATATATATATATATATATATATATATATATATATATATATATAATATAATCATATCTCCTTGTATCAATTACCTTATTGCTCCTCCTTCCTCCTAACAGGCATGTCGGTCCGTTGTTGTGCCAGCGTCCTAATCTGGGTCGCTCACGTGACTTGTCACGTGTGTTGACGTCGCGCGATGACGTCATTACGCTCGCGGCGCTCCGTTATAGCCGGTGGAACGCATAGGATGAATATTCTCCCTGCGCCCTTTCTCCTATACCCAGTATATTTGTAATAGCGTGATGACGTCATCACGCTCCATCATACCCAGTTACGGTGGGTGGAACGCTCCAGGGGAGCGCTTTAACTCCCTCCTTGCCTAACGCTATCTGAGTGTCAGGAGGGGAGTAGCTGATTAAATCAGTCCTATTGTCTTTATTTATCAGTTCACATTAATATATGATGGGAATATTAACATATGCATAGAGAGATGTATATAGAGACAGGTGCTATAGCCCTTAGCCACTGCCTTTACTACTATATCCTAATCTCATTGAGTATATATCTCTACCTTTTTGTAATACTGTTAAAATCTATGTTCTATAATAAATATTAAATATAAATACATATATATCTAAAATTACAAATAAAAATATGTATATATACTAAAAAATAAAAACTACAACGCTAATACTAATATACAGCTATACAATATGCATACAATGAATATGAAATAAACTATTATTTCCAATTATAGTCAATTGATATCCTATAGATACATAATTCTCTATTAAAATAACAAACACCCCAAATAACCGGGATTATGGTGTAAAAGCATATGTTTTAAAAAATTATTGGTTACAAACTCCATTCTACCTCCATTTTATCATTAATTTAATACTATTACCAATACTACTAAAAAAAATATTGATGTAGTTTAATAAATAATTTATAATTTATACTGATGTCGTAATCTATACTCATAGTTTCTCAAGTACTTCATTCAAGCCATTCGGGGTGAGAGTATTCATTCTGAAAATCCAGTACATCTCTTTTTCTCGTAGACGTTGCACTGAAGTTTCATAAATGAACTCCAAGGGTGTGACTCTAAGTCCTTCACTTACTTTATTATGGTGCAGGGAAAAATGGCGGGATACACAATGCTTGGTGTATCCCTTATTGATATTACTTCGATGTTTATTAACCCTTTCCCTCAGAGTATTAATGGTCCTGCCCACGTACCTCATACCACAGGGGCACTCTAACATGTATACTACCAATTTTACATTACAGGTCATATGTTATCCTATCTTAATCTTTTCCCCACTTGCTAATTCCACCTCCTGTCTACCATTTTCAATATTATGACAACATTTGCACTTTTTCTCTTTACATTTATGCACACCTCCTTCCCCAATCTTACTTTTCTGTAGTTTACTTTTGTCTTTCTTATTATTCCCCTCTCTTCTCGGACACGAAGGAGCCAATAGATTTTTTAGGGTTCTATTCTTTCTAAAAACGCATCGGGGGTTGTCAGATAATGTTTATGCTAGAAAAGGATCCTCCTTCAAAATAGTATAGCGTTAGGCAAGGAGGGAGTTAAAGCGCTCCCCTGGAGCGTTCCACCCACCGTAACTGGGTATGATGGAGCGTGATGACGTCATCACGCTATTACAAATATACTGGGTAGATATATGAGAAAGGGCGCAGGGAGAATATTCATCCTATGCGTTCCACCGGCTGTAACGGAGCGCCGCGAGCGTAATGACGTCATCGCGCGACGTCAACACACGTGACAAGTCACGTGAGCGACCCGGATTAGGGCGCTGGCACAACAGCGGACCGACATGCCTGTTAGGAGGAAGGAGGAGCAATAAGGTAATTGATACAAGGAGATATGATTATTATATATATGTTATATGTGTGTGTGCTTTTAGTACTGTGCTTGATAAAGTCGCTATATGCGATGAAACGCGTTGCTCTTGGATATGGAATAAAAGTTTTTTAATCTACTTATGCATTGGTAACTCCAATCCCTGGTGAAATTGGATCCAAAAGGAGCGCAGGAACTTTTTTATTTTTATTAGTCTTTTACAATGGACAGAGAAGCATCCAACATGGCACATTTCTGTCCGGTAGAAAAGGCAGAAAGGGACGGACACATTTCTGCACGGATCTGTGTGCGGGTCTGCATAGGATCTGTCTGGGATAAGGGCTTCCCGGTCAGGACGGACATATGTGAAGCACAATGCTGCGGTGCCAGACCATCTCCGGCGAGATGTAGAGAACACTTGCTGTAACCGTTCCGGTGTCCCGGCTGCTACTTATTCACAAACTTCCAGGAGGAGCAACGGAAGGACGGCACAATGCAAAGACAAGACTTGCAGCATGCAGATATCGGATAGACCTGTCAGAGACGGCAGATCCTTTGTATGTCTTCCGCTAGAAAATGGATTCTAGATGTGCTATAGAAGGTGATCCTGGGAGATGATATAGATAGGTCTTCGGTCATGTAAGCAGAGAATCCTAGTTTCTGCTTCGTTTTCCGATGTCTCAGCATTCTTGCCTTTCATTTAATGACATTTTTATACTGCATATTGTATTGTAATTACTTACAGGCTTGATTAGCGGCATTCTTCTTCCACTACTTGGTATCCGTTATTGTTCTTTCATATCATCCTAGGTATTGCATTGCGGGATTGTGTATTGGATATCTTGCAGCTTTATTGCCCTTCCCTGCTGGATATGTG
This sequence comes from Eleutherodactylus coqui, assembly GCF_035609145.1. Taxonomy (NCBI): domain Eukaryota; kingdom Metazoa; phylum Chordata; class Amphibia; order Anura; family Eleutherodactylidae; genus Eleutherodactylus; species Eleutherodactylus coqui. The sequence goes on from NC_089837.1 coordinate 60,471,634, forward strand.
GAATACAATTTTATTCTGACCTATGTTAGTAATCTCCATAAAAGCAAAGCATATCCAGAGAAGGAGGGACCAAATGAGTCAACTGATGACGTCACATCGGACTCGTCTGTACAGTCGTCTTTGTTTAACCATAAGACGGAGAACCTCTTTACATCTGCACTGAATGGCCCCTTTATTAGGGACCCCCATTTAGTAGCATCTCGGACCTCCTTTGTCCTTCCGATCTACAGCAATTCATCATGGCCTAGATTCCACTAGATGTTGGAATTGTTCTGCAGGACTATCGGCCCCTGCGGACAGGAAGATTCTTGTAGTTGCTGCAGATTAGATACTGACGTGATCTGACGCACTGACAGGAAAGGATCAGCGATTCATGCTGCTCGTGTCAAATTCTGACATCCCATCACCACAGAAATTTAGATTCATCTGATCAGGGGATCTTTTTTCACTTCTCGGTTATCCAATTTTTTTAGGGTTTTTTTTTTTGTCCACCAGAGTCTCGTCTTTTAGGTTTCCCTTCATCAGCAATGGCGCTGGAGCTTGTCGCCTGCTGTTGTCCCTTAGTGCTTGAGGTTAAGTTGTGCATTCATACACAATGGAGCCACCAGCGTTGTAGTCAGCTGCAATCTGTTTGTGCAGCTCCTGTTCATCAGAACGATTCCTGACACCCTCCTCTGACCCCTTCTTTACGTCCACAGGATCCCCTTTCATTGGATGCTTTACCTTAGTCACTCCATTCTCGTATGTTCTGCACGCGAAAACCCAACAAGGTTGGCAATAAAATCCTAGTCCAACCCCGATGACCAGGCCTGGATTTTCCCATCAAATGTGGATTCACACTGATCTACCGAAAACTCGTCAAATGATTTTATGTTGCACTCCGGGTCACGGGTCTAATATCCATCCAAGCTGTAATGGTGAGAGGGTGGGGATCTCCTATAAAGTGGCCTTCAGTGTATAGGGCTCGCACACCGAGGCTCCGCAGTAGAGTTTGTATTCCCTACAATAAGTTTTATATAACTTTTTATATGGCCATTTTCCACTTCAGCCCCGTTGTTTGTTTTCGCAGCGCCGCGCACATTCTTCGTTCATCCTAGTGTTTTGGATGAAGTTATGTTTTCGAAGCTCTTGAATTGCTTTTACTGTTGAAATGTAGCTGCGAAGCCAAACACAATGAGCTCATAATGACTTCTTATTCGTCTTTTGTGCCCTGGTAAAACACTTAAGTGAAGCAAGTTGTTCCGTAGGTTTCCTTATTTACCGCTGCTCGCTGCTTTATCCGTCTTGCGCCGGAGCGCGCTGACAAGCATTCTTTATCTTCTTTTTGGTAATAAAACCTGTGCCCTGTTATTACTCTGCCGGCTCCCCTCGCAGCGCTCTGCTATGCTTTACAACACATTTCTCTTCTCCCGCAGGTGAAGTGTATTTTCAGGGCTCAGTATGAAGAAGTTTTTCACATTTCCAGACCTAGTGAAGATGACCGGGTGAATTTTTTCCAAGATTTGTTACTTTGTCAGGCTGCTATGCCCCCTCCCAAAAGGAAAAAAGCTGGTAAGTGTCAATGATGAAACCACCTTGGTTGTATCCAAAGTTGTGTCGCTCCCTCGGCAGGCCAAGTCACATAAGTGCATTGCTGCTGTAAAGTGGTCCCTCAAGTTACAACGGCCTCGGGGTACAATATTTTAAAAATGCAATAAACTTTTTTTTAGGCCATTGTAACTTAAAAACCAGAATCCGACACAGTCCGGATCGGCGGCATGTGTAGTTTTGCTAGAAAATCCAGCCAATTGGCACCAGCATTTCACAATAAAACCCATGTATTATTGAAGCGTAGGCACTGATTGGCTGTCTAGTAGCGCCTCTCTCCAGTACAGTGCAGTACTACCTGTCTTGTACTGCTCTTTACCCGGATGAACGGCTCCTTTGGATGCCAGGTTAGAATGACTGCATGTTGTTTTTTGGTACACTGTGTGTTCTGTAGAAGCTGCTGTCATCACCGTAGAAAGTGATTTACGGCTTCGGACTGATACATGTAAGGACTTGCTTTGGGGCGTTAGGCCGCTTGCACACAGACGGGTGGGATTCCACATGCGGGATCCGACCCTGTGCCCAGCCGGTGATTGGGACAACGGTCACACACACCTCATTGCTCCATTCGTTTTCACCAGGAGTGCCAGAGAAAGTAAAGCGTAAACTTCCGAAAACTGAGAAATGTTTTTCCAACTCTTTTATATTTTGCTGAGAAGTAATCTAAAGTTGCGGCGCGGCCGGTGACCGCGCCGAGGCGCCATCTCTAAAGCTGTTGGACTCCGCAGAACAGATTACAGCCTCTTATACTTTAATAATTTGGCAGATTGAGCGTGGAGCTCAGTGGTTCCCGCTCCGCTCCTCCATCACCCATTGTTTAATTCTTCCTACCCCTCAGTCACCGGCCGCAGATTAGCAGGCAGGAAATAAAATACAAGTAGGATTTATGTCTCCGTTCTCAGCTCCAACCTATTAAGCAGCAGCTGTTTGTAAAGCCGGCATAAGGCGCACCTACCGGCTCACACCGGCCTACCAGGAGAAGACGCAGACTTTCAAGTGCTTATCTTCCCCATTAAGGACCAGTAAATCTCAAGTCCTTCAGACGTCCTCTCAAGGTGTCTGCTGTAGGCAGACATGTCCTAGTTAAGACGTGTTTGTGGCTCCCCTGATTCCCTAGAAAGGGGGACGTATAGATGGATGTGTCTGTGTGCAGAAGATAAATCTATATTCCTAGCGGGATATAGAGGGTTTAGAAGAACCAATATTTGTATTTTTACGTATAAAGAGCGTCCATTTTCACCCTTTCTCGGTCTGTGAGTTTTGGTGCCTTGTTGGAGAGCGGTATTTTGTGCACCATTATATATCCAGCACGAAACTGCGCAACGGGCCTCATCAAACCTGTCTGACAGTAAGGGCGGCTTCAGCCAGACATATTTGCGTGCGCGATATGCAGAGGCCAGAACCCATTGGCTTCAGTAGGGTTTGTTCTCACTTCCCGGTTTTTCGTGCGTGCAAAAAAAATAGAACATGTTCTGTCTTTCTGCGTATTTGCGCTCCAAAGGTCCCTACGGACGTCTGCAGGAGGTGTGCAGCGCTCGGTATAGCAAAACAAAAAACCACACCTGGACCTCATTAGGCTAAATAGCCTTTTAAGTCATGGCGGAAGGAGGGGGGGGGGGGTGTTGTGCACATATGAATGTGTATGCAAAAAAGTATACAGTACGATGCGTCGATACACATAAAACAACCCCATTCACTATGCAAATACGTAGCGCTGAAACGCGTGCATTTGCGCATACTCTCATCTTCAGCCGCCCTAAGACGGTCCTTGTTACCCGCAGCAACCAATCAGAACTCGACTTTAATTTTTTAAGTTGCTGTAGTAAAATGAAAGCTGAGGTTTGATTGGCCGCAGTGGGCAACAAGGACTGTTTTTTTTTTTTTTTAGACAGCTCTATTGTCGTTTGCGCGAACTAGCTGGTGATGTCCTCACTCGCTCGTTCGCTCTCATGCAGCCCGTTTAGACAGGTAGGTTCATCCTTGACCTCAGTGAGAGTCGTTCATTGTTTTACTTAATGAACGAGAATGACTGCACGATCCGTGTTTGAACAGCCGGATAGAACTGCCCCTAGTACCGTATGTTACAAGGTTTCAAGCCTTTCGCTGGTCCATGCCGATAAATAAGAATGGGCTTGGTTCCCAGTTTTACAACTTGTGCTATCATACAGCTGATATGGTTGACCTCCTATTTTCCAGTGCTGCACTCTTTGGAGGTCCTGCCCCCCGCCCCACCACCGCCGCCGCACCAGCTTTCTGAGGTGGAGACACATAGGATGGAAGACCACGAGGAGAACACGTTGAGAGAATTGAGACTCTTCCTCAGGGACGTCACCAAGCGACTGGCCACCGATAAGCGGTTTAACATCTTCAGCAAACCGGTGGATATTGAAGAGGTCTTGTTTCCATAATGCACAAACAATGAAGCGGATTATATTAATCTTAGATTGTTGGTTGTGGTCACCGCAGACTGGAGGCAAACCTATGAATCAGTGGAGTGACCAGTCAATCCATAAATCCTAGCTTTATATATCCAGTCAAGTTCTCTGGTTTTTGCAATAATGAAAACACAAACTTTGCAGATTGGTCGTTTGCTCGCGTTTAGATGGAACGATTAGCTTCCACTTTTGCTCATTAGAATGATAAAGCGTTCCGTCTAAAAGGGCCTTAAGCCTCGTAGTAATCAGACACTTCCTGTTCTGTAGAGAACTTCTCAGCTATCATCTCATTATCACTACAGGGGGCCTAAATATATAGATAACACAGGATTCACAATAGGTGATTGTCACAGCTTACCTCCTCCCCTCCCTTTGTACAGGTCAGAGCATGCCCACAACATTGAATGCTGTCCAGACTACAAGTTGGGTCCATGTGGCCGCTGTAAAGCATATCTTTGCTGTTAACTGCAGCTCTGGCAAGATGCCCGACCTCCCTATTCCCAATCGTTGCTCTATAGATCCTTTATAAAGGGTCAAGTAGTGATTTGAAGGAATGCTGCCATCCAGTAGGTGGCGCTGCAGAGGTATTGTTCCATTTTCCTTATTTGCATATTACCCAGAGGAGCACGGAAGGCCTTATAAGTCTCCTCACGCACCTTCTTGGTGCTCTCCCTAAGCAGTGAAGTTACCCCTCCTGACCTTGGTCTATTCACTGACAGGAAGCAATGAGTGAACCAAAGGCTGATTATGTCCTGCTGACACAGCTGCAGGAGTATGTGGTTACACGGGCATGAGCTGTGAACCCACTTGAGCCAACATGTAGATGTACACAGGATTGTTTCCATTCACTGACAGATGAATACACAGAGTATATTAACTCGTTGCTGAACTTTTCATTATACATAAACCAGAAAACCTTCATGAATTTCTAGTCGGAGAGAACCCCGAGTCGTATCGGGTTCATCTGCCATTCACCTTGTATTAATGCAAAATCTTAATTATCTGTTCCAGTTCTTGTGTTTTTGTTATGTGTAACCAGAGGCCAGACAAGTGAGTGACGTGCCAAACCGGTGAACAAAATTCAGAAGTTTCATCCAAATTTTCAGATGAAATTAGCAGTTTTCATAGCAGTGAAATCGGAGGAGAAAAATTATTTATCGACTGTAAAGTCCGCTTCTGTGCATGTCCGTGCAAAACCAGGGCCACCGGCTGACTCCAAGGCCAGGCAGGATGCCAGCATGTGGCTTACAAGTGCTGAGCTGCTTCCCAGTATCGCAGATGGTGGTGATGCCTTACAGTGTTATGTGTTACGCTTGCTTTGGACAGGACGCTTTTCGGGGGCTTAGGCCCTTGACAGTTGTCCCAGCGATCATTGCTCTTGTGCTTGTACACAGGAGCGATAATCGTTCAGTAATTTAAGGCGTAAATGAATCATTCCGATAGCACCCGGGATATTACATCCCTTGTAAGAGTCATTCATTCGCTGGCAGTATTTATACTAAACGCTTATTGTTCAGTTTCACACAATCCAGCGATAAGCTTAACCATAATCGGTCAGCGTAAATGGGCCTTTAGTCACTATCTTGCTTAGGGCCTATTTACACAGATCGCTTACGTTTAAGTGCCAGTTTTGAGCAATCACGTTGCATAAGATCTTAAGTAGCTAATTAGCTACTTAAGAGTTTCTTAGCATGTAAATGAAGGCGTCCGCTGTATGCGGAAGACAGCGGGAGCGCTGTCATCTGCATACTGCTGCTTTGTTTTTGCAGACATCAGCTGGTATCCCACTGAGCTGATAGCTCCGAGAACAGCAGGAGCGCTGACAGCTGCTTTGTTCTCGGAGCTGAGAGCTCCCAGTGGGATACCAGCTTGAAAAAAAATAGTATTAGCAGGATCCCGCTGAGAACTCGGCGAGTGATTGCTGACTTTTAGCTTGCTAAAAGTTAGCAATGAACGAATAGTGCAAAATGGACGCGCATTTAAACACAACAATTATGGCTCAAAAGATGGCTTTTGAGCGATAATCGTTGTCTAAATGGGGCATTAGGAAGGGTTGATGATCCAGAGACTATTTGGAGTTCAGATGTGAAGTCGGGATGGATATTTGTTCCCCCCCCAAACATAAGGAAAATTAGCTTCTACCTCAAGAGGGAGGGTTGCCCTTTCTCTGGATCAACATTGAAGGATAATAGACCTAACTGGATGGACGTGTTTTTTTCTTCCTCCTAGCCTTTACATACTATGTGTTAAAGCGACCCTCCGGGTTTCGACAAGCGAAGATAGCCACACCAGCTTCTCCGACTACCTGATGCACATTGTGTATGCATCCTTTGTCTAAGATACTACACCTGCTTTAATTAACCAGTATTGCCCACATGAGCAGTGCTGACAGTAGGAGCAACACGTATTGTCTTAGATTACCAATGCCTACAGTGTAAATCAGCTAGTCAGCGAAGCAGTGTGCTCATCTTTGCCCAGGCCCAGAGGGTAGCTTTAGGCTAGGCTGCATACAAAATGGAAAACAAAGTCTTTTAAAGGGGTATTTGCATCTTACACATTCATTCACAGAATATGTCAGAAACGTCTGATATTTGCATACTTCACTTCTGGGACCTGTACCTAGCTCTAGCGTAGTGGGGGTCCACCTACTTGCGTTCCCCCTGTTAAGGTGATTGCACCTCCAGGCAGAGAATGGATTAGTGTAGTGTCTATCAGACATTTATGGTATATCATGTGAACATGCAGTAAATGTCTTCGGTGGGATACCCTTTTTAATGTAGGAAATGCTTTATAGAACAGTAACATAGTATGTAAGACTGAAAAAAGACACTTTTCCATCCATTTCGGCCTATTACCGCCCTCAATGTTGATCCAGAGGAAGTCTCAGCAGTCCCTGAATATAGCCACTACCACCTCATGTATAGAAATACACCCAATGATAGTACTTATGAGTGTGTTCACATACAGCCACTGCTGTTTTATACAGCGGTAGCTGTAATTTAGAGGTTGTCTGGAACTTCTATTGATGACCTCTCCTCAGGATAAGTCAGCAGTCGTTGATCGATGGGGGCCTTCTGCTCTAGATCCCTGAATTTTTGTTCGTTATTGGCCCCATCAATCAGAGTATATTTGCTCTCTGATTGTCATATAAGGGTTTTCACACACACACATCCTCCCCCTCCCCAGAAAGAGTTAAATCATGAGGACTTGCTTGTTTAAGCCCGCAAATGCTGCAGTCCTTGATGGCATCTAAATGTTGTTACAGAAAAATAATTACGTTTCTTTCCCCTTACACAAGGCTTTGAAAAATGAAAAAATAAAAAGAACAAAAGCTACACATAATTGGTATCCTAAACCACACACATTATAAAATACTACATCATGTATCCAGTACGAGAGGGTGGGGCGGGATCACATCTGCATTCTCTAAATTGCCTTGCAGATGCTAATGCATCTCTATAGGCGCCTAGAGCTGCAGATCTTCCTCATGGGAGACTTGTGCGGATTCTAAAATTAAAATCCGCCCATGGACATTGGGTCGTTGGTGTTGTCATAATCCTGATGACACATTAAAATAAATCCAAAGAAAACTGGTTCCCCCATTCCCCCCTCCCCCCCCCCCCAAAAAAAAAAAGCTATAGAGAACCAATTTTGGGTACATATAATGTATAGAATAACTTTCATAAGTGCTAGATCTCATCCTGCAAAATATACGGTGTCATTGAGAAAAAATATAGTTATGACCACTGGAACACAGAAGGGCTAACTATTTACTGGCTGTTAGGGCTAAAATTAGTTATGTCACTAAGAGGGTTAAAATGCACTTGGAGCGACGGAGTTCTGTACCAAATACATTTCCATGAGACTTAGGCCGGCTTCACACGAGCGTGACGGGCTCCGCCGCGGAATATTCCGCGGCGAAGCCCGTCACGGCGCCCCCCAGAGACCCCATACTTACCAGCGGAAGATAGCGTGAAGACGCTTCCCCGCCCATCGCCGCCGCGTCGTGACACGCCCACGGTGTCACATGACGCGGCCGGCCGTGTCACGTGACGCGCCGGCCGCGTCATATGACGCGGCGGCGGTAGGCGGGAAAGCGTTTTCACGCTATCTTCCGCTGTGTTACAGCGGGAGATAGCGTGAACGGACGGCTTCCAATGACTGCAATGGAAGCCGTCAGCGCGTACACCCGCGGCAAATAGAACATGCTGCGGGTGAGAACGGGAGATTTCACGGTACGTAATTCCGCGGTGGAATTACGCATCGTGAGCATTGTGCTATTAGGTTCAATAGAACCTAACAGCAGCGGGCAACGCAGCGGATTTTCGCCGCGAATTAAGCAGCGTAAATCCGTTCGTGGGAAGGAGGCCTTAAATGGGTTATCAGGAGTATACTGTTGTGCGAAAGATTGCTCAGCTTGTAGTAGAACAATCTCAGAATACATACACTACTCTGCGTTCTCCCGACGCTGCCCCCTCGACAACTCTTCGGTCCCTGCTGAACGCCCCTTCTGGGAGGGGAGTGATGACTGGCTGCAACGTCCGCACGGCACTTTCATCCGGAATGTCATTAGTAGTGACTACCGGGGGGGGGGTTAAAAAATATCGCCCCTTAGCATAAGAACTGACCCTGACAGTCCCTAGGGCGTCCTCTTATGAAAGGGAACACTCATGGCTATCCGTCCTTTGTCCATAGAGGCTAGCTCTCTACCACCTTCTGCAGTACCACGCTGTCTATAGTCCCCGGTGCGTTCTGCGCCTCGGAGTCAGACGGGGTCCTCTGCACGGTTTGTGTTGTCTTGATGCCTGTGTTTTAATACCGCTGCTCATTGGCTCGCATTAGTTCCAAGCATCATCCGCTTCTCATAAAACTTTCCGTTTTTTATTTCCGTGACTTGTCGTGGCATGCCGTTTTCATGACGCCGTCATAGTATCTGCTACGTAATCTCAAGGTTTTTCTTTTGCATGACTTGATGACTTTGAAGAGTTACCGCCTCACGTTCGGGTATCCAAATAACATCCCCCTTTTTTTTTTCCCCCCCGCAGGTTTCCGATTACCTTGAAGTCATTAGAGAACCCATGGACCTCTCCACCATAATGACCAAAATCGACAAGCACCGCTACATGACCGTGCGGGATTTCCTAACGGACGTCGACCTGATCTGCAGCAACGCCTTGGAGTACAATCCTGATAAAGAACCGGGAGGTAATGATGCTCAGGCAGAAAAGGGCTCCGGCAATTATTATTTCTCTCCCTCTCCAGGCTATATTGATTTTAAGCCTCTTTCTGCCAGAGGGGAGATGTGTCGAATAGCGGCTCATAATTACTCCACTCTGCCAGTCACGGGGAAAATAGAGAGGCAAAGACAGCTGCCATGTTTGCCAATGGATAAAAATAGTTTGTTAAAAAAAAAAAAAAAAAGCGCCCGTTTTCTATTGACTCTGTAATACTTTTATTTTTTATATTATCGATTCTGTGAGATGCCGAGTGCATGAGATAAAATGCCGCCTTGAGATCCATAAATTTATGTTCTACCCCTCTATTTGCTGCGCTGCGTATCTGCGGTACACAGTGTAATTCTTAAAAGCAGCACAAATCCTTCTGTGCGCTCAGACAGTGGTTATTTAATACATTTCCCCGTAGCTCAGCGCCTCGTACTTTCTCCGATGCCTGTTTCTCTGACTCTTAAAGTGATTCTTCACCTTTTTAGCATCGGGATTTTTTGGGGTCTCGGATTCTGTGCTGATTAGTTATACAATGTATGGCCTCTTTATTATAGACACCGGCCTTTTCATGATTGGCCTTCCGAAAATGAAAGGACGCGCAGTTCAGTGTAAACAGCAGTTGGTCACCTTTGAACGACTGTCTGCTTTCAGTGAATGGAGGCAGGGGAAGAACGCTCCCCGGCCACACTGTGAGCAATGCCAGCGGTACTCGCTCATGTGCAACGGCACGGAAGAGAGCATCACTGTGACGAGTGTCTGCCAGCATTTGCTCGACAGCTCGTCCCGGGTAAATGGATTAATAATGGGAGGGTCACGAAGCAAAGCCTGTGTAGCATGGAGGGGTTAGGCTGCCTGTCTATGGGTGTAGCGGTATACTGTGGCAGATCTCTGCTGCGGGAGCCGCCGCCGGGAAGCAGGAGCCATAGGACAGATCTCCGCTGTGAGCCTATCTGACAGATTTAGGAATCGCGGCAATTCGCAGCGTGCTGCGATTTGCCGTCCGTGAGTGGAGAATCGCTATGATTCTCCGCTCATGGACAGGGGGTCGGCGCTTTCCATAGCAACGTTATGGAAAGCGTGCACTGCATTCCCCGCGGCAGGATTATCGCCGCAGGGAAGGCAGTGCAAAAATGCCCGTGGACAGGCAGCCACAGTCTGGTTTATAGCAGATCGTTACATGTAAAGGCCCATTTACATTGAGTGATGATCGCTCAAATCGCTAAAAAGCGATAGTTTGAGCGATAATGGTTGTATCTAAACGCGCGGCCATTGTGCACTTTTCATGCACTGCTAGCTGATCGTTAAATTCAGGCCAACCTAAAAATCGGCCTTGGGCCTTATCAGCAGTTCTCCACTTGGAGTGCTCATAGCATTGTTTCCCGTTGAAGAACAAAGGAACTGAACTGCTTTCAGCTAAGGCTTCATTTGCATACTTAATTGCTTGTAAGTAGTTGAGTAGCTGCTTAATAGTTTATACAAAATGATCGCTCAAGGCTGTCACTCAAATTGTCATTTGAGTGATCATCGCTCCGTGTAAATGGGCCTTAAAGAAGTGGTGATAGGAAGTGCTAAATGTATCTAAATGAAGTTGAGCAGAATATAGAAATTCTAATATACCGTATTCAGGGACATCACGTGACTTGCTGTATAAAGGTGTGTAAGGCCTCATGCCCACGGGCGCACATGGTTTCCCCGTGCAGAATCCTGCCGCGGATTCCACCTGGCCCGCAGATGGGCGGATGGCTTCCATTGACTTGAATTACAGCTGTGGAAGCCATCCTTGTGGGAAAACCGCACAAAATGGAGCATGTTGCTGGTGTTTTCCTGCAGGTGCGATCCGCCCGCCGGAGATAAATGACATCCGCAGGTAGTTAATTACATGCGGGTGCCCAACGATTCCCTATGAGTGCGGATCATGCATGCGGGACACCAGCGCGTTTTTTAAAATTCTATTTTCCCCGTGGAGATTGGGCCTAATAGAAAGTATACCGCGCCATCACATGTTGCTTTTCCCATAAAGCGGCCTTCTAACCGGCTGAACATGTAATAGTCACACTGCGGATTTGACATTTCGTGGATCGTTCCCAGACAAATTTCTCTTTTACCGTGTCTCTTACACAGATAAAATAATCCGGCACCGCGCCTGCACGTTGAAAGATACGGCGCACGCCATCTTCGCCGCCGAACTGGATCCGGAGTTCAACAAACACTGTGAGGAGATTAAAGAAGCTCGAACCAAGCGAGGTATGCTGTAATCTATCCTCATTCAAGCTCGTTTGGTTTTCAATTAAAACAAATTAGAACAAATGACAGGAAGGTACGTGCAGATTAACCCCCAGATCACACCGACGGCACGTCAGATGTACAATTGAACTTTACTTCCTATGTAAATAAGCTTGGAGATTATGTACAATTCTCATTATTGCCCTTCCAGACGAAAACGCTGCTCCCCAAGCCAATGTTGGTGTGCCTGCTAATGAACTACAAACCCCAGCATGTCTTTCCAGCATAACCCATGTGTAGCCGAGATCTGATAGGGCAGCTATCTATAAAATAACACTTCTGGATAATCTTTTGTTAGAACTTTGAGTTGTGCTGTTCCTCCGTTACTCCTCCTGCAAAAGTATAACTAAATTGACAACTATCTGTTACCATTCCTCTTGTTAATGCAGCATGTCCCTACATGTTTTGACTCTGTCCAGTCAGTGCCTACAGATTGTATAGGGACACGCCCAGCTGACAACAAGAATGGTAGCGTCCAGTCGTCGGGTATAGATTTTCAGGAGGAATAACAGAGGCATAACACAATGCAAAAATCAAGAGCTGATCCTGAATTATTTCAAGTATGTACCTAGACTTGCATGTCTAGTGTGGTGACGGCTCCTACATGTCCCACAGCTGCACGGGAGTACCTGGCGGCTCCTCCGTATCCCGCATCGGTGCGAGAATGCCTAGCAGCTCCACCATGTCCCACAGCAGCACCGGAGTGACTGGCGGCTTCTCCGTATCCCGCATTGGTGCAAGAGTGCGAAGCAGCTCCACCATGTCCCACAACGGTGCGGAAGGACCTGGCAGCTCCTCCATATACCACACCAGCCCAAGAGTGCCTAACAGCTCTTCTGTGTGCCACAGTGGCGCAGGTGGGCCTCGCAGCTCTTCTGTATACTCTCCTGGCGCAAAAGTGCCTAGCAGCTCCTCCTTCATGTCCCGCGGCAGGGCCCGGCGGCTCCTCCTGCGTGTCCAACAGCGGTGCGGCAGGGCCCAGCGGCTCCTCCTGCATGTCCCGCAGGGGCACAGTTTGAAGTTTTGTAGGTCCGTCTCTGGGAATCTAGCAGTTAATATATGCTGCGTGGGCTATTTCTCCTGGTAGTTTATTAGTACATTTCCATTCCGAGCCTCCTATGCTGGGCTATGAGGCTACATTGCAGTGAATGGGCAGATCTTTGGTATCTTAATTGATTTCAACCTTAGAATCTTCTGCTGACTTGGGGGAAAACTGTGCTGTGAAGAGTTGAAAATACGGCCAAAATATTTTCTGGTGTCGTTCAGGATTAAATTAAAAGTCCCCTCTTATCTTGTATGTGCAGGTTTGTCGGTGACCACAGAGCAAATAAATCCTCAGAGTTCGGTGGCACGGAAAGCGGAAGCTGGAGCTGAGGAAGTGTTCCGCAATAAGCACAGGATCGCGCTGGACATGGCAAATCATTCTGCAACCAAATGTCCATGTAAGTGTTCTCCAGCCATTCAAACAAATCACTCGGAATGTAACTTCTGGAATTGTTTCCTAGTGATCGCTGGCTGGGAACGGTGAGCGACGACACGTTGTGGGCGCCGTTACAGCCAGCGCACAGATGGCCTTAATGGCAGTTCTACCTAGTTATATAGGGATTCGTCTCTTGCTCCTATAACGCAGGTATGGCACCTTATGACAACCCCATGTTACAGCGTAGTAGTACATGGCACCCGTTATCACGCTGCACTTGTCATGGTAATGCTGGCTACATCTGTAACTAGGAGGATTAGCCATTCTGGGCTCTAGAGAAGCAGTGGGACCAGGAATCTTATAATCCCAGCTGCAGACTCTTGTAATGAAGGTGAAGCATGGAGGCAGCTCGCCATCTACACCTTCTCGGAGTCCTTCATGTCCCACCTGGACAGGTAGAATCAGCCTGACCGAGCCGAACAGCATCTCACATCTTGGCTTCCAGGATCCAGTAAAACTTGTTGGAGGATCTGGCAATACTTTTGAGTTTAAAGGAGTTATCCAGGCAGTGCCCACTGGGGTTGGAGCGGAAGTGCCACTCTGCCTCCTGTGTGTCTGCCGAGCTCGTAACTGCCAGCTCAGCTCTCATTGAAATCAATTGAGTCCCATTGGTTTCAGTGAGCTGTGCCTGTAATTACGAGTTGCGGCTGCTACACAAAGTTAATTTTGGGAATACCCCTATAATGACCACCTGGTTTTTGATATTTCTACAGTTGAATACGCCCGTCCGCAGGTTTCCTATGCTGCTGTCTGCCAGACAAACTACTGCTTTTGTAAATCCTGTCCGCTTAACCCTTCGATCGCCATGTGGCTTTAGGTAAAATCATCACTTTTTATGCGGTGGAACGATGAAACCCAACATCATGGATTACAGCTGTGTGTGGGATTGATCAAGTGCTTTGCACCAGCATGCGTAGAAACCCCCCCCCCCCCCCAAATTACTGCTTAGGCCATAATCTGAGTGCTTCCTCCTTCGATCAGGTCAGTGGATTCCAAAGGCGTTTGATTGGGTGGAGTTGGGGTACCCCTGACCTAGGCCATCTTCACACTCAACCTGCACAAGGTCTCACTCGAGCAGCAGCCCAGATCATAGCGACACAGCATAAGACTGCATAATAAACAGGATACGATAGCGCTGCCCTCCAACCTTAGACTGTCAGATGGAGACCAAAGACGTCTCCTCATATAGTCTTCCCTGCGGTGACTTCCATATTAATTTTTTTCTTAATAAATTATTGTATAAGACGTTTAAAAGAAGCTCCCAAAACAGTAAAACCATCTAAGGTGATGAAAAAGTTCTAAAAACTTATCAAAATATAAATCGAAAAAAATCAGCCAAAAATGTGGAAGGACGTGATCTGTTATAAAAATGCATTTTCTCGCACATAAATATAATAAAACCTTTAAAAAAAAAAAAGCTCTCCGCAGGTATCCACGCAGCCGTAATATCCTGAAGAATTAATGTAACACGTTATTTACTGGGAAATATGGATGAAATAAAAAATGCTAGAAATCGCCTTTTTTTTTCTATATCTGCTATAAAAAAAAAAAATCCCGCAAGCTGTAAAAAATAAAATAAAATCCCAAGTCTGACCTCCTACAGCTCCGTCAATGGGAAAAAATGAATTGTGCTGGAAACGTATGAGTGGAAAAAATAGAGTTGGTCATCGAGGCCCAAACAGGCTTTAGGTCTCCCTCTGCCTACGCACCACAAATCCACAGCAAATACCGCCTGTTTCTTCCTATGGAGATCCGCTGCTTCCTGCACACGAGCGGAAATCAATTGTGATTTCTGAACGCGGTGGAAAAATCGCAGCATGCTACCTTTTCACGCAGGCTCCGCACGGACGGCGAAACATTGCAGACAGGTCGCGGATTCAACGCCGTAAAAATCCGTACTGTGCATGTGCGACTGCTAGCCGACGGGTCCATCCGCAGTACAGAGAAGACTGCGGCAGAGTAGATATGCGCGGACGCCGCTACTACTGGCAGACCCAGATTCCGCATGCCGTGTACAGGGGGGTCTTAAGGGGTTAATAAGCGCGTTGCATTTTATGGCTTCGGAACAGGTGTAAAAGGGGTTAGAATGCTATAATCCGGTGCGCCCCATGTGCTGCACTGTTGTCAGCTCTGCTACATCCATCATGGCAGCAGGCTTCACACGGGACGTATCTGTTGCCGGTTCCTCGCCAACCGTAGGATGGAAGCGATTTAGCACTTTACAAACCCATTTGACCACGTGGCCGTAGACATTGTAATGAGTTGTAAGGAGCCCGATATCCCCTATACCTCGGCGGCCGGCATTACCACAGCTGGCGCTCGCCATGTTCTTGGGCATACATGAGCACTGCTTGCATGTCATCCCTGTAAAACCTGGCCAAGTGTAAAATGACACAGCGCGCACCACACGGAGCGTTCTATAAAAGCCTGTGCATCGGCCTGCTGGAATTGGATACGCGAGGCTGTGCATAGTTAGCAGACAGCTGACAGGAATCTCAATGTGTGTCAGCAGCCCCGCACCGCGCAGGAGACCCCCGCTCGCACAAGCTGCACTTTCTGGAGACTCCGTCTCCACACTACCAGGGCATCAGCTGCCGTCTTTAATTAACATACTCCGTACTACTCTCCATTATTTATAAGGACGACTCGTGAACGGGATGAAGCCTTGTCAGGAGGCTGAGAGATATAGCTGCCCAGGCACACACATGTCATTGTCACCTGCTGCCAGCAGTGGGCGCCGGAGCATGCCAGTATTTTGCATATGCCAGCGATGGCTGCAGTAAAGCATCACTTTAGGTAAACAGCCGCTTTTTATGCAGTGGGACAATAAAACCCAACATTATAGGTCACAGCGGGAAGTGATCAAGTGATTCCACCCGTATTTTAGTGTAGAAAGGCCCTAAATGTAAGACTGTATTCTGTAATTTTTGGCTTATTTTTGTCACGTTCGTAGAGTGAATGGGGTCGAATCGCAAAGGGAAATTTTTCTAAAGAGAGAGAATGGCGCAGATCTTATCAGTCTGCTGCAGAGGGGCTAAATTCATCTTGTCGAACGGACAGCTAGAGGAGATAATTACGTTGCTGGTTGCCATCTGTATAAAATGGGACAATTGTTTGTGCGATTTTTTTTTTTTTTTTTTGTCTTCTCTATTTTTTGTGGTTACCATGGTTACAGGTGTTAAAAATGGGCAGTTTTTGTGTATAGTTCATCCAATTAATAATACCTTTCTTTATTTTTTTTTCTCCCAAATTGAGTTTGACTTTTTCGGACGGGAGAATAGTTTCTGCGAAATACACCCTTAGGGTGGCGCGTTCACATGACCGTATGTGCAAGTACGCTCGGCACAGCGTATTTGTGCATGAGTGAGGTCTGCAGAGGTGGATTTCCATGTGTCTGTGCATATTGTACTTTTTGCGCAAACATGGTCAGTAAACATGCAACACCCCCGTGAAATGAAAGGCTAATTGGCCTAATGGTGTCCAGATTTGGCGTTTTTCCTGCATTTTGCGCAGTGTTTGACGCTTCCCCCCACATATTTGCGCACCTCCAACAGACTTCTATGGGACTTATGCTGCACAAGACGCAGGAAAATAGAGCAGGTCCTATCTTTTTTATCTTTTTTTTTTTTTGCGCACGGAATCAGAGCGGAAGTGTTGACATCAATGGGTTCTGTTCTCCGTTTTGCTCACGTATATTTTACGCGCTCAAATATGGTCGCCTGAAGAAGCCCTTAGTATTTAGCAGTTAGATATACCACCAAGTTTACAACAATCCACACCGGACCCCCAGAGACTGGGGGCACCAAGGGGCATTCCTGCCACATCAGAAGACCTCCGTACTATACATTGGTGGGTCGGGAGGACCTGTTAAAAACTTCAGATGACGCCTCTTGTGTCTCACACCACCAAGCTGCGTGCGTTTCCCCTTATGTCCAGCAGGTGGCACTCGCGGTACACCGTACGCCCCGTTCCGTCCAGAACGCCTGCTTCATTTATTTCTTTGTCGCTGTACTTTTTTCTCTTTAATCACCTGCAGCTCCGCGAATGAACCGTGCGCCGAGGTACAGACGAAGAAGTAATTATAGAACTGATATCTTCCTGAAGATAATATCCCCTGATAAATTGTTTACTCTCTGCATTCACTAAAAAAAAAAAAGCGTTACTAGCATGTTCTAATGATGGCGAATGCAAGCATTGTACGCAGCGCTGTAGAACTCGTTAGTGGAGCCGCAGCACCGCTAGGCGGGTAGTAAATGGACACGCTCGTGTCAGTGTGATACAAGCTGATCACTCTTGTCGGCGCGGTGCGAGGAGAGTCACACAGATTGTTTTTTTTCTAGGATCGATGGAGCCTTTGTAACCAGTGTGAACAACATACAGAAGAACATCAACTTGCCTTGACACGTAATAACATTATTAACACCGCCTGTGGTATCGCCGGCCTGTAACGTATCGACAGCCTTCACCAGCAGGACAGTGTAATTGAATGCTTAAGCCATCCAGTAAAGGGGTGTCTAGGTTATAGGAAGCCAAGCGTTATATACAGTCTATGGGGCCGACAGCCCATATTGGAAGCGGATAGGTAGCACGTATTCTCCTAAAGCGATGGCGATCCCGTCAGCATTTCTCATGCACAGCGGTATTCTCGGTTGCGGCTGCAGAACTTCATTTAGTGTTGTATGTTCCTGCATGCAGATGGCCATGGATGTCACTGCGAAGGAGCTAATGCAATCAGGGCTAAGGATCAGATGGACCACCAATAACCAGTTTAACCCCTTAGTGACAGCCCTATAGTGTGTTTACGTCCCGCAGCTGCAGGATATGTATGAAGGCGGATCGCCCGGTGATCACTCTTTATACGATGCGGACGCTGGCTGTTTCTTACAGTCGGCGCCCAGCAGCAACAGCGGCCATGCGGCTCATCGGGGCTGTTAACAATTCAAATGCCGCTGTCTATTCTGTAGAAACAAGACGCACCGGAAGATGGCGGAATTTCATTCCCCCCCCCCCCATTTTACTCCACTTAGAATTTTTTTAAAAAGTTTTTTTAGTGAATTATATGGTACATTTAAATAGCACCATTGAAAAGTACAACTCGTCCCGCAAAAAACAAGCATTCATACAGCGACGTCGATGGATAAATAAAGGAGTTACGATTTTTTTATTTTTTAAAGGGGGAGGAGAAAGCGAAAATGATTAAAAAAAAACACTAAAGTTCCGTCACTAAGGGGTTAATGGGGTTACGCTGAGATTTTAGTGCATCCCCCCTGTTCACAGTAGTTTGCCCGGGCTCACACAAACGAGTCTGATTCCACATGCGGGTTTCCAAAGCAGAAGACCTGCGATCATTTGCAGAAAGTAATTGCGGAAGATGGCGGAATGCTTGCGTCGTTCTGCACATATGTCCACGTATGCACGGCGCATTGTCTGCATGGAAGAAAGATCTCTTCCCTCCAGCTTTTCTATCTATTTTCCTTTTGATGTTGCGACTGTTTCCAACGCTCATACGCAATGTCAATTACCTATGGGCAACTGAACACACGCATCCATTGACTTCAATGAGGGTTGTCTGCGCGGAATCCACGCTAAGATAGAGCACGCTGCGATTTTTCTTCCGCTTGCGGAATACGCAATTCGTACCTGCTAGTGGCAACAAAAATTATAAATGAATGCCCGAGTTGTACCGCGGATCTTCTGTACGAACAGCAATCGCGGATTCTGCAATTTGAAATCCATTTGTATGCCACGTCCCCCTTTTGTCTCCTGTTCCAGTAACGGGCTTTTAGCAGTAATCGATGAATCGATCATCCCAGTCATTGTGCAGTATAAACTTGTAAAGCGATCCAGTGACCGACTGCAATTCACTTGATGACCACGTCTATTTTGCCAACATAAAATCATTGTCAGCACATCCTCTTATGTAAATGGGCAAGGGGTGGGGGTGGGGTGGGGGTCTGGGAAGGGGTGGGGGTGGGTGTGGGGGGGTCTGGGAAGGGGTGGGGGTGGGTGGGGTGGGGGTCTGGGAAGGGGTGGGGGTGGGTGTGGGGGGGTCTGGGAAGGGGTGGGGGTGGGTGTGGGGGGGTCTGGGAAGGGGTGGGGGTGGGTGTGGGGGGGTCTGGGAAGGGGTGGGGGTGGGTGTGGGGGGGTCTGGGAAGGGGTGGGGGGGGGGGGGTGTCTGGGAAGCGGTGTCCCCTGGCCAGATCACTGTGCACCAGGAGCTGTGACTTTCTGCTCATGCACCTGATGAATGATTGTTGCATGCGCAGTAAGACTCAAGCAGCAGTATGCAGTAAAACTCTCCCCGGCAGCAGTATGCAGTCCTAAGCTCTCACGACCTGAAGGTTGTGGGTTGAAGCCCCGCATGGTTCAGGTAGTTGGCTCAAGGTTGACTCGGCCTTCCATCCTTCTAAAGGTTGGTAGAATGAGTACCCAGTTTGCTTGTAAATTACCTGAAAGCGCTGCAGAATAAGTTGGCTATACAAATAGCAAGTCCCTCCCTCCCCATCTACACTATAAGTGCTACCGTATGACTTAGTTTATGGTGCTTGTAGTTGCTGACGGGTTCCCTTTAAATGAATGAGCTTTTTTCCATGGAATAAACAACTCCTGTGACACAATCCACATGTGTTATGTGAGGTTTATGCCACAGATTGTGCAGCAGATTCTACCCTTTGCATTGCAAAGAGTGTAATCCACATTTGAAAATCTGCAGCATGTTCTTATTTTCACTTTGATCTTTCCCAATTCAAGAGGATTGGATTTGAAAGCCCCATCCAGATGTATGGCACTGTATATTTATCAACGGTTTTGCTGTGTGTACCATATGAACATGACTGTGGCGGGATGAAAGAAACCAAAAACACACTCTTCTCTGCGTGACTTCATGATCTTTCATCCCATTGTATTATAAATTATTAAAATGTACCTGCAGGAACCCAATTTAAAACCACCTAGGACACGCGCATCGGGCTTTAATGCCTGATTCAAACCTTTTTAATTTACAAAAGCGCTATGTTGATGGGTTAATTCGCTCGCAGGCTGCAAAATCCATTCATTTTGAGATGGGGCAGAATAGGAGGAGACATGAATTACAACTTTCTTTTATTTCCTCTTTGACAATAGAAAAACATTCATGGTTAGAAAGATAAAGAATGAAAGGAAGAAAAAGCTAAAATATCTTGCTGATTCTGCTGTGATCACAGGTCTTTATTAAAAGGAACCAGGTTCATGCTGCCAAACCGCGGGCAATGATCCCAGGGCACAGATCTACACCGCACCCATATACGTTCTTTATTCTGATGTGCTGCAGTGTTTTAGAATAAGAACACTTGAAATGTTTGATTCCACATGGTGCTCTGAGTCACGGGGGGGGTCGGGCCGTGCTGAACTCTCCCTGTCCGGATCATCTAAAGCAGGGGTCCTCAGGGACCACCAACAGGTCATGTTTTCAGGATATCCTATGGTAAGAACAGCTGTGGCAATGTCTGAGGAAATCCTGAAAACATGACCTGTTGGCGGTCCCTGAGGACTGGAGTTGGGGAATCCTGATCTAAAGGGACTGCTCTCTACTTGCTTTTCTCAAAGTGGGAAATACAAACTGGAGCTTGCTAGTTAATGAAGTCCTGTGATTACAGCAGCATAAACGCTGACACAGGCACATGGTCGGTCTTTGCCTGTTGCAAAGGTTGCATGATGGTGTTAATTGTAATGCGACTATCATCTGAGTAGTCGCACAATAATGTGACTGATAACTACTTAATTAGGACAAAGGAAACCTCTGCGGCACAAATGGGTGAGCTTGGAAAGGAAGAGCTTTACATAGTTGCTGCACATGAGGATCTAATAGTTTTTGTACTTTTTACAAACTTTGGTTGGTATGAGCTTGTCTGTTCTGTGGGGACCGGTTCATCCCATGACCCAGAGATGCTTCAGGTTTTCTTGACAGACCTACCTTTTAAAATCTCCGAAGAACATGACGGCCCAGCTTGGCTATACGGATATTTGCCAGCTAGGGGTCAAACCGGCACGGCAGAGCCATTGGCTTCCTCGCTCTAGCAATCGCTGTGCGTCCCAGCGCCAGGACTCCTAAGAATGTCGGCATGGCAAGTGTAAATATATGAAAATGTGCGCATTCCTATTTAATCTCTTCCAATAAACTTCACGCTGGGCAACAACTGGTTTATGTCTACTTGTCAGAACACATTGATATCAAAGGCCCCAACTTTTTGGAGAACATGCCATGATTTCTCTGAGCGTTGTCTGCAGCTTCCCAGCCTTGGTTTTGTGTTTTGCCCAATTTACCGTTGGATAAAATGCGTATTTTTGTGTGTATGAGAGTGTCTTAAAGAAAAGCCTGCAGCTAATTTCCAACATTTGCTTTATCCCTGGGATTTATTAAGTAAGCCTGTCTGCCTGAAGCTCGGTTTGCTCTGTCAAAACTTGAAGTGGACTGCGCTGGGCTTCTGTCCCAGCTGTGCGGAAATGAAGGCGCCTCATCTGTTGTCTATTGCAACCTTTTTTTTAAAGTTCAGGTTTTGTTTTTGTTTAGTTTTTTTTGTTTTTTCATACTTTTTTTTTTCTTTTTTACTTGCGGAATACAAATCTGATAATTTATCTTGTTTGTTTTTCTTAAATAACAGTTCCCTTTCGCAAGAAGCACCGCCGACGCTCGCAGTGGGGAAGAGGAATAATTAGGAAAAAGAAACCCAATTACTTAAAGAAAGAGGACGAGGATTCGAAATTCCGAGATGACGAAGACAACGAGGAACCCTTGGAGAATGGAGACTGTCTCGAGGAGAACGGAGATGAGACAGGTGACCACTCGGTGACCAACGATGAGTCCTCTTGTGATATTATGGACGGAGAGGTGGACCATCAGAACGGGACCCTTGGGAAGGAGAGCAGCTTTGTGTCCACAGAGGAGGATACGTCAAACGAATCCATGTTGGTCAATAACAAGGTAGCGTTGACAGAGGGAGCGGTCCCTCCTAAGGGTCCTCCGCTTGCTGCAGACTATGTCAATGGATGTGCATCACTGGACAGTATAGAAAGCAGCACACCAGTATCGGATATCCAGAATGGAAATGTGAAATCTGATAACCTCGAAGCCACACACAAAGACTCTGAATCAGGAGCCCGCCATGATGGACTCGTACACTGTAATACGGAATGTGCAGGTAATGATTCAGCACCACCACAAACGCCAGCGGCCGATCAAAGTAGCGAACGACAAAAGGAGGCGGACAACGGCGAATCATTAGATGTACAAGAAGGTAAGAGAATCCAGAAGCCTTCAGAATGTGTTGTGTATTTAATGTCTCATTAATTGGAGGCAAGAAGATAAATGGGGCAGATTTGCTGATACGGTCTAAGGCTGTACTTACACGGTGAGAAACGCATGCGAGTCACGTCCAGTGCTATATGGGTGGAACTCGCATGAGTAAAGACACCATTAAATGGGTTTATCTATGCAAGCAGTGCGGCAGGGCCATCAGCCGATCAGCGGCGCTGGAGGCCGCTGAGTGAAGAACTGTGCTGACAGCTGAAGACTTCGGAGGTGAGCGCTGGATCTTCTAAAATCTGCTCCCCAGTAGCACAGACCAGGCAAAATACATACGAAGGAGCTGACTAGGTACAAAATACTGCTGACCAGCCACACTGGGGTGCCGGCCGCTTAGTAATATACTTGCACATAGATATGGCATGTGAAGGGTAACGGTCATACAGGTAGGCAGAGGCGTAACTTGAAGGTTCTGGGCCCCAATACAAAACCTGGAACAAGGCCCCAATACAAAACTTGGAACAGGGCCGCCAACTATAATGCTTTATTCATAGTACTAGGCTCCCTGTATGGAGAAGACAGGTCTTATGGGCCTCCTAAGGCTCCTGGGCCCGGGTAAAACCGCATCCCCTATAGTTATGTCAGTGCACATAGGTCACATGGTGTGTTTTTCTTTGAATGATAAATCGGCCCTATCTTTAGACTGTCTAGTCTTGGGGTACTTTTACAGGTAGCGAAGAATCATTCGCTCAAGGAAACTGTGCCAGTCTGCTGATTTGCCAGCGTGGTCCCAATATACAAAAAGGGGTCTAAAAGTGAGCCTGGTAACTACAGGCCGGTAAGTCTCACTTCAATAATTGGAAACATATTCAAGGGGTTTCTGAGAGACTCCATCAAAGAATACCTCAAGGAGAACAACGGAATAACTCCTCACCAGCACGGATTCATGAAGGGTCGCTTATGTCAGACCAATCTGATCAGCTTCTACAATGAAGTAAGTTCTAGGCTGGACCTGGGAGAGTCTATTGATCTCGTATATCTGGACTTCTCTAAAGCATTTGACACCATGCCGTATAATAGGCGGATATATAAAATGAGACAGCTCGGATTGGGTGAAAACGTGTGTATCTGGGTAAAGGACTGGCTCAGAGATAGAAAGCAGAGGGTGGTAATAAATGGTTCATACTCTGATTGGGCCACCGTTGCTAGTGGGGTGCCACAGGGTCCAGTATTGGACCCATTCTGTTCAATATATTTATCAACGGCCTGATAGAGGGACTACACAGAAAAATATCAATATTTGAAGATGATCCAAAATTATACAAGATAATACAACGGAGGACAATGTACGGCTACAAACGGACCTGGATAAGCTGGGGGCTTGGGCAGAAAAATGGCAAATGAAGTTCAATGTGGATAAATGTAAGGTTATGCACATGGGCAGGAGAAACGGATGTCACCAATATACACTAAATGGGGTACTGCTAGGGAAAAGTGAGATGGAAAAAGACCTGGGGGTACTAGTGGATTGTAGATTCAACTGAAGCAACCAATGCCAGTCAGCGGCTGCAAAAGCTAATAGTCTTGGGCTGCATTAAAAGAGGTATAGGGGTGAGGGGCGAGAACATTATCCTCCCACTATATACAAGGCACTTGTCAGGCCCCATATGGAATACTGTGTACAGTTCTGGACACCGGTGCTCAGGTAGGATGTTGCAGTGCTTGAGGGGGTCCAGAGAAGGGCAACTAAACTAATAAACAGAATGAGAGGACTGGAATACCCAGATAGACTATCAAAATTGGGATTATTCACCCTGGAAAAAAAGACTGTTAAGAGGTGATCAAATAACTATGTATAAATACATGAGGGGACGATGCAAGGATCTCTCCCATGATCTGTTGTTACCGTTGCAGTCCTTGGTATAAAGAGGGCATCCGCTACGTTTAGAGGAAAGCAGGTTTCATCACCAACACAGAAGGGGAGTGCTTGTCGAATATCCACATGTAGTTTAAAGGGGTTGTCCGGTTGTAAACTAGCTGTCTATCCTCAGGATAAGTCATCAATAGTAGGCAGACAGCTCTGTTCCGAATGCAGTGGCTTTAGTTTGGTATTGCAGGCTAAGTTCTCATTCATTTCAATTGGAACTTGGCCTGCAATATCACGTCTTGCCACTACAGTAGGAATTGAACTGTCTGCTCAGTACATGAGTGCTCCAGCCCAGCAAAGACTTGATCGGCAGGTGGCCTGAGCAACAAACTCCTGCCAATCCACTATTGATAGACCATCAATAGCTTACAACCGGACAATTCCTCTTAAACCCCTTTGGCATAGCTATTGACAAATTTTAGGCAGATGTCTGAGGCTCTGCCTTGGTTTTTCTACCATGTGAACATATCCTAACTGTAATACATCTACCTTAGGTTGTTCTGACACTTTGCTGACAACAGTGAAGGGTAGAACTGCTTGGCAGGAGCCGGACACATTACTTCCTGTGGTGTTAATCAGAATTTTCTGAAAGAAAAAAAAAAAAAAATTTTTTTAAAAGTTGAACTTTATTTCTACATTTTTAGAAATAAAAGCTTGAGCTGGTTCAAAGGCAGCAACTAGAGTAATGGAATGGGCGGACTACAATTGGCTTCTACCTCCCTTTTTTTTGCCTTCCTCTGGATCAACATGGGGGGTAATTGGCTGACCTGGGTGCTACTATTTCCTACTCTAGTGTCATGGGTCTTCCTATAAGGTGAAGGGATGTCATCAGTATTATTTGGTTCTGCGTATATTACCATTTAGTTTGTTTTTTTTCTCCCTCCCTGCTTATCTCTCCTGCAGGTTTTCATGTGTTGGCTATACTATTTGCCAGCCTGTGATGTAGCGAGAGGTCTTGGGATTCAGCCAGTAAACCTCTCTCAAGCACTAAGCGTCTATTTTAGCGAGTGCTTGAAGCTCCGCTTTTAGGATGCCCCCTGTTTTCAGAAAAAGCTTTAGAAGCCGGTCTCATTGGAAATAGCTGCTCAAACATCCTGAAAGACGGAGGAAGCTCGGAGCCGCGTGGAAAGGTTACGCCCGAGGAATCCGGCTGGTTTTTAAATGTTGAGCAGCTGCTTAATCAAAAACACGACCACTTCTGGATCCTTAGTCAAACATCTTCCTAAAATATCAAATATCAGGAGCCGAGTGCCAGCGGCTCGATAATTATTGCTGTCGTATCAAAAGTTCATATTTATATATAACACATGCTGCCGTGTAGGAAGGGCAAGAGGCTGCAGGTGTTCATACAGAGAGGGGGTCAGGAGTTGGGGGGGCGCAGGAGCAGGAGAGGGTGTCAGGGGCAGGGGGGGGCGTGGGACCAGGAGAGGGGGGGGGGGAGCGCGGGACCAGGAGAGGGGGGGGGAGCGCGGGACCAGGAGAGGGGGGGGGGGAGCGCGGGACCAGGAGAGGGGGGGGGGAGCGCGGGACCAGGAGAGGGGGGGGGGAGCGCGGGACCAGGAGAGGGGGGGGGGGGGAGCGCGGGGACCAGGAGAGGGGGGGGGGAGCGCGGGACCAGGAGAGGGGGGGGGGGGAGCGCGGGACCAGGAGAGGGGGGGGGGGGAGCGCGGGACCAGGAGAGGGGGGGGGGAGCGCGGGACCAGGAGAGGGGGGGGGGAGCGCGGGACCAGGAGAGGGGGGGGGGGGAGCGCGGGACCAGGAGAGGGGGGGGGGGAGCGCGGGACCAGGAGAGGGGGGGGGGAGCGCGGGACCAGGAGAGGGGGTCGAGGGGGGGGGGGGGAGCGCGGGACCAGGAGGGGGGGGAGCGCGGGACCAGGAGAGGGGGTCGAGGGGGGGGGGGGAGCGCGGGACCAGGAGAGGGGGGTCGGGACCAGGGGGGGGGGGGAGCGCGGGACCAGGAGAGGGGGTCGGGACCAGGGGGGGGGGGAGCGCGGGACCAGGAGAGGGGGTCGGGACCAGGGGGGGGGGGGAGCGCGGGACCAGGAGAGGGGGTCGGGGAGGGGGGGGGGGAGCGCGGCGCTACCAGGAGAAGGGGTGGGGGGCACGGGACCAGGAGAGGGGGTCGGGGGGGGGGGCGTGGCGCGGGACCAGGAGAAGGGGGGGGCGCGGGACCAGGAGAGGGGGTCGGGGGGGGGGCGCGGCGCGGGACCAGGAGAAGGAGGGGGCGCGGGACCAGGAGAGGGGGTCGGGGGGGGGGGGGCGCGGGACCAGGAGAGGGAGTGAGGAGTTGGGGGGGGCGCAGGTATAATAGTGACACCCCCCTCCCTACGGCGCCCCCCGGTAGAATAGTGAAGACACCCCTCCCTACGGCGGCCCCCGATAGAATAATGACGACCCCCCCCCACACACACACACACACGGCGGCCCCCGGTAGAATAGTGACGGCCCCCTTCCCTTCGGCGGCCCCCGGTAGAATAGTGACGACCCCCCTTCGGCGGCCCCTGGTAGAATAGTGACAACCCCCCCCACGGCGGCCCCCGATAGAATAGTGACGACCCCCCTCCCTACGGCGGCCCCCGGTAGAATACTGACGACGCTCCTCCCCCTACGGCGGCCCCTGGTAGAATGACGACCCCCCCCCCTTCGGCGCCCCCCGGTAGAATAGTGACACTCCACTTGGGCCCCCCATTATATGTAAGCCTCACTGGAAAATAACCCTCCAGGCCAGGTAAAACGGAAAACAAAATAAAATGCAGAAGCTGACGTCTCCTGCAGCATCGCTGCCAGCAGGTGTGGTGCTGCCACAGGCGCTTACTGACCTGGTGCTTGTGCTGCTGCCGCTCCCTTCGGCATCTGCTGCCAGCGCCTCTGGTCCTGCCGCTGCCGCTCCCAGTCCTCATCCCGCTGGCACTACATGCGCTGCCACCAATGCGCCGATGCTTCCTCTTCTCAGGCCACACATGCCCCCAGCCAATCACAAGCTGGGGGCGTGAGTACATGTCAAATTCCTGTATTATGTCGCCACCCATAACTTCCGGTGGCAACATAATACAAAAATACCGACGTCGGGGGGGGGGGGGGGGATCCTGGCTGCACACTGATATCACAGTGTGTGCTGGGATCAGTACCACTAGTGGTCCTGTATTCTCCTTTCCTCCTCACTGCACCCTCCGTAGTGAGACGCCACAACAGAGCAACTAGGCACCCTGCCTCCCCTTCATCTATCTCCAGCGGAATGAGTGGGGCAGCAGCGTGAATGTTGGCCTTCACTCCATTCAAGCTCCACCATTAATCAACTCACCCTCCCATACAGTTAGCTGCTGTGGACTGAAGCCCCCCTCTAACTTGTTTTTAGTCGAGGCAAAACCACAGCACCCACAAAGTACATGAAATGTCCTCCGATCCAGCAGGACACACAATCAGCGGTACAAGGCAGCAACTGATAAGTTTCCCTGCAGTGCCCCCATAGGTGAAATAACAAATGACATAGTTTCCATTGAACGCTCTAGGCTGCCTCCATAATGCACAGACATGGCAGGTCCTCCGGAGGGAGAGATGCTCTTTGTAGCTGCTTTCCATTATGGATGTGGGTTCTCTGTGGGTTATTTGTTTTATGTCACATTTCTGACCGTTGCAACTTTGTACGTGTTTATACATTGTGGAGTCTTGTATGTGTTTCTTCTGATCTGTTTGTTGTGCGCCATCACAGGTAAAGCAGAGGACACAAGACCACTTGGAGATCAGCACCTGGAAGAGATGCTGGAGCCGGAGCCACCGCTAATTGTTGACCACAAGAGACTTGAGGTAAGTACCCTCTTCAGAGTTTATGTGCCGATTGTGCTGTTCTCTCCTGTACATGTCTCGGTTTGGTGGACAGTGTTCTATGCTGTCTTGTACGTAATGGGTACTCAGCTGGATACTGGGGTATACGTTGGCTGTAAAGGGGGTCTCATGAAGACCACCCCTTTTAAAAAGAAGTCCTCTACTCCCAGTCATCACGGCTCATTGGCAAGGGTCCAGGTTATCTAATCCCCGGCAGTCGGGGCACGCCGCGTCTGGCCATACTCACCGTATCTGAATTCTTGTTCTCTTACAGAAATTGCTAGACCGTGTGGTCAAAAAGAGCAACAATTTGACAGTGGACGAACTAGAACGGTGGTACTCTATTCTCAGCCAGTGCATATACACACGCAGGACCGACTATGATAAAACAAATCTAATAGAGGTAAGTTAAGGACCTTTCAGTTTGCCTTATAACAGCATAAATCGTAGTAGTTCTGCATCGACGAGGGGGTGTCTGTGACTGTAGAGACTCGGCTAGCAACTCTTTGCACTTGTCTTAAAGTTTCTAGAATGCTTTAAAGTGTACCAGCAAGTTCGGATGACGTTTCAGAGTAAGCTGCCGTGTGCCTACGTGAGGTAGAACACTAAGGCTGGGGTCACATGGGTCATATTCTCGGCGGAAAGCTCGCAGTTTTGCCGCAGGGGAAAAAAAGAATGGACATGCTGCGTGTTCCGCGTTGGCTTTCCCGTAACTGATTCGCTCCCCTGGAAAGCACGGTGACAGCAGGAAAAAAAAAAGAATCGACATGCTGCGTGTTCCGTGTTGGCTTTCCCGTGACGGATTCGCTCCCCTGCGCGGACGAGATTTTTGACAAACCTCGTCCACATGGGCTGGCTAACAGCTATAAGCTCTGGAGGTCTTTGGTTGCGTCCTGTAGGCCGCTGGCGCCGGCTGTGACTCTTCATAGATGTTTAGCACCCCGGTAGTGAATTATTTATTAATCGATTTCTTCTTTTTCCCCCCTTCTTGCAGGACATGGAAAGGACAGTTGATAAGTTTCATACATTCCTGTGAAAGTTGCCAAAACAGCAACCTCTTATTCTGTGACTCCTCTCAAGAGAGCGCAATTCTCTGAGCGTTTTTTTTTTTTTAAATTCCTAGTGGCACCAAGTTCTGCTCTGAGCCTCGCTCTCCAGTATTCAACCTCTCACCATCTGCTGTTCAACAAGATTGGTGCTATTGTCTCAGGTACCTGATGCCAACCAGCCTACTAGAACCAAACAGAACTTCACGTCACAAGTGGACAAAAGAAAAGAAAAAAACACAAAAAGTATAAAAAATAAAATAAAAAAATAGATTCACCACAGCTTGAAGATTTGAGGTGCTAATGGCGGATGGATGACAAGTCCACCCTACTGTCTACGTTCTTTCTGATGCTAGAAAGCCATCTGCACCAACTACCTTCTTCTCGTCTTAGAAGAGGGGGAGGAATCAAATCCATGCGATGGGACTGGAAAAAAAAAAACATAAGCAAATTTAAAAAAAAACAAAAACAACAAACTGGACCATACAGGAGCCAGGAACTTGTATTTATTTATTTTTCTCTCTTTTCGTCTTGTTTTGTGTCATCAAACCCCGTAAACCATTGCCGATGTCGCCCTTTTTATGAGTCTCTTGTGATTTTTCTTTCTCGGAAGCAGTGTGGGAATCGGTTAGTGGCAGCTCATTCTTAAAAAGTCGAAGCTCGCCCCTCTCTCTGTGCCTTGTTTTAACACTATATATTAGGGTATTCAATTCATATTGGTGCATTTCTCCATAGGGATCGGAGAAAAAAAGTAAATTAAAAAAAACACCCATCAGGTTTGTTCACTTTTGAGTAAACTCAAACGGTCTGTTCTCCATATTGTTTGTGATCCGAATATCTTCTGAGCTGCAAGTTAGTTAATCTACTTTTTTTTTCTTTTCTTGGTTTTTATGTGATGCCAAATACTCTCAAGTGTTGAAGCCTCACTCGAACCCATCTACATCACCTCTTCTATACCTCTCCCTAACGGCCGGTAGTTTTGTACTTTTTTGGAGGGCTTTTTGTGTTTTAAGGTTGAAGTAAATGTTGCAAACCCGACTGTGTTCTGCCGAACAGACTGTTCTTCGCATCCATGAATTTGTCAATCGGTCGCTCGCTTCTACCGTATAATGTGAAGACTCCACCTTGGCTATTGTTGACCACGGGCATCAGATCTCACGATCAATCTCAAATGTCTTTGGGGCGTTCAAAGCTGCCAGACCTTTTCCTCAATGGTTTCTGGCAAGGAAATAGGTCGGACATGTTTCATATTTTCTCGGTCCTGTTTTCCCCTCCAAGATACCTGGTGCTGGAGGTGACTGGCATTTCCATAGACCTGTTCCATAGAACTTGATATGCCCTTTAATAGCATGAGGAGGGAGGGGAGGGAATCGGACATCGTTACCGTTGCCCAAAATGTTTTTCTTCTAACTAGTTTTATATATCTGTGGTATCTTCTTCTTCGTTAGACCTGGCAAATCCCAGTTATGAGCCTTCTAGCTTTTGAGATGCTTGACGCTATCGTCTGTTGCCGCAAGTTTTGTAAAGGTGCTATTTGTCAGTTGTGTTGCGTTTTAAATGTACAGGGTTTATTTTTGACATGCCTCTCGTTGATCCGAAACGGGGTAAGCAGGTTTCTCGCCAACAGCTACGTAGGGTGCCGATCCTTCAGTTTTTGGTGAGAGAAGGGAAGGATTGTTTAGACCATTTATGGTCACTCTTCTTTATTAGACTCTGGTTGCCCTCACACGGCATTAAAATACTGGATCATTTGTGACCAGCTGAGGTCTCCTACATCGGGAATACAAGGACTTTGTATTGGGCTGAGACAGGAATCTTTTTGGGGTCGTACGGCCCATTTAAGTATAAATGCAAGTAAAAAGCGAAAAAAAACAAAAAAAACTTTAAGGTGTTTTTTTTTTTATAAGATGTCCAGTGTTAAATCCGGGAGATCAAGTTACTCTAGTGCTTTTTTTGTTATTTTTTATTTGTACTCTTATGCGTAATGTGTTACATTCTGAACAGGAATCTGCAAATACAACCTGTCCTGTTCCCCACACACTAGAGATTCGGGAGCCAAAAGATGTCTCCGGCTACCGTCTGTACGATGTCTTCACCATTAAAGTGGTGCTTAAAATCTTTTTGCAAAGTAAGATTACTTTTTAGCGTTTACAGTAAGACAAAAATTCAGTTTTTTTTTTTAGGGATGGACTTTCCAAAAAATGACCCAACTCTAGCGGGCGCCATTATACTCTGTGTCTGTGTAGACCGAACTTGGAGATTTTTTTTTTTTTTTTTAGAATGCCTGACAACTTAGACGTGATATAAGATGTTACAATACTGCGCCCCTCTTATTGTAGCCTAGAGCTTCTTTTACACGACACAACTCCAGCTGTGTAATCGGCACTGATCATTGGGATCAGCTCTTGCTTACCTGGCCTGCACATGGGTCTATTCGTTTATTTATCATCTGGTTTCAATGCACCCCCCCAGAGAGGGGCAGATATGCAAAAGGATATGCAGGGGGCCACCTTGAATTCAGCTTACTTTTTAAGTGTTTTTAACTCTACATGCAACTCAATGTATTCCTTTTGGACTGCAGCCGTCATCCAATACTATGTAGCCCAGAGCTAAGGCTATAGACACTCCTGTAGGGTTTTTTTGTTTTTTTTATAGCACTGAAATGTTTTTAAAAATTGCAACAAAAGCTACTTATGAATTCAATCCAGTATTTATTTTCAAATTATTTAATTGGAGACTGGCTAGTTGCTAGCGGTAAACAGCTGCAGGGCTTGTTGGAGATGTTACAAGTCTTCAACTCATGACCAAGCTGGTGCTGAGGGTA
This sequence comes from Eleutherodactylus coqui, assembly GCF_035609145.1. Taxonomy (NCBI): domain Eukaryota; kingdom Metazoa; phylum Chordata; class Amphibia; order Anura; family Eleutherodactylidae; genus Eleutherodactylus; species Eleutherodactylus coqui. Next base: position 60,503,543 of record NC_089837.1, read on the forward strand.
GGCCATGGGCACGGCAGCTTCACAGTACTTTTACACCCTCCTTCTATTACTGCCATATCCATTCAACTTTTCTAGTGATTAATTTAGACGCAGGACCTCTAATTCGTGGATGCGCCCAGTGGCAAACCCCGATTTATTAAGGGCAGCTTGATGGAAACCTGGTACAGAATGGTCTTCTAACTCCTACTGTCTATTCACAAACACAGCATTTAACTTCGTATCCTTCAGAAACTGCTGAAAATGCAAAGTCAAAATAATATATATATAAATTTTTTATTTTTTTCTTTGTGTTTTTTTTTTTTTTAAATCGACAACTATTTTTCCTACAAAAGCCCTGACGGATGAGATAACTAGTAGATGCGACCAATTTTTTGTAACAGAAAACAATAAGTCCGCTTTTGCGGTAAGAGTTTACTTAAAAACCTCACATCGTGTCGTGCATTTTTTTTTCAGTGGTTTGTAGAACTTTTTTGAAAAAAAAAATTTTTTTTCCCTGTTAAACAAAAAAGTACAAACTTTTTGTGGGGATTAGGTTCGTATGAAAATCGTTTTATGAATTTTCTTTTTTTTTTTTTTTTTATGGCTGACTGCGATCAACTTGTAACTTCAACCAAGTCAGTTTTATTAAAAACAAAAACCTTTTTATTTAAAAAAAAAATAAAAAAAAGTAAAAACAATGAAAAAAAATGAATTGGGCTGCTGCTGTTTATATTATTGAGTAGGTTCCTCCTTATGTTACTCCCCACACCCTAATTTTGATAGAAAATATATATATAGAGAGCACATTTGCGCAGTGGGGTAAAGAGTGCGTCACCAACAGCAAAGGTAGGGTTTTTTTTGGAAGTTAGAACTTGTATTGCCTACCACCAAGCGATTTCGGCTTCTTTCTTTGTATGATAAAACTTTTTTGGTGACTGGTATATAATTCTCCACACCTGTTACTAACCTCCCCCTAATGTACGTGTGCGGGCTGAACTTCTAATAGTTGCAGATCCAGGTGATATTTTTGTGGGTTTTCCTTTTCCCGTAAAACGGACGGTATTAGCGGTCTTTCTTTCACGGATCTTTTGTAAGTAGGCCACAGTTGGAGAGTGAGTTTGTATATAAGAGGTTTATTTTGTATCGTAGTTTACTTTTACTGTATTTCCTCTTTTATGCACCCCCCCCCCCCCCCCAAAAAAAAGTTTGGCTTTACAAAAAGTAGCGTTTACTTGTATACAAAGTTGGCTGTGAAATGATTCCTACTGTTTGTATCTCTGTAAACCAATCTGAAATTCGCCTTCCCAGGTAGGGGGGTAGGTTCCTGACGCTGTAAAGAAATGAGAAGCGCTCCAAGTCTTTCGCTCTCAGCAGAAGTGCTCAGTCAACTGTAACTTTTCCAAGAGACTAAAATCCATAGCGATTAGTTATTTTACAAGAACTCTGTCACCCCCTACTGCGGGAGCAGTGTTACTCTGTGCAGCCAGCAAGATTATTGAATCAATGACCTCATCCCTTACAAAGCACCATGGGAATTGAGGGGAAGATGGCAGATTCATACCAGCTTTTCTTCACAGCTTAATTCTGAAAATGCAGTAGAAACGTTTTTCAAGTTCAGCATTTTGTACAGAATTTTCTTACAGACGTGTCGAATGCTTGGAAGTCTCTCAAATATAATTAATTTTTTTGTCCACGTAGAATACTTTTTTTTTTCATCTTGACAATCTGGATGGCTCGGAAACCTCATTTTATAGTGAAAATCTAGACCAAATGTTGAAACTTTACAAATACTTTGCTTTACCTGCCTCTTACTGACCTTGAGCTCTATTACATTGTCATTCATGCTCTCGGTTTACGTTCAGATCTTTACTTTGGATTGCGTTGGCCGTTTCTGGCCTCATATCTTCTAGCAGCCTCCTGCTGGATCAGTGTGTGTACCATGTGCGGTCGTGTGCTTCAGTTATGCTATACTTTTCGTGTAAGGGTGCCTTTGGACGGGGCGACCTGCTGGGTGCAGATGCCCTATAGGCCATTCCAGCAAGATCGCTCCTGTGCTTTTACACTTTGTGAATGGAGGGAGGTGGGGCAGGCTGGGGATCTTTCTGGCCCGCCTCCATTGACCATAAACAGGCAGTCGTTCATAGATGAATGACTGCCTGTTTAAACGGGCCAATCTGTCATTTCTGATGCTTTTTTTTAAAAAAAAGCATATCTAGCAAAATGGTGTTCACATTGCATGTCTGTTAGCATAGTGCGGTTAGATTCCAGGTGGCAACCAGCAGGATGTTGAACGTTGCTGAGAGTGGAGAAGCGTGCGCGGTTCATTAGGTAAAGCAAAGTATTTGCAAACTTTTAACAAATTCTGCGCAGATTTTTACTGTCTAAAAAGTTTTAAGAAGCTTGATGCTAAGTAAAGGGGGAAAAAAAAACTTAGTTCATTTCAGTGTTGAGTTAGAATGGAAGGTCACGAGGAAGGACCATTATCACTTTTTTTTTTTTTTTTTACTCTATAACGCAGGTTTTCATATTCTAGCTGATGATGCTAGGCTATGTTATGTGACACACATGCAACATCAATCTGATCCATAAAATAAGGGTTAACCATATAAGTCCACAACAGCCCTAGAACTACCTAATTCTCATTCCCTCTCTGACGATTACAGTCAACCCTTTTATTGCAAATCGTAGTAATCACCGGGGGGCTTTCCTCTGTTGTTGACTCATCATGCTCCTTCAGAACCAGCGATGGACTTTTAAGAGAAACTTTGTGTTTGATTATGGAGCGTCATGCTGAGAGCGCTCTGGTTCTTAAGGACACCATTCTTATTAAAGGAAGCCTTGGGGCAAAACGGATATTGTAAGGCTTAGCGTCGGAGCTCAGCAGCACATGAGGAGTCTCTTTGGTGATTTGGGTCTCTGTGTCATACACTATGCAGAACACTTGCTATTGATTTAGTCCAAGCTGGTTTTTTTAAAAGGGTATTTGGTTACTAAATTATTTTTCTAGTTTTCCACTGGATGGGTGAAGTCTGATGGATCAGTGTGGGTCTTAGCAGTCTGAGAACATGGGGGGCCCTTTTGCCCCACTTCGGTTCAAAAGAGCATCACGCTCAGCTATTTTCGGCAGCACCATTAAAATTAATGGAGCGCCATCGTGCATATGCGGGCAGCACTGTATTGAGTGTCACCGTTTTCAAGGTTGGATCAGGTAGCTTCAGTTTTCCAATGAACAGAAGTGGGCCAAATGAAACCCCTGTATTCTCTAGAGCGGTGGGGGTCCTAGCGGTTGGGCCTCCACCCATCCATCAGCTTTCACCCATCCAGTGCATGGGTGACAACTTTAAAAAAAAATTTTGTAACTGGAATACTTCTTTCAATTATTGTCCTGAGAATGGACAAGCTTGGCCTTCTACATGGGCAGATGACCACGTGTGAAGGTTTGTCCACATAATCATATGCCCGTGTAAATGTGCTGCTGATCACCGGGCAAAAAAGCAGTCCTTTCTTTGTCGGTTGATCGCCACTTTTTTATGGCACAAGAAATCGGCGGTGGCACATCTCCCCATGCAAACTGATGTGCTGCCGACGGCCATAAGACTATATGGAGGAGGAAGGCTTGTGTGAATGTTTGTCCTCTGTATTGTGTATGATGGCCGGTCAGATGATCTTGTTGTTCGGGGGTCTTCATCAGGATAAAATCATTGTGCGTAAAGAGGACTAATTTGACGAATATTACTTAGTCTTGCCCTCATGTTTTTGCTCGGTGCTATCACACAACTAATGCTAGTTGTATTTTACGGTCTATACCAAATTAGTTGGGTGACCCAAGATTTATGGTGCCCAGATGTCTTGATTCTAACGAAACTTGCTCTGTCAAGGGTCAGGCGTATCACAGGAGTAACCTCTGCAGCTGCTACGGGACCCAGCTCTGGCTGGTCCAATCCCTCTTCACCATGGGGTAGTGTGAACCTACCTGGCTCCTTCTCTAACTATTAACAAAACTGGAAGGGGAACTGGTCATGGGTCACACTCTCGAATTGAAAACGGAGCTGAGGTGAACAACCTTTACCGGGATGGACAATGTGTTGAGTTCATTAATATGGTCATCCTCTTCTTCTTTTTTTTTTTTCTAACTTGTATCATTATTTCCCCCTTGTTGTCTACTTATAACATACCACGATGTATATACGGTTGTGTCCTTCTTCCATGCTTGAATACCATCTAAACCTCTGGTTACTTGATTTTTTTTTTCCATATGTTGCCAATGTGTTTTCTAGGTTCCTTTTGTGTTGCTCTGCTGTCTTATGTGTTTTTTACAATGTTTGCAATAGCTTGTCTGTTGGAATCTTGGAAGCTTGGCTCAGGAGCTTAACATCATTTCTTTTTTTTATCGTGATCACAACATAAGCTTGAATTTGTCAGGAATTTCGCTGTACCTTTTTTTTTGCCATTGTTCTTTTTTTATTCTATTAATGTGCATATAGTTCTCATTAACCAAGGCATATTTTCTGGATTCTGTGTAGGGTTTTTATCCAAAATGGTATTTAAATTTGATGTCTTTTTTGTTTTTGTTTTTTTCCCCTTTTTTTGGTTTTTCTGACTTTATTTTCTATTAGTTTTTGAAGTAAGTTATTATTATTAAAAATAAAAATAAAAAAAATAACAATTTTTGACCTTGATGATTTTTTTTTTGGAAGAAATTTACTGTAATTTGTAATATAACTGCTGTGACATACTTGAATAAAGATGAAATGGGGATTGTGTGTTGTTTTACTACTTGTGGCTTTGACGTGTTAATATTCCCCAAATTTATTTTTTGGGGGTAACTTTTTGACTAAGGGCGGCTTCATACGGCCGAGAAAATCGCCTAAGGTTTGTGCGTTTTGAGATGTACGAATCTCAACCCTATTTTTTGAATGGGGCTATACACATGAGCGAAGTTTTCCCACATGATACCGCGATGCGCTGCTATGCAAGGAACAAATTATGCCATATTCTATCTGACTGTTTTATGTCGCATCGCTGCCCCCTTGTTTAGCACTGGCCCCTATTGAAGGAAATGTGAAAACTCCACGATCCTCTGCCACAGCTGTGGCAGCCGTGCCGGAGGATTGCTGCAGCCCCCATGTGATGCGAGGCTGTTTTACCATGAAAACACCACACATCCATTGGGATTCTACATGGTGGGGAGTGTGATATGGCGGCGATACTCACTCCCCCATTTTGCGCTCTCCAATGTGAAGTTAGCCCAAGGCTGCCTACTAGAGATGAGCGGACGTACTCGGTAAGGCCGATTTCGCAATCGAGCACCGCGATTTTCGAGTACTTCACTACTCGGGTGAAAAGTACTCGGGTGCGCTGTGGGTGAGCGGGGGGTTGCAGCGGGGAGTGGGGGGGAGAGGGAGAGAGAGAGGGCTCCCCCCTGTTCCCCGCTGCTACCCCCACTCCCCTCTGCAACCCCCCGCCCCACAGCGCACCCGAGTACTTTTCACCCGAGTAGTGAAGTACTCGAAAATCGCAGTGCTCGATTGCGAAATCGCCCTTACCGAGTACGTTCGCTCATCTCTACTGCCTACACATCTGCATCCCCTTCTGTGACGTACATCTTCATGTGGGGGTGTGGGCGGGTCAGTTTTTCTGCTCTGCTCAGGAAGCACAAAGGGGGCATTCCCTGGCCGAACCGCATCTGTTCTATGACGTAACCGAAAGAACTCCATTGACTATAATGGGGTCCGTTTGGTTTACCCTCAGCTGTCTGCTGAAAAAGCATTGCATGCTGTGCCATTTCTTCCGATATTTTGGGCCGGATTTGCAATGGAACCTCCAGATGGAGATTTCGGCACAGATGTGGAAGCGGCCTAAATTGTTGCTGGCTGGTAAGCCAGTGTTGCCTATATAACAACATCCAAACCTTTTTAGGTCTTCTGGTGGATTTTGCTTCATCCAAACAAGAAGCGCGTCAAGTAAGATGCAGTATTATTGGGGTATTCCCAAGATCGACTTATCACCTAGCAGGTTAGACAAGTCTGATCGGTGAGGGTCTCACATCTGAGGCCTCCACCAATCTCAAGAACAGGGGTCCCAATCTTCTCACTGATCCCCATTCATTTTAATGGGGCTGCCGAATATAGCCAAGCACTTTGTAGTTGGCCGTTTCCCGTGGTCCCTTTTCGAATTGTATGGGGTGGTAGCGTGCACGCTTATTCCCTCCACTCATTGCCTTACTACAGTGATGATTACATGAAACTCTCGTTCTCAGGATTACTGGGGGTCTCACACGTGATCAGGCTCCTATCGCCTATCCTGTACAAGTTCCAGTTATTAAATGCCTGCCGAATACATGAAGAATTTGCGCTGCTGCTTTTTCTACCGTCTTCCACATGCAGATTATAATCAATGTATAATTAGCCAGCAATGGCGATTTATTGCACCTGCATAGAGCCATTCAATCAATTTAAACTCCAACTAATTTCTACCCTACACGGCGCAAGAGCGCAGATTTCCTCAGAGGTTCTTATGCTAATAGAATAAAAGTGAAGACTGTAAATCACTGCAGGACAAATATTAGATGTCACTTTTCCCCCGACTCGTCCGTCGCCCTCAGCGCTGGCTGTCTGCTTTTAGCTGCTGCGATGTTCCGTTATTGCTGTGCCCGGACTGTCACTCACCCTCTACACTGTGGCGCATGAGATTGAAGAGCTGCAATTAGAGTGCCACACAGTGCGTAAAAGGGATATTTTTGGTATTCGGATTCTAAACTGATGTGCAAACCCCCCCCCTTTTTTTTTAGGAAATCTAATTTTATATTTGGCATATTGGCTGGCTTTTTTAAAACTTTTGAATATACGTGTAATCTAATATAAATAGGCCTACATGGTTTTTCTTGCACCACACTTTGCCTCCTTTGCTGTAAATTTGGTGTATGATGTTGGTGTCATTAGATGACACGCATGCTCACCGCTGCCGTAAAATCATCAAATGTGAGTTTAATACATTCGGGGACTGTCGGACGGGTTGGAAGTTACAATGTTCAGTCTATGGGTGGCGTTGCTCTGCTTCAGGTACGTGCTGGAATGAGTGAAGCGTTGCTAAGCTGCACCATACACTGCCCAACCAAGAGCGATAGACAGACAGTGAGAGCTCAGAGGCGTTGCAACAAACAGAACTACCACCGGCTATGCGGAACGCGGTAATCACAATAATCCCGAAAACCAGGGAAAGACCCCCTATCACCAGATTCATACAGACCCATTTCACTAATAAACAGATGTAAAAATTCTAGCAAAGGCCTTAGCCAATAGATTCACTAGGGTGATCGAATCCCTGATACACCCAGACCAAAATGGATTTATCCCTACACTATCAACAGCAACTAGTATAAGAAGACTATACCTCAATCTTCAATTGCCGGCAGATAACAAGGGGCGGAGAGTGATATGCTCACTGGACGCCGCTAAGGCTTTTGATAGCGTAGAATGGTCATTCATGTGGGAAGTGCTGTACAAAATGGGATTCGGTCAGGCCTTCATTGACTCGGTAAAATTGCTATATACCAAAGTGCAGGCCTGCGTAACGGTAAATGGTAGTTCAGAGCCCTTCCCATTGAACAGGGGAACAAGGCAGGGCTGTCCGCTCTCCCTGCTTCTGTTTGCACTGGTAATAGAGTCTCTAGCCAGCAAACTGAGAGCCCACCCGACAATAACTGGATTTAAACGCGATCAAGTAGAAGAAAAAGTAGCCCTGTATGCAGATGATTTGCTTCTGTTTTTAGGAGACCCAGAAGAGTCCTTAGACACCGCGATGTCCTTCATTGGGCAGTACGGAGAATTCTCAGGACTCACTAGTAACTGGAACAAATCGGTAATACTACCTCTAGATGAGCCTAACATGGTAATGGAAGGAAACAGAACCCCTATGAAGTGCGAGCCAGTCATCACATATCTAGGAGTTAGGGTCTCGAGAAGAGTACACAAATACGGGACACTAAATCTAGAGCGATTAATAATTAAATTCAGGGAAAAACAGGAGATCTGGTGCAAACTACCACTATCAATAATAGGAAGGGTAAACCTGATCAAAATGATCTGGATGCCACAATTACTATATATTCTCCACAACTCACCACATAGGATCACACAAAAATACTTCTATAAAATAGAATATTTAGGGATCTAATCTGGAGAAGGAAAGGACCCAGAATCAAGCTAGAGGTGCTACATAACCCGAAAGGAGAGGGCGGACTGGCACTACCCAACCCCATCTCCTTTTTCTTAGCATCGCAGTTGCAACATCTTAGAGGGTGGGAATCGGAAGACACACAAGACGGGGGCTTTCAACTCCTAAAGATTTACTTTAAAAATGCACACTTATTCGAAGCCCTGGAGAGCGCTAAATTTAAAACCAACGACCAGAACCTACCGACTTTGGCCCTGATACATAGGGTGTGGTGGAGAGTAAAAGAGATCACAGAGACCAATGTCCACACGATATACACACCACTTTGGGATAATCCAAAACTACAAGACCTAAACAAATTGAAAGACTTCCAGATCTGGAAGGATAAGGGGGTCAGACGAGTAACACAGATGGTGACAACAACAACAGATATGAAGTCATTTGAACAACTGCGGGCGGAGTTTGACCTACCACACACAGTTCTTCAAATTTCTCCAACTCAGACATGTCTATCAGGCAGAAGTGGGGCTTTAAGATACTGAGCTAAAGAAATTCATACCAGCAGATATCGTAGGCACTGCCACCAACTAGAGATGAGCGAACGTACTCGTCCGAGCTTGATACTCGTTCGAGTATTAGCGTGTTCGAGATGCTCATTACTCGTGACGAGTACCACGCGATGTTCGGGTTACTTTCACTTTCATCTCTGAGACGTTAGCGCGCTTTTCTGGCCAATAGAAAGACAGGGAAGGCATTACAACTTCCCCCTGCGACGTTCAAGCCCTATACCACCCCCCTGCAGTGAGTGGCTGGCGAGATCAGGTGTCACCCGAGTATAAAAATCGGCCCCTCCCGCGGCTCGCCACAGATTTATTCTGACATAGAGGAGGGAAAGTGCTATTGGTGCCGGAGCTGCTATAGGGAGAGTGTTAGGAGTATTTTAGGCTTCAAGAACCCCAACGGTCCTTCTTAGGGCCACATCTAACCGTGTGCAGTAGTGTGGAGGCTGCTTTTAGCAGTGTTGCACATTTTTTTTTTTGTATATCGGCCGTGCAGAGCATTGCGCCCTGCAGTAATACTCCAGGGCCAGAAGCACTTAGGCAGGGACAGAAGACATATTGATTGAATATAGGTAGTGGGCCTTTCCAAAAACATTTGGGGAAAAAAATCTATTTGGGCTGCCTGTGACTGTCCTCAGTGTACTGGGTCTGTGCTGGGTGTAGTTGTCCTCCTAATTCATACGCAGCCAGCTAAGTGTTACAGCAGGCTTGCGCAAAATTATTTCCTGGCTCTGTGTTGGCTGCTACATCACATTCCAGTCCACAGTGCAACAGTCTGCAGTTATTTTACATACTCCAGGGCCAGTAGTGGTGACGCAGGGACAGAAGACATATTTATTGAATATAGGCAGTGGGCCTTTGCAAAAACATTTGGGGAAAAAAATCTATTTGGGCTGCCTGTGACTGTCCTCAGTGTACTGGGTCTGTGCTGGGTGTAGTTGTCCTCCTAATTCATACGCAGCCAGCTAAGTGTTACAGCAGGCTTGCGCAAAATTATTTCCTGGCTCTGCTGTGCGTTCGGTAAGCGAAGTCAGCCTCCAACCACAGGCCAATAAGCGGCACATTTAATTACAGCATTCTGTTTCTGCACTACTGGTAATGCACCATGCTGAGGGGTAGGGGTAGGCCTAGAGGACGTGGACGCGGGCGAGGACGCGGAGGCCCAAGTCAGGGTGTGGGCACAGGCCGAGCCAGTGCGGTGGCCAGGGGTAGAGGCAGGGCCAGACCGAATAATCCACCAACTTTTTCCCAAAGCTCCCCCTCGCGCCATGCCACCCTGCAGAGGTCAAGGTGCTCTAAGGTGTGGCAGTTTTTCACAGAGACGCCTGACGACCGACGAACAGTGGTGTGCAACCTTTGTCGCACCAAGATCAGCTGGGGAGCCACCACCACCAGCATGTGCAGGCATATGATGGCCAAGCACCCCACAAGGTGGGACGAAGGCCGTTCACCGCCTCCGGTTTGCACCACTGCCTCTCCCCCTGTGCCCCAACCTGCCACTGAGATCCAACCCCCCTCTGAGGACACAGGCACTACCGTCTCCTGGCCTGCACCCACACCCTCACCTCCGCTGTCCTCGGCCCCATCCAGCAATGTCTCTCAGCGCAGCGTCCAGACGTCGCTAGCGCCACTGTTTGAGCGCAAGCGCAAGTACGCCGCCACGCACCCGCACGCTCAAGCGTTAAACGTGGACATTGCCAAATTGATCTGCCTGGAGATGCTGCCGTATAGGCTTGTGGAAATGGAGGCTTTCAAAAGCATGATGGCGGCGGCCCCGCGCTACTCGGTTCCCAGTTGCCACTACTTTTCCCGATGTGCCGTCCCAGCCCTGCACAACCACGTCTCCCGCAACATTGTACGCGCCCTCACCAACGCGGTTACTGCCAAGGTCCACTTAACAACGGACACGTGGACAAGCACAGACGGGCAGGGCCACTATATCTCCCTGACGGCACATTGGGTGAATTTAGTGGAGGCTGGGACAGAGTCAGAGCCTGGGACCGCTCACGTCCTACCCACCCCCAGAATTGCGGGCCCCGGCTCGGTGGTGGTATCTGCGGCGGTGTATGCTTCCTCCACTAAACCTCCACTAAACCACCCTCCTCCTCCAACGCAACCTCTGGTTCAGCGCTTTCTGAAAAGCTACCCACGCTTGTCAGACCTGCTCGGAAAGGTGCGCCGGCTCAGCGCACATTTCCGCAAGTCCAAGACGGACGCTGCCACCCTGCGGACCCTGCAACATCGGTTTAATCTGCCAGTGCACCGACTGCTGTGCGTCGTGCCCACGCGGTGGAACTCTACGCTCCACATGTTGGCCAGGCTCTATGAGCAGCGTAGAGCTATAGTGGAATACCAACTCCAACATGGGCGGCGTAGTGGGAGTCAGCCTCCTCAATTCTTTACAGATGAGTGGGCCTGGTTGGCAGCCATCTGCCAGGTCCTTGGAAAATTTGAGGAGTCTACCCAGATGGTGAGCGGGGATGCTGCAATCATTAGCGTCACCATTCCTCTGCTATGCCTCTTGAGAAGTTCCCTGCAAAGCATAAAGGCAGACGCTTTTCACTCGGAAACCGAGGCGTGGAAAGACAGTATGTCGCTGGATAGTCAGAGCACCCGCATGTCTATATCTCAGCGCATTGAGGAGGGGGAGGAGCATGAGGAGGAGGGGGAAGAGACAGCTTGGGCCACTGCTGAGGGTACACATGCTGCTTGCCTGTCATCCTTTCAGCGTGTATGGCCGGAGGAGGAGGAGGAGGAGGATCCTGAAAGTGATCTTCCTAGTGAGGACAGCCATGTGTTGTGTACAGGTACCCTGGCACACATGGCTGACTTCATGTTAGGATGCCTTTCTCGTGACCCTCGCGTTACACGCATTCTGGCCACTATGGATTACTGGGTGTACACACTGCTCGACCCACGGTATAAGGAGAACCTTTCCACTCTCATTCCCGAAGAGGAAAGGGGTTCGAGAGTGATGCTATACCACAGGACCCTGGCGGACAAGCTGATGCTAAAATTCCCATCCGACAGCGCTAGTGGCCGAAGGCGCAGTTCCGAGGGCCATGTAGCAGGGGAGGCGCGGAGATCAGGCAGCATGTACAGCACAGTCAGGGGAACACTCTCTAAGGCCTTTGACAGCTTTCTGGCTCCCCAGTCAAGGCTGAGTCGGCGGGAGCACTGTAAAAGGATGGTGAGGGAGTACGTAGCCGATCGCACAACCGTCCTCGGTGACGCCTCTGCCCCCTACAACTACTGGGTGTCGAAGCTGGACACGTGGCCTGAACTAGCGCTGTATGCCCTGGAGGTGCTTGCTTGTCCTGCGGCTAGCGTCTTGTCGGAAAGGGTGTTTAGTGCGGCTGGGGGAATCATCACAGATAAGCGTACCCGCCTGTCAACCGACAGTGCCGACAGTCTAACACTCATCAAGATGAACAAAGCCTGGATTTCCCCAGACTTCTCTTCTCCACCAGCGGACAGCAGCGATACGTAAGCAATACGCAGGCTGCACCCGCGGATGGAAGCTACGTTCTCTATCACCATCAAAAACGGGGACATTTTTGCTTCATCAATCTGTGTATGATATTCCTCCTCCTCCTCCTGCTCCTCCTCCTGAAACCTCACGTAATCACGCCGAACGGGCAATTTTTCTTAGGCCCACAAGGCTCAGTCATATAATTTTTCTAAACAATTTTTATACGTTTCAATGCTCATTAAAGCGTTGAAACTTTAACTTGAACCAATTTTTATTTTAACTGGGCTGCCTCCAGGCCTAGTTACCAATTAAGCCACATTAACCAAAGCGATTAATGGGTTTCACCTGCCCTCTTGGTTGGGCATGGGCAATTTTTCTGAGGTACATTAGTACTGTTGGTACACCAATTTTTGGGGGCCCTCGCCTACAGTGTAATCCAATTAATTTTTACAGCTTTAAAAAAGCTTTAATTTTTACCTGCATTACAGCTGACGTTACATTAGCTGTGCTGGGCAATGCAATGGGATATATTTATGTACCGCCGGTGGGTTCCAGGGAGCCACCCATGCTGTCGGTCCACACGGAGTTGTAACTGCATGTGTCCACTTCTAAAGAACCCCAGTCTGACTGGGGCATGCAGTGTGGGCCGAAGCCCACCTGCATTTAATCTGACGTTACCTCAGCTGTGATGGGCACTGCAATGGGATACATTAATGTAAAGCCGGTGGGTTCCAGGGAGCCACCCATGCTGTGGGTGCACACGGAATTCCCATTGCGGAGTTGTACCTGCCTGTGACTATTTATAAAAAACCGCGGTCTGACTGGGGCATGCAGACACCTTGACAGAATGAATAGTGCGTGTCACATAGGTTCCCCATTGCTATGCCCACGTGTGCAGCTCCTGATGGCGGTGGCACAGGATTATATTTCTCATTGCTTCTGTACAGCATTGTGGGCTGTCGCCCCGCCCCTTTTAAAGATGGTCGCTGCCTAGCCGTGCCAACCCTCTGCAGTGTGTGCCTGCGGTTCCTCCTCATGGCAGACGCACTTATAAATAGACATGAGTGTGGCGTGGCATGAGGGTAGCTGAAGGCTGCGCAGGGACAATTTGGTGTGCGCTGTGGACACTGGGTCGTGCAGGGAGCGGGGGGGGGGGGGGGGTTGGGCAGCATGTAACCCAGGAGAAGTGGCAGCGGAGTGTCATGCAGGCAGTGATTGTGCTTTGTTGGAGGTAGTGTGGTGCTTAGCTAAGGTATGCATTGCTAATGAGGGCTTTTCAGAAGTAAAAGTTGTTGGGGGGGGGGGGGGGGCCCACTCTTGCCGGTATTGTGGCTTAATAGTGGGACCTGTGAACTTGAGATGCAGCCCAACATGTAGCCCCTGACCAGAGAAGATGTGCGGCGGAGTGGACAGCGGCTGTTGGGTGATTTCTTTTTTGATTAATGCAGCTAGGGCGTATTTGACGGTATGAAAACTTGTAAACACTTGCCCATGAACATAGCACACCACAAAGCAGATGGGTGTAGTTCGCACAAAACTTCTTGGGCTCTGGCAGATCAAGTGAAAACAATGCGCAGAAGAAACTTTATAGGTAACTCAGCTACTGCACAGGTCTCTTTGTCCATCGCCAGAGCTCAAGAAGTTTTGTGCAAACTTTACATAAACAATTTTATGAAATGTCAAAGAGGTAAGTAGTTTCTGTCCGTTATAAGTATTAGGGACACCGTCTGTGTGAGGTGTAATATGTCATTTATCGAACGCCTAAATGTTGATGATGACCTGCCTAAATGGAGTCTGCTTATGTGGACCCCCATGTACATCTTGTGCACTCCACATTTTTTTTTTCTTGCTGACATGGACCCCGACAGCAAGTCAAAATCGATCCCTGGGGGTCCATATAGACCACTTTGGGCACTGGTTTAGCCCCTTATATGCAGCAATCAATAGCTAGTGCAGCATGTAGGCAGATGACAGGAGGGAAGGGCTCCCCTGCAGTGTGATTGCAAGGTACCAGTGGCTTCCCATGGCAGCCAGAAGCCTGACAAAAGCTGAAGCCTATGCAGATTCAATTGTTTTTCTTTACGGGCTCTTTCACTCGACCATTTGTGATTTTACGTTTTCTCGGCCGCGCAGTAAAATCACATGAACGGGCAATTTACCGCAATCAAGTATCGATTTAATTAGCGGTTTCTTGCCTATTTACACGACCTGGTGCAACATTTTTAGCAAAAATATACGTCGCACCCCCGAAAGCCCTCGCTTGGCATTAATCCCCGGAACGCCTTCCAATGCCTACATAGAGGCACCCGTAAGATTTCGCAGCGTTGGCCGCTGCAAAAATGCCTCCCCCTTCCCTTTTTCTCCCAGTTCCCGTAGGACTTTATGGGAGTTGCCGCCGTATCTCGGTCAAAAGATAGCTCCAGAACTATCTTTTTGCCCACAGTATAATCGCCAGCGCATATTTATGTTGCGTATGTTCCATTTTTCACAGTGCGCCATTTTTACGTGCCGTATATTCGCCTGTGTGAACGAATGCATTGGAAACCAATGGCTCAGATGGTCGCGTATATCGGTCGGCCGTAGAAACGTGCGCTCGTGTGAATGAAGCCTAAAAATGTGTTTTTATTGTGCAAAATTAGTAAAAAAAATTAAAAACCTCCATATGAACTTGGTGTTGCAGTAATCCTGCCGATCCAGATGAGAAAATCATGTTATTTTCACCAAATGGTGAACGCCATAGAAACAAAACTCAAAAACAATGGCGGAATTTCTGAGGGCTTCTTCCATCTCTCCCCAGCCTTAAAAAAAAACGGGAAAGTTCTACAATACAATGTATGTACCCCAGAATGGTGCCATGAAAAAAATACAACTCGTTCCCCCCCCCCCCCTTCCCCATCAAAAATAATCAGCCCTTATGCAGCCATGTTAACGAGTTATGGCTCTTGCAATGCGACAATGCCAATCGCTTGGTCCTTAAAGCAAAAGCTAGGTTCGTCACTAAAGGGTTAATGAATTTAGCTTGGAGACAGAACTAAGTTAAAAATAAAACCTCACAATCTGTTCTGGTCAACCGCATCGAGGTGTCCTTGATGTTGTGTAATTGACTCTCAAAGAGCCGAGCCTGGGCTGAAATGATGCAGTAGACAATGTAGCAGCCATGTGATGAAAGTCCCGGTCATTGCGGCGTGAACCTCATAACTACCCCAGTGCTGATCAAAGTTTAAAGACTTGAACCTGTCTCCCCGAGATGATGTCTCAGGCACTCAAGTATTTTTCTTCTGTAGCTTTCATCTCGAATTCAGACTTCCTGCGTGAACCGGTGAACTTTCATCTTTGTCCGAGGTAGAAAAACGGTTAAACTTTAATGTCTCTAATAATCATTGTCTGGAGCCTCAAAAAGAGGAAAATATGATATAGTGTAGCAATTCCAGAGCTGTCGTTTCCAAGGGCAACTGCAACAATGTATCCACATCGGGTGATAACTGCAGCCATGGGCACACTGTGCTGGACCACCAGAGTACCAGGGGGAATTTGAGTGCCAATATAATTCGTCCAAAGGTCCGGTAGTAGACAACCCCATTATGAGGTGCCTTCAGAGGCAATCACTTACCCATAGGCTCTATTACTTATGGGCTGATCACAAATAACCAATTAGATCTTATTGATATGTCCTGTGTACGATGCTTGGAAAAAATTGACATCTCTTAATACCGCAAGAGTAAGACCCCCAATAATGCTGACAGATGATCGCTCAACAGTTTGAGTGACAGTTTTGAGCGATCATCTTTGCAAAGTCTATAGTAACTAGGAAGCTACTTAAAGGGGTTGTCTCGCGCCAAAACGGGTTGTTTTTTTTTTCAATAGGCCCCCCGTTCGGCGCGAGACAAACCCAAAGGATGGGTTAAAAAAAAAAAAAAAAGATATATTACTTACCCGAATCCCCGCTCTGCGACGACTCCTTTCTTCCTTCTCCAAGATGGCCGCCGGGATCTTCACCCACGATGCACCGTGGGTCTTCTCCCATGGTGCACCGTGGGCTCTGTGCGGTCCATTGCCAATTCCAGCCTCCTGATTGGCTGGAATCGGCACACGTGATGGGGCGGAGCTACGATGACGACACGGGACCAGCTCTCCGCGGCCCCATTCACAAGGCAGAAGACCGGACTGCGCAAGCGCGTCTAAAAACGCCAGAAGACAGCGAATTTAGAAGGATCCATGGCGATGGGGATGCTAGCAACGGAGCAGGTAAGTGAATAACTTCTGTATGGCTCATATTTAATGCACGATGTATATTACAAAGTGCATTAATATGGCCATACAGAAGTGTATGACCCCACTTGCTGCCGCGAGACAACCCCTTTAAGAGCTACGCAGGCAGAGCGGGACACCGCCGCTATCTCTGGGCAAATAATACACCTGTTCTGCATAAGAATACAGCTGTATTGTTCTTTGCGATTACAGCTCGCATACCACTGTGAACTACCAGCGGGACACAAGCTGAAAGAATCTTATCAGTGCTGCCGACTGTAGTAACAGCCTGCAACGTGCATTTAGACCCAACGATTCTCGCTCAAAAGACGGCTTTGAGCGAATTTTGAGCAAAAATCATTGTGTCTAAATGGGCCTTAAGTTAGATATTCGAAGCATTTCATTTATAAGTTGCTACGGACATTTTTCGTGCTGTGTGAGCAGGTCAGTCCCCCAACATTTATTAGTCTTTATTGATCTCCTGATACCGTGATTGTCACTGTTTTATTCAAAGCTGTTCTTGACACTGTCACTTTAATAAATATGACTTGTAATGGCACGTGAACATGGTGTCACAATGTTGAAGGGTGCAACGTGATATCCAGTAGTGAGAAGGATGTTGTGGAGGCTAGCTTCATGGTGGTGGTGGTGGGCGGCCACAGGTACATCCACAGGCCTGGTCGGACGGGGCCGACAGCATACCGGTGTCCATACATAAGATGAGGTATCACCAGCGATATGGTAATTGGATGAATGGGCTGTGACCACATATTGAGTACTAACTCATTTGCAGATGCAGCTTCAACTTTATTTAAAGGGCCACTCTGGTGAAAACACGTTTTTCGATCCCTGCTGCCCACCTTTCCTCCCCCCATGATTGCCTGTCACAGTCTGGAGGTTTCCTCTTTGTATTGTAGCCTCCTGTCTGATGCTTATCAGGCGCCATCCTGAGAGTGTGATTTTTTTTTCACTTTCACATCTATCCCATGATTCATCAGCACAGCATTAACTAGAGGCTATACCATTTCTGCCTGCAAGGGAGAAGGTTTACTTATTACTTTCTATATTCATCTGCAGACCATAAAAACCTAGGAGGCTGAGCTGTGATCTCCTCTCTTATAACTGTGTGACAGGAGTTGTGTGATCAGCATCACTAACTGTGAAAGGAATGTATGTGCCCCCTCTAGGAAGCTTTAGTGGTAAGATCCATGTAATAGGGTCAAACAGACTGATATTTGACTAGTTTCAGACAGCATAATTGCCAGTAGATCTGAGCTGGTCAGAACTGAGATCACATGACCTGAGGAAAAAGAGGTCAGGAGTTTCAAATTAAGAGAAATAGCCACTAACTCATTTATACACTCTTTGTAAAAAAAAAAATCCTCCCCTAAAAGTTGTTGAATGCAATGAAACTGTGTGATTGTAACATTTATCTAAGTAAGTGCTTACAATATCAGAGCAAAAGGAGCAATTATTGTGGAAAAGTAACCCCCTTATAGGGTGGCTCTAGGTACCCTGCTGTACCACCTTTAGCTTGGATACAAGATGTGATACTGGCAGGCATGGCGGCTCTAGTACCCTGCTGTACCACCTCTAGCTTGGATACAAGATGTGATACAGGTGGGCATGGAGGCTCTAGTAACCTACTGTACCACCTTTAGCTTGGATACAAGATGTGATACTGGCAGGCATGGCGGCTCTAGTACCCTGCTGTACCACCTTTAGCTTGGATACAAGATGTGATACTGGCAGGCATGGCGGCTCTAGTACCCTGCTGTACCACCTTTAGCTTGGATACAAGATGTGATACGGACGGGGATGGAGGCACTAGTACCCTGTTGTACTGCCTCTAGCTTGAATACAAGATGTGATATGGTGGGCATGGAGGCTCTAGTACCTTGTTGTACCGCCTCTAGCTTGGATACAAGATATGATACAGGCGAGCATGGAGACGTACTGGTTCTGTATAATATCCTGTGGCATATTGCTCCACTTTTGCTGCAACTGAGCCTTTAGATCCTGCGTAGGCTGTGGAAGTTGGTGTCTCAGATGGTCCCATACATGTTCTATTGTCACACTTCCATGGCTGCCCGGTCGCCAGATTTATCGGCCACGTAAGTATAACAATGTTGTGGAGATATTTCTGTGACCGCCTTGTGTGTGCAGCCGACCATTATCCTGCTGCCTCTTGAAAGCCGCCATGAGAGGAACACATGTGGCTGCAGGATGTCCTGAACATATCACTGAGCTGTCATTGTCCCTTGTACCACTACTAGGGGGGACCGACTGTCGTATGCGATACCCTCCCCCTCCCCCCAGACCATCACACCAGCAGCGGGCAGTGTGCCACTCCAAAGCAAAGGCAGGATTGAGGTGCTCACCCCAAGGTCTCCAGGCACGAACATGGCCGTTGTCAGTGCCCATACTAAACCTGGATTCATCGCTGAAGACAATCCAGTTCTATTTTGTAGCGTCCAGTTTCGTCGTTCACAACACCACTGCAAATAGGGATGGGTGTCAAAGGCCGTACATGTAATGGGCACCGTGAGACCAAATGTCTTGTAGCCACGCACCTGGAAATGGTTCTGACCAACACTGGGGTGGTACCGATGTTGAATAACTAAACAGTTGGAGCTGTTCGTGTTTGTTGGACATCAGACGATCCTCTACTGGTTGTCTGCCGAGGACATCCTGAGACTGCTCATCTTGTGTGCCCTCACACATCCACAGGTCCCAAGACCTCCGAACAGTCTGGTCAGGATGTCCCAGGTAGCGGCAATGCGTCAATGCGACCATCCAGCTTCTCACACCCCAATAATGCGGCCCTCTCAGACTCTGGTAACGGGGTGAAATCTCTTCTCTGCGTCGTAGAGGCGTCTAGTGGTCAACAAGCTCTACACAAGTGGAAGAAGAGGTCACTACACACAAGGGGCCTCCGAGAGCCTTTTATAGAAGCACTTTTAGGTCCTCAGGTGACAAGACCGTTCATCTACTCACGGCCCAACTCTAACATTTGTATATAGTTGCCTGAGATGTAACTGCATCTCGAGTTTTGCAGGAAAATGACAACTCGGGGCATATATATTTTTTTTATTTACAAAGAGTGTTCATACTGGGGAGATGCATAATGATTAGAAAAATCACCGGAGTGGCCCTTGAAGGGAGTCGCATTCCTTGCAAGCTGGCAGGTGAGATAGCACAAGCTCTGCTGTATTCTGCTGGCGCAGTTCTGTAGTGAGCCCTTTCTTAGCATCTTAGCTATAAATTAGAAATCCAGTGCGTTCTCGCATTCAGCAGTAACGTGTTAGTGTCTCCAAATCAGGCGCAGCCTCAGAGCAGCCGATGGACAGGAACTTCCCCTCCCTTCTCACAGGTATCATCCCTCCCTGTATACTCCTTTAATTCACTCTTGTGGTCCCAGCAGGACTTGACCTTATGCTGCGTCAGCAGGCAACAATATTTATTAAAGCATAAACATCATGCAGCAAGTATATTTTACAGTATAAACTGAGCCAGAGCGGAGCAACCATCCCAGATTTGGGCAGCTGCCCCCAGGAAAGCACTGTCCGACCCTGCTCCACCTACTAGTCTCATTCACTGGACCTGATAGCACGCTGTACTCCTCACCCCGGCTCTAGATGCCCAGAGATGAGAGCAGCAGATGCTGCTAGCGTGATCGCATTACCATCGTGCAGATGAAAGTAGTTGGCGGAGCAGAGAGATCGCTATAAGTGGAGTCACAGAGAGGGCATTATTACTAAGTGTAGGCACTATGAATGGAATTGGTGGTAGTGGCAGGATAGGAAGTTGTGGGTGGAAGCAGTCTTCATGTTGGTTTATGCACAGATTTAAAAAAAAGAAAAAACTGCATCACCAATTACAGGAGATGTCACCTGTAATCACTATCACTGGAGGTAACGGCACTGTAATCACTATCGCTGGAGGTAACGGCACTGTAATCACTATTGTTGGAGGTAACGGCACTGTAATCACTACTGCTGGTGGTAACGGCACTGTAATCACTATCGCTGTGTACAACTGGCTCTGACTATTATTTAAAGGCATATTACCCTGTTTCCCTGAAAATAACACATACCCTGAAAATAAGACATAGCATGATTTTCCTGAATTTTTGTGGATGCAAAATGATTTTCCAGCCTTTTTGAGGATGCTTGAAATATAAGCCCTACTCCAAAATTAGGCCTGCTGACAGTTAATTTAAAAAGTCAATTTAAATAGTGTCCAGGCAGCTATACATGTAAAAAAGTTAAACCTTTTTGAACAAAAATTAATATAAGACACTGTTTTATTTTCGGGGAAACACGGTAGTATGGTGAGGTGTTCACTGAGGGAGACAGTGTGTAGTGTTGCGTAAAAGGGGTGTGGCGTAATGTTAAAAAAAAAAAGCCACTTCTCATACTAAAAAAAGTTGGAAGGTATGCCAGCACGTTTACACAGTGTGTGGCACAAGACGCAGAAGACCCGAGGTGGTGCTGACAGGGCCTGAGTGACCAGATGTAGTCGGTATAGTGGAGAAGGCCCAATCAAGTGCCAAGCTGTTCCCGGAGGGAGCCTGAGTTCCACCAAGTGAGTAATGCTTGGGGAGATTACTGGAGGCCGACCGGAGCAGAGCGAGTATTCAGTGCCACTTGTCACATGCTGTTCGCACCAAACTGTTCTGCTGTTGTTAGCGCCTCCCCTCTGCAGACCTTTCTTGCTTTCTCATTTTCATTTTTTGCTCCCCACTTTCAAAAAATCATCGAGCTTTTAACTTTTTGATGACACGGGACTTGTTTTTTACGAAATGACTCGTATTTTTTAGTGGTACTATTTAATGTAGCACAGAATGTGCGGGAAAATGTGCCAAAAATTTTAAGCAAGGAGAAATACAGAAAAATTGGGCCTTTGTTTTTTTTTGGGGGGGGGTGGGGGGGGGGGTAGGGGGGGTATAGAGGTTTTTATGACAATTCTGGTGCAATAAATATGCCATTATCTGTATTTTGTGGGTCGCTATGATTACGTGGACACTACATTTATATAGTTTTACTTTAATGTAATATTACTTAAAATACAGAAAACCCCTTTAAAGAACGTCTTCCTGTTGCCAGTGTATGACCCTCCTCACCCGATGGGGCTGTGCGGGCTCGGTGCTGTGTAATTACTATCATTGTCAGGTACGTATGACTTATTGATTGCTTTGTATTTCATCTTTTTCTTGACCAAAAGCATAATTCTGGCATTGGGTATGTGTTATGCTGAGGCTGTTCAGCGGGTGGGATTAATAATGTGATCATTTAGTCATCTGGACTGTTGTGGACACAGTGATTCCAATCTAATTATTTATTTTTTTTATGCGAAAAGTTTTATTTTTTAAATTGTAATATTTTTGTTTTAATAATTACAAAAAACCTTTGATTTGACTCATTTTTGAATTTTACGTTAGTCCACACAGGGAACTTGAACATGTGATCATTTGATCGCTCCTACAGTAAAGGCAATACCATAGTATTACATTATATTGCATTCTGGCAGCCCATCAAGACATGCATGCCGGTGGCGCTTATTCATGGCAAACCTAGGGGTCTTCAGAAAGCCCCAGGCTGCTATGACTAAGGGACAGCACTTCACAGTCTCATCGTGGGGGGCCATTTGCTACCCCTGAATGTCTACGAGGTCATTTAAATTCAGAATTCACCGCGGCATTTAAAGCGTTATCGCTAATTGCTGCTGGGCGCCAGCTGTCAAAGATGGCTGATGGCGCTCCTGAGTACACAGACTGGGCACACAGACACCCGCCATGCCAGTACCGTTAGTACATCACCATGTGGGACTGTCTCTTTCTCCTCCGCTCTTTCATGTCACCCCTCATGACGCCACATATAACCGCTGTGACTTGAAGGCTGAGTTATCTACAGGTGGGTCGAGTCAGCCGAGTCGGGTGGCCGCAGCCGCCCCTGTTCTCCCTGCCGCCGGTCCATGCGCCTGCGGTCGGCTTACAGGCGGCATCGATGAATTTCATAAATAACATTTTTGATCTCCAGTGATTTCTCCCTCACAGAGGATTCCTGGCAGATTCTGCTTTCACCAATTAATAGGCTACACGGCTGTAAGGTGACGAGTGATGGCGGTGCAGCCGAAGATGCGCTACTGCGACTGTTCACTTCAAATAATCAGGGGTCACAGTGCTGCGGAATGAAGCTGAGCAATGCGCGGGTGCGGGACCGGCTGAGCGCTGCTGCGGGACCGGCTGAGCGCTGCTGCGGGACCGGCTGAGCGCTGCTGCAGATATAATGTACAGTACAAGTATATACAGGGAGTGTCCGTCTCTTTAGGGTGAGTCTTTTCCCCCCTATGGGCTGTGGCTGGTAATGCAGCCTTACCTGCCACATGTAGATGATAGGCACACAATGTGGGGTAAGCCATCTTGTCCCCCCGGGCCCATAGTATGCCCCTTCTGCTGAGGGAGGTGAATGAGGTTTCCTACATGGGACGTAATCTGTCAGCACTTGTGTATATGGGATAATCCCCCCACTGCTCATGATAAGGGTTTTACAAGTCACTGAGGCTTCTGCATGCACACAGGTCGTGGACCCCTAAGGTAATTAGTAGGGTAGATTGTTCCTTATAATGCACACCTCAGCTGCTGCAGAACTTCTTTTTGGAGTCTTATTTACCATTGATTGATATTAAACAGCCTCATATCTTTTCATAAAGGTCTACAACTGCTGAGATGTTTTTTTATGATGTTCTGCAGCAGCCGAGGTGAGTATTGTATTGTGGTAGTCTGCAGCTGAAATGTGTATTAGGAGGTTCTACAGCAGCTGAGGGTGTGTGTGATGGTATGTATTATAATGTTCTGCAGCAGCTGAGGGGTGTGTGGCGTAATGTAGTATGAGGTTCTGCAGCAGCTGAGGGATGTGTGGCATAATGTAGTATGAGGTTCTGCAGCAGCTGAGGGATGTGTGGTGGTATGTATTATGATGCGCTGCAGCAGCTGAGGGGTGTATGGTGGCATGTATTATGATGCTCTGCAGCAGCTGAGGGGTGTATGGTGCTATGTAATATGAGGTTCTGCAGCAGCTGAGAGGTGTGTGGTGGTGTGTAGTATGAGGTTCTGCAGCAGCTAAGGGGTGTGTGGCGGTATGTATAATGAGGTTCTGCAGCAGCTGAGAGGTGTGTGGCGGTATGTATTATGATGTTCTGCAGCAGCTGAGGGGTGTATGGTGGTATGTATTATGATGTTCTGCAGCAGCTGAGGGGTGTATGGTGGTATGTATTATGGGGTTCTGCAGCAGCTATGTGTTATTGTAAAATTTTCGTCTGTAACTGCTGAAGAGCCTCTTCTTATGAAGATAGGGGGCGCTACCTGTCACCCATCCAGTAACGGAAACCGAAGAAACATTCCCGTTTAAGTGCTGTGGGCCGGACCGCGGCTGCAGGAAGGGAGAAAGGCGCGGCGACACTTATATAAGATTCTCATGCGGTATAAACACTGTGAGCCGATGTGCATCATGTGATCATTCTACCATTCTCCCGGCTCCCACTTCGCTACATTTATCTTCGCCGACTTATATTTACATCTTATATTACGCATCAAAAAGACGATAAATCGTTTATATGCGGTACAATATTCCTGCCGCCCTGATCTGCCACAGTATCTAAATGTACTGCTCATTGGATCCCTCCTGCTTCCTTCTGGGTAATAGTGGTTGGATGACGCTTCTGTCTGGGGGCTCCTTGCAGCCCCTTCCCCTGAGCAGTGAGATGTGATGCCGTCACGATCCGCTGCTGATGGTAAATGTTGGCTTGATTTGCCTACGTTACTACATTGGGGGCTCTTCATCAGCCGTTACTATCCGCTCGTAGTGTAATAATGAGCATGTTACTAAACTAATGGCACATAACACATTACTACCTAGTCTTAAGGGGTCATCTTACTTAAAGGGAACCTGTCGCCGTAAAAATCGTTTTGAATCCGCTGCCACAGAGCGAGATCGGGTGAATATGGAGGATGAGGCGAGGGTGTCAGGACGATTTTTCGTCAAAAATTGCTTAACACTGAACTACTAGTTGGAAAAAGGAAAAACAATCACCGTTGCTGAACACAACCTCCCCCACGTTGGTCGTATGAATCGGCCATGACACAATAGGCAACAAACCGCAGAACTTGTAAAAAAAAAATCACCAGAGCCGAACGCAGCGTTCCTCAAGAATATCGGCTGGCATACTGCTATTGAAGCCTCTACTAGTATTACCCCAACTACCAGAAGAAGATTCTGGTTTCATAGGCAGACTATGGGATTGTGAGAGTGGACCAGTACCAGGGGCGTAACTATAGAGGGTGCAGGGGATGCGGTTGCACCCGGGCCCAGGAGCCTTAGGGGGCCCATAAGGCCTCTCTTCCCCATATAGGGAGCCCAGTACTATGAATAAAGCATTATAGATGGGGGCCCTGTTACAGGTTTTGCATTGGGGCCCAGAAGCTTCAAGTTATGTCTCCGTGCAGCATGGTTTAGGTATGGGTACGGGTACAGATACAGATAGAGGGGGGGAGGGGGGGTCCAGCTCCCATTTTGCATCAGGGCCCCAGAGCCTTTAGTTACGCCCCTGACCAGTACTCAACTAATTCTCCTGCTTACTGACAAACAGTCATAGGAGGATATTCCTATGCCCAGTACTTCCTGCTCTGGGCTTAGTATATTTTCCCGAGCTCACGGGTCACTGAATGCATCAAGAGGCGTGGGAATGCCCAGCAGCGCCATCCACATAATCAGAAATGTATGGCAGGTCTGACCTTGCATACACTTCTGGTATAATTTGCACCACATTTCTGGTGTAATTTATACATAAATTTGTCTGCCCCTCTCTGGACAAGCCACACCCACTTTTCCAAAAAAAGGTTGAGCTGGCGCAGAAAGGAGAAAAGTTGCAAATGTTTGTTTAAATACATGTTTGCACAATGATATGTGCCTTTTTTTTGCCAGAAACTGGCATAAAACCTTTCATAAATGTGCCCAAAAGTGTCTTCCTGCAGTCGCCACCAGGAGGAGCTCACTCCATAAAAATATAATAACCCCCCTCTGAGCTCTATGGCATCTGTATGAATCCATATGCAGTGAGCTCCCTCTAGTGGTGACAGCAAGTAGTCAAATTTATATCATTTTAATACTATCACTGGATGAGCTCTCCACAAGGTTGGAGGGCCAATTCTGAGTTTTGAAATAGGGTTCCTATAATTTGTATGCACAGCTCTGCCTAGGGTATAATCTTCTGTCACTCTAGTTCATCTTTGAGGGGCACTTTGAGGGGTCTCTGTAAACCTCCATGCCATATAGGTGAAATAGAAGAGAGGTAGTCACATAGAATGGGGCCTCCATCATGATACTGGCACAGAAGAAACTTTCTGGTCTAGTGGTTGTTTCCCGCTCCATGCTCTAAGTCCACATCCCCTTGAAGTCCCTATGGAGAGGGGGTCCAGCATGGGTTCTCGCTGCCCATTAGCAAAGATGATGTGGGAACTGAATGGGCCCATCTCTCCAAGTGCTCCTTAACAGCCTCATGGCCCTCCTCTATGGCAGACATGTCTGTAGGGTACATTCATATGTAGTAGATCTGCAGCAGATTTTAGCTCTTCCATTTACGTTCAGTTGATGGTTGAAATCTGCTGCGGATCCATAGTAAACTGTGCAGATTTGCTGCATATCTTTCCAGCTGCAGAACATCCCCAGCTCTATGTGAACGCACCCTTATTTAGGGCTTATTAACATGTAGCATATTATGCGGTGAATAGACCCTATTGATCTCACTGGGTTCATTCACAGCACCAATGGGGCTAAATTGTATCCATAATCCAATATTTTGAACCACTGTATTGAAACTCACTTGTAAGACTAAAGAGTCTTCAGGAAGAAAGTCTAATATAACACAAACTATGCAATTATACATTAGCTTCTGTTCTCTCGGCTCAGCATTCACCTCCTCGTCTTGTGCAGTTCATATAATATTGTTCTTCTTTGCTGGAAACAAGTGCTGAATATAAATACATATCGGTTCAAGCAAGAGATCCCCATGCAGCAACTGTAACCGCACTCTCTATCTACCGTGTACGGTTTATATTACGGGGGACTTTGGGGCTCATCGGGGTTTGACTACTACCTTTACACCCCCTATAGCTGCACCTCAGACTTTAAAGGGTTAATCCAACTTATAAGAAAGTGTAAAAGCCTCTACAAATGTTGGTAACCAAAAAAAGTAAGAGCACTCACCTCTTCATTCCCCGGCAATCTAGCTCTGGTGGTCTTAGAAACATAGAACGGTAGAGTTGAAAGGGACCTCCAGGGTCATCTGGTCCAACCCCCCGCTCTGTGCAGGATTCACTAAATCATCCCAGACAGATATTTGTCCAGCCTTTGTTTGAGCACTTCCATTGAAGGAGAACTCACCACCTCCTGTGGTAACCTGTTCCACTCATTAATCACCCTTACTGTCTAATATCTAATTTGTGTCTCCTCCCTTTCAGTTTCATCCCATTGCTTCTAGTCTTCCCTTGTGCAAATGAAAATAGGGCTGATCCCTCTGGTCTTCCAGGTCTTTGTTTGTGAGCAACCAGCAAGTGACTTACTGCAGCCAATCAGTGGCTGCAGGAGTTAGGTGATCTATTTCTGGCATCATCGTTCCCATTCCTGAGCCAATAATATGCCCTCTGACCACGGTGTCTG
The DNA here is from genome assembly GCF_035609145.1 of Eleutherodactylus coqui. Lineage (NCBI taxonomy): Eukaryota > Metazoa > Chordata > Amphibia > Anura > Eleutherodactylidae > Eleutherodactylus > Eleutherodactylus coqui. The sequence goes on from NC_089837.1 coordinate 60,530,695, forward strand.
CTCACTGACTGCAGTAGTCACATGCTGTCCCCTAAACAAATACTTGGAGAACCACCAGAGTGCCAGCGCTGGATCACCTGAGGAAAGAAGAGGTTGGTAGTTTTACTTTTTTGGTTTCATAACAATTGAAGGGGTTCTTACATGTTTTTGGATCCCCCCTTCAAGGCCAATAAGAAGACAGTTAACGTAAGAGGAACAAGACAGGAAAATCCAGTGGAAGGAGACTGAGCTGCAATACCACACGCAGCCTGTGGACAAGAGTGGTAATGTTTCTATGAAAAAAGTATATAACCCCTTTAGTGGCACACCTGGAAAATCTTCAGGGCTTGCTGCACTGACCATACAGTTAAACCCTGGCAGATTTCCGTGGACAGCTCTAGTGCTGAAATGTGCAGAGCACTGGGCTGTCATCTGAAATCTTCCGGGGTTTTTACTGCATACTCAGCGTAGCAAGCCCCGGAGATTTCCCTGCCATAATACCAACTGTCAAAGTAGTACAGTGGCACAGCATTCTTGCAAATATTTGCAAGATTAAATTGCATTGTTGACTCACTTAAAAAACCTGCCCTGTGAGGCATGACATGGTAATAATAAACCTGCCACTGAAGGGGTTAAAAAGGAATCTGTCAGCAGTTGTGCCCCTGCAAAACTACTGACAGATCTACAAAGGGCTGCAGAGCAGGGAATAAAAATATGTTGTAGCATCCAATCAGCTGTCAATTGTTGTTGAGCAATTAGATTGGAGAAAGAAAGAGAGCACCAGAGGAAGAACTGCTGCCCACAGAGCTCTTGCTGTGGGCATGTAGAGAAGACTAAGACCGCCTGTCCACGGCCGCGATGCACCACCTACGCTGTTCCACTCAATTCTGCCCAGAATGGCCAAAAGGCAGAAGAGGATAAGGCAGTGGTAGTGTTACTGAGGCAAGAGAATTTTATTTTATTTCCGGGACACAGTGGACTCTTACTAATCACTCAGGGTTATAGTGGGGCCTATAAATGACTCAGAGGACACAGTGGGGCCTATAAATGACTAAAGACCTATAAATTATTATTGAGCAGGGGGTTGGGCCAGATTACCCTGGAGGTCCCTTCCAACTCTACGATTCTATGAAATTACGAATGGGGTCCATGTAAACCTGAATCCCTTTAATACACAGACTGGAATGTGACCCCTCAGTAAAAACATTCAGCTTGGAAATAAAGGAAACGATGGGACGTCGGTCTAGATCTATAAATATATTTATTATAATATAACAAGATCTTAACCAGTAACATAAACTATGTACAGTACCGTTACAGATAACCCTGTTTGTCTATTATTCACAGAAATAGATTTGCTTCAATGTGTGTGTGATGCTGACTGGTATTGTATGAGAGTCCATTCTCGTATGCTAGCACCTCCTTTGGAGGTAAGACACACCAACTTTGAGAAATCAAACATCCTGCACCAGGCAGATTGAAGCTCGTTCTCCTGGTTGAAAGAAGGACGCAGAAGGTATATAATAAGATTGTGCTTTGTTTTTTTTTTCCTTCCATAGATAGAACAGATAATACAAGAAAAAAAAAATACAATTAAATTCTGTCATCCTGAAAATGCGTTTTGTGGTGAGGTTTTCAGAGACGCAAAGCAGAAAAGGCTGTTTTTTTTCAAATTTTTTTTTTGCCGAACCGATGTTCACAAAATTTCGCCTGAACTCAAAATGAAAGTCATGACATCTATGCAGTACATCACAATAAAAATGATCAAGGCCTTTCTAACATCCATCAGGCACTGATTGTGTTCACCCTAACGCATTTCAGGTCCGAATTTCCAGATTTTAGCTAAACTCTGAATGGAACCCAGCAGAAGAAAAAAGGAAGGAAAACCTGCCTATAATTGAGGGGCTCAGCGCAATAATGGCAGATCGCGACTCAGATTGTTTTTCAGAAACTTGCGGTAAAAGTTTTTGCTTTTTTAATACGTATTCATAAATCTTTCATTCATAGATGGCTGTCTCACTTTTGGCTGGGGGTTAGGCTGTGCTGTTCTTGTACCGAGCCCCTCAATTCTATTTTTTGTTCTTGCTTTAAAAAAAATTCTAAAAAAGAAATTGTACAGAAGCAGGGAGCTAAAATGCGTTAGAGTAAAAGAGCCCTTAGAGTTAGTTGGCTACATTCTGTAGGATGTTGGTCCAGGTCACAAAATAGCGGCACGGGTTCTAAGTAGCCAACTATACGTTCTCATGTTGCAATGACCTGGTGACCCAACAGGCTGTGGACACTGAGCACTTTTTCAGTGCACACGATATCTGCATGTGCTACTTGATGGATCTTTAGTTTTATCTCACTGCTAAATAAAAATCTAAACGTTAATAATTATTATTTTGTAAATAACCAATGATTTGAATTGAAATCATTTTTGTCACCTGAAAAAAAAAATAAAATCATTTTTCTGTATTAGAATTTTTTGAAAAATTTTTGCACGTTTACTATTGGTGTTGCTTCCGAATTCTTACATAAGTTGCACCTTATTTTTGAAGACAAATTTATGAATGACTTACATCAAAAAGAACCGATGTTACGGCTCAGTGGACATTTCTCAAAATGGTCTAGAAAAGGGGGCGGGGTTTTTAGACAGATTTATCAGTTGAGACGTTTTAGAAGGTCTCAAAATTTTTGAGCAAACGTACTCTACTACTTGTGGGGCGTAAAAAGTTTAGAAATATCTGTAAAAAATGTAACAGATTTTTCAACATCATGAGACAACCTGTAAATTTTGTGCTGGGCAGAGAGGAAGAAACAGGCCCAAAAAGTGGCATCAAAAATTCCTCTGATGATAAATTTTCCCATTGTGTAATGCAAACCTAAGTACTTGTTACATTTGTATCTTTAACCCTTTCCAATCCACTGTCGGACGTCTTCCTACATTCTGATTGAAGCTTGTACAGCTCCAATGTCAGAAGATGTCCGACAGGGTATTCTTACCGTCTATTGCCAGGCACTCCGCTGTCGGAGCCTCTCTGGCGCACACACACTGGCTTTAGCTAGCAGATGGCGCCGTTGTATAACAGCAAAAAGAGAAAGCCTTTTAGGAAACCCTGAATTCAAAATTGGATTGGAAAGGGTTAAATGTATGCAGTGTAGTGAATTTTATCTCGGTAATAATTTGTTTCAAAGTTAAAATTTGGACTTTTAACATTTGTAAGTTTTATATTTTTTAGAATATTTTTATAATCATTTTCAAAGATGGTAAAGTAAAAAAAAAATTGCTGCAATATTAATAGAAATGTTCCAAAAAAATTTAACACATATATAGAACATAAAATGAAATAATTCTCCCCAAATTATAATAAAAAAGGATTATAAAATATTACTTTGGGATGACTAAATACAAAAAAAAAAAAAATCTCCCTCTCAGAATATATTAATAAAGTATATAAGAATGATTTTGTAACATTTATATTAATTTCAAGGCTTTAACAATAAATTCTAGTTTAGAACTATTTCAAAGTAACAAAAAAAATTGTCAAATAAAAGTCAAATTTCAATTAAAACTAGATTATATAGACCAATAGTACATGCACAGAATATTTTTTTTTTATACCTCCTGACTAGAGATGAGCGAGTATACTCACTAAAGGCAATTGCTCGAGCGAGCATTGCCTTTAGCGAGTACCTGCCCGCTCGAGACTGAAGGTTCGGGTGCCGGCGCGGGGGAGCGGTGAGTAGCGACTGTCAGCAGGAGGGAGCGGGGGGGGGGGGGGGAGAGAGAGATCTCCCCTCCGTTCCTCCCCGCTTCAGTCTCGAGTGGGCAGGTACTCGCTAAAGGCAATGCTCGCTCGAGCAATTGCCTTTAGCGAGTATACTAGCTCATCTCTACTCCTGACCATCCCAATTTCCTTAGATCTGGACTTCAATGATAACGGGGTAAGGTCTCAAAGAAATGTTGTTGCCTTTGTTGTAAGGAGGTCTTCATTATTCTTGTTTTCTTGGGTGGGGCTTAATTCTGTGTACATTATGGAAAATGGTAGAAAAATACACAAAACAAAAAAAAACCCTAAAATTCCTTGAAACGTATTACTAAGAAACGTCTCATGAAACGTCATGTGGCTTACCGTCTGACTGTATTGAAATTCCACTGGTTTAAAAATGACTTCAATGAGTTTTTCATCTGCTTTGAGCTGTTGGCGATATTTCAAGTCAATGAAAACATTTAGCTAGTCTTTTTTTTTTTTTTTTTTAAATCCTCCAAAAACTCACTTTGATACGAAACATTTTAATTATAAATATAATATATATGCAGTCTTTATATATATATTTACTAGCACAGTAGCAGAAAAATCAATTTCATTAAGACCTGCAGGAAGACTAATATTTGACTGTAAATCTGTGGTCTAACCGCTTTTATTTTTTTTTCTAATATTAAACAAAAAAAAAAGCAAACAAGAAAAAAATCAAATAAAATAAAAAAACAGTTTGTCATCAAATCCAAATTGGATTTTGGAAAATAATTTTGTGACCTCACATATGGCTTGTAGTTCTTCTTCCCGTATCTCGGACTGCTATATTTCGATAGACTTTGCTTATACAAAGCAGAGAAGGCAATTTTTTGACTCTAAGCAAAATTTCCGGGAGGACGACCTAAGAATTAATCCCGAAAGAGCAACTTGATGCCTCAAGATTTTAATTGTTATTTTTTTAGTAGATTTTTAAGCTGATTTGTCTCCTAAATTTAAGTTATGAAGTCCCTCCGTGAAGTTTAATAGGTATGGCTGCAGATTACAAAATGGCCACCTGAGGAATTCAAAATGAAATATCCCATATTTATTAATACTTCAAAGGAAGGCGCCTGAACAAGTTCTGAAGAAGCTGGCGCAAAAATACAATGGGTAGTGGTCTATGCTTATAGGGGTTTTGCAGAAGTCCACTACTGAAAACCTATCTTTAGGATAGGTCATCAATATATGATTGATGGTGATCCTCTGCTCAGAAGCCCCACCGATCAGCAGTCTAAAGAGTCCACTACTGAAAACCTATCTTTAGGATAGGTCATCAATATATGATTGATGGTGATCCTCTGCTCAGGAGCCTCACCGATCAGCAGTCTAAAGAGTCCATGGAACTCGGGTGGCTATGTTGTCTGAGGCCACCTCAGTCCCCTTCATGCGAATGGGATTGAGCTGCTATACCAGGCACTATTGCTATGAAATGTACGGCGCTGTGCCTAGCATGCAATGACGAGGCCACGGCACTTGTCCAAGCATTGTGGCCTCTTCAAACAGCGTAATCAGTGGGGGCTCTGAGAAGTAGACCCCCACAGATCTGATATTGATGACCTAGCCTAAGGATAGGTCATCCCTATTGTAGTCCTGGAAACCCTTCTACAGGACAGCACCTACATCATGTATATGAAAATTTGGGGGTTCAGGAAATTATCTTGCCTGCATCTCTATGGTAACACTTCCTACTCCGGTGGAAAATCAGTGTCATGAAAGGATCTGACTGTTTGCTATGGATCCCTGTGATAACATAAAAGTGCCAGGGCACAAATATAAAGATCATTGCCATAGAGAAATACATGTTAAAGGGAATTTCATGTGGAACCTTAGTGCTTGATTAGGATAGAATTTAGGACCGCATAGGTTATATCAAGTCATTAGATGATAATGCCATAACTGCTTGTTGGTCCAAGTTTTTGTGCTATTTGGGGTCAGTGCAACTGGTTGTGTGAATTGTCACCTGCCGACAAATAGACACAACATCATGTACTCCATGGATGATGTTGTCGAACTGCTATAAGTGACAACCGTTGAAGTGGTAGGGAGTTATGCCAAGTAGAAATTAGTGGGTAGCCACTCATTTTACCTACAGCGGCCACTGCAGGAGAAATGTAGCATTACATAATATCTATTCACAGAGTCCTCCACTGACAGACTGCCCTAATAGGTCCACAATGGAAAAACACCTTAATGCTCCATAGAAAGTGTCTGAAAAATATCTGCACATAATCTTCTACTGACTTGAGAAAATGATCAAGTTATATCTATGAAATTGGCAGATAAGGGATGAGTGGCTTCCAGATTCCACTTATTTGAGAGTGGATAAAGGGGAGAAAAATCTATGTATTTTTGATACATAATGCAGTTATACATATATTAGGTCATTTAAGATTCTACTGTAAATAGCAGGATCCACCATCAGGTATATAAGGCCACGTTCATACACGCAGGAAGCCTCCGGCAGGATATCCATTGTTTGAGGAATCCCATTGACTACATTGAGGTCTGACTTCCAGCACATCGCCCAAAATGTTCTTAGTCTTTTACCTGGTATTTTGTGCCAAAGTCTGTGGACAATGCCTCTGATGCAGATGTGACTGTGGCTTAACGTGTATAGAATGGTCAGTTTGCAGATACCATTCATATAGGCATTGGATTAAAGGGGTTGTACCAAGATTAAAAGTATCCACAAGTTACTCCCTAGCTATCGATAGGGGTCTCACCACTAAGACCCCATTGATCAGTGAGTTATCCCCTATCCTGTGCATAGGGGATAACTTCTAATCTTGGTACAACCCCTTAAATGATGGCCTCTAACTATAGAGCTGGCAGAGGTCACAAATGGTTTATACCTTCATACCCCTCCATTACTATAGGTTTTTGTTTGGTTGATCCCTCCATTATTGTTGATGGCTGGATGAAGTCGTAATTTATTTTAATAGAGAGATACAATAACTGGCTGCTATACCTATCAAGCACAGCTTATATCATGAAAGAGAAGTAGTATTGGACTGATTGAAAAAAACCTGCCCGATCCTAGTGTCTTCCACGCTAAGCCACCATAGATAATACATTCTTGGTGTTGGATGGTGAAATAGGCCATACTGTATATTGCCACCACTAGACTGTGTCTCACCATAGATTCTGAAAGTTGTAGTTCCACAAAATTAGATCCCTCTACCATATTATATGACCCTCCTCATCATTTCTCCATTTTGACAAACTGTTTTTTCCTCCTATGTGGTTGACGCTACATTCTCTACAATGAAAGAATAAGCGAAGGCCAACCGAAAAATAAAACTCAGTTTTCTTTTTAATTCTCTATGACGAGATGCTTAGCTGTACCGAACAGTCATCTAAAAAAATCCCAGCCTTACATCTAGAAGTAAAATACAGATCCTCATCTGCTCCCCGCCCCCCTCCCCGAACCCTATCTCAACTGAACCCATGTAAAAATATGGGAATCTATTGCACCTAGGGTGACAACAAGTGTCACTACGCCACCTAGTGACACATTTGCCGCGGTAACATACATATTATACATAGCTTGGAGCCCAATTGCTCCGGCATCACCAAAAGGTGAGGATGATCTTCTACATTCAATGTAGACTTTATTGAAAATCTGTAGACAAAAATGAAAAAAAGCAACCAAAAAAATGCCAAAATTCTTCATTTTTTCCTTTTTTTCCCCGCCTCCTTTATGAAATTAAAAGAGTAAAACAGCTGAAGCGGAGAAAATAAAGAATCAGCCGCTTCATCTCTGGCATGGGAAGGGTTCAAAACAAACCAATGAGAGAAAAAGAAAAATGTTCAAATATCTCGGACAGTCGTCTCAGTTCATTCCTGTCCCTTGGGTCAACCACTTTGAATGTATTTCTTTATCACTACACATCCATGGCGGAAGAGTGGGCAAGGCATGTTGGGTAATAATGTCCAGGTGTTTGATTTGGGGTCGTAGTACTCCATGTTTCCAAGAGCAGGTCCTTCGCTGCTGACGATGCCGCCTGTTGCATATATCTTTCCGTCCAGGACCACGGCGCTGCAAAAATATTAGAACATATTAGTGTCCTATCTGTAGTCTACATCCCCGGCTTCCTATCACCTGCCAGAACAGCACCATAACTTAGTTTAGGTGGCAAGTCCCCATTAATCAAACATTGTAGATCCCATTGTGGATATGCTATTGGACTGTGGAACAACTACTGTCAGGTTTTAGGTGACTCGAAACCCATCAGACAATTCTTCAAATCTGCTTGATATACTACATTACAACTCTTCTGGTCATACATTTTGGGTAAAATATTAATTACACCCATACCTGTCAATGAAAAGAATAGATAGATATGCAGTCATGAGAAAAACTAAATATACCCTTTTTGAATTTGATGGTTTTACATATCAGGACAACCTAAAAAAACAAACATCTGAGGTTGTAAAGGGGTTGTCCGGTTGTAAACTATTGACGTCCTGTCTTCAGGATAAGTAATAAATAAGTAGATTGCCAATCAGCTGTTTGCCAGGCTGGTGCAGTCATGTATTGAACTGAATTCTGCAGGAGGCAAACAGCTCTGTTCCCACAGTAGTGGCCAAGCTTGGTATTGCAGGCAAAGTTTCCATTCATTTCAATAGGGACTTGGCCTGCAATACCACTACAGTACAAATGGAGCTGTCTGCTTTCTGCAGAATTCAGGTCAGTACACAAGTGCACCAGTCCAGTAAATAGTTGATCAGCAAGGAGCCTGGGCAACGAGCCCCCTGCCAATCTACTGTACTATTGATGATTTATTCTGAGGATAGCCCGGCAATAGTTTATAACTGGACAACCCCTTTAAAATGATATAAATACAACCTCAGATGAACAACAACATATGGCAAATCACACAGTGTTATTATTTATTTAACAAAAACTAGGCCAAAATGCAGAAGCAGTGTGTGAAAAATTAGGTACACCCCCTGAATCAATAGCTTGTAGACCCACTTATAGCAGCAATAACTTGAAGTATTGATTTTCTCTATTACTTTATCAGTCTCTCATACCGTTTTGGATGAATTTGGCCCATTCTTCTTTATAATGTTTCGGTTCATTCAGGTTTGTTGGCATTTGTTTATGTACAGATCTCTTAAAAGGGGTTATCCAGTGATTTAAATTTCTTACCGGAATGCGCAGAGTTGAACCTGCCACTTCCGATTGTGTTCTGACAAGAGGTCATGTAGTATCGCGACCTCCATTGTTGGTGACATCATAGAAGAGCGACAGGCTGTTGGCTCATTAAAATAATTAGCCACGGCCTGCTTTTTATCACTAATAATGCAGTAATAGAAAGAGAATCTTGCCTAATGGTAGATAGATGGATATAAGAGAGAGACAGACAGATAGATAGACAGACAGACAGACATATGAGATAGATAATGAGATATGAGATAGATAATGAGATATGAGATAGATAAATATGAGATAGATAGATATGAGATAGACAGATAGATATGAGATAGATAGATATGAGATAGATAGGAGAGATAGATAGATAGATAGATATGAGATAGACAGATAGATATGAGATAGATAGATAGTTATGAGATAGACAGATAGATATAAGATAGATAGATATTAGATAAATGGATGTGAGATGGATAGATAGATAGATAGATAGATAGAACCAGGGGCTGCCTTACAAGCCAGGTTAATATAGCAGTATAATAATAGATCTGAGATAGAAAGATATACAGATATGAGATAGAGAGATAGATAGATAGTTAGATATGAGATAGATAGATAGATAGATAGATAGATATGAGAGATAGATAGATAGATAGATAGATATGAGATAGATAGATAGTTATGAGATAGACAGATAGATATGAGATAAATAGATATTAGATAAATGGATGTGAGATGGATAGATAGATAGATATGAGATAGATAGATAGATAGATAGATAGATAGATAGATAGAACCAGGGGCTGCCTTACAAGCCAGGTTAATATAGCAGTATAATAATAGATCTGAGATAGAAAGATATACAGATATGAGATATATATATATATATATATATATATATATATATATATATATATATATATATATATATAGATAGGAGATAATCAGACAGATGTGAGATAAATAGATGGATAATTAGATAGATATGAGATATATAGATAGATACATAGATATGAGATAGATAGATATGACATAGATAGATAGATAGATATGACATAGATAGATAGATAGATATGAGATAGATAGATATGAGATAGATAGATAGATATGAGATAGATAGATATGAGATAGATAGATAGATATGAGATAGATAGATAGATAGATAGATAGATAGATATGAGATAGATAGATAGATAGATAGATATGAGATAGATAGATAGATATGAAATAGATAGATAGATAGATATGAGATAGATAGATAGATAGATAGATAGATATGAGATAGATAGATAGATAGATAGATAGATAGATATGAGATAGATAGATAGATATGAAATAGATAGATAGATATGAGATAGATAGATATATAGATATGAGATAGATAGATAGATAGATAGATAGAGGGTCTGCCTTACCAGGCAGGTTAATCTAGCAGTACAATAATAGATATATGTGTGTAGCTAAGTGCAGTATTTTTGTTATACTCAGACAGAGTAGATAGAAGTAAAGTTCTATGAAGTTTGGCCCGCACACTCGCACACAGAGTATCTCCGGCTTTTGTGTCCTGATGTTTCATTGTTCTTGCAGAAGTTAGAGATTTCTCTGCATTTCTGGGCTTTGGGGACCGCGGTAGCTGCTAACGAGTGTTTCTAATTCATCATGTACGAGCCAAGTTTGGCTGTCAATCGGGCATTAGAGCAGAGCATGCTGGGAAGTGATCGCTGCGGCCGTCGCGCAGTGTATACATTATTACATAAAAGGCGGTATAGCTTCAGTTGGGGAAATCATAGGAGGCCGCGTCGACAATGATTTGCAGGTGTCAGACAAGCGCCCGTGACACGTAAACAAGTAAACACATCCGACTCCCCAGCATGCCTGGTACCAGTGACGGCGCCATCAGTAAACGCGGCGTCCTCCATTTATCTCGCCGATCTTACATTTAGGCGAGGAGAATGATATGATAAATATTTAGAGAAAACACCGTCTTGTAAACTGTCAGGAGAACAGCTGCCGATTCCCATGCAGCTGGCGCTCTACAATAACAGCAGATGGAGCCTGTCACTCACGCAGATTGATGGCTCGCTGGAAGACTACGCCAACGGACGGCATTCGCCCAATCGGGTGGACTACGAAACTCTTGTGCAAACTCAATGGACCGCAACGGTGGTCTCCAAACTGCAGGTTTTCCAGCTGTTGTGATACTACAACTCCCAGCATGCCTGGAGGGCCACAGGTTGGAGACTTCTGGACTGCAAGATTCACAATGGCGGCAATTGCCAACAAAATTAAAGTTATATATAATTTTTTAAATATACTTTTGTATCAATTCCTCAGAATTTTCAAGACCTCTGCTTGCTGCCATTGAATGGAATATTTAATGGTGTCCTGCAGTGTAGTCAGAGCTGTTAACACATTGGTGGCAAAAATATAATTAATGCCCCCTTGTTCTTTACTATTCAACATTTAAAAATGTCCAAGAGGTAGAATCACCCCCCCCCCCGCCCTACAGAGCTAGGGTTGCCATCTTTGTCACAAAAAATATTAGCTGAGGTAAAGGGGCATGGTTTTAGGCTCTTTATTTTTGTTTTATTTATTTATTATGTCTCTTTATTTTTACCTGTGTTATTCTCGTGGCTCCAATAGTAGCAGTGCCCCCTTTAGTGGCCCTCAGTAATAATAGTACCCCTTTAGTGTTAATTGGGCCCCTATAGTGGCTCCAGCAGTAACAGTGCTCCATCTTGGTGTCCTCCTCACTGTGAGTCTGGATGCTGCAACGCTCACAGAAGATCCTCACTCTTCTCCCCGGTGTCTGCGCTGCTTGCAGTATGTGCAGGACCGCAGATGCTAGGGGGAGGAGTGAGGATGTTTTCTGAGCGCTGCATCGGCGTCCTCACCAATACTTCACAGTGTGTTATAGCACTTGATAATATGGCTGCGGCCCTTCGGGAGGCGCTCATACAGGCAATTATTTTTTAGCGGCGATTTAATGTGGCCAGTAAAAAATAAATACTAACATTGACCTTTAGAGTAAAATACCAGCCGAGTGGCAACCTTACACAGAGCGCCAACCATAGGTGCACCCCTCCAGGGTTGAACTGTGTCTGATACCCCAGAGGGTCCCAAGTGCACCATCTGCCGATGGCATAAAAGACTATTTTGGTCATGTGATTAAACATGTCAGGAGCAGGACAAGACACAACATGCACCTGTGTGGTCATCACATGATCCGCAGCGATCAGCTGGAAGGAAACCCAGCAACAACCGTTTCCCTACAGTGCCTCCACAGGAGAAATGAGGCATTGCGCAGTTCTCATTTCAATGCGTTGCACACAATTACAGTATGGGTTGTTCCAGGGAGAGACTTTGCAGCTAATCTAACTGGTGCAGGTGCTTAACGCTCCCCTCTATTAACTCCTCGAGGACATCCGCCATCATGTATGGAGGATTTGCGCTGAGCTTGTATGGAGCGGGCTCAGAAGCCAAGCCTACTACATACATGGAGGGTGTCGGCTGCAATTGCAGATAACTCCGATTGTGATTGCAAACAATTTAAATGCCACTGTCTATTCTGACAGCATTTAAATCCTGAATGTGCCCCTCCCCCGCAATGAGATCATGGGGTGCTGTTCAGGCGTCATGGTAGCCCAGGCTCTTGTGGAGGCCCCAAGTGCTGCCATATGTTTTTGCAGAAGTATGGTACTATATAGTATAAGCAATCAAATCATTGCAAGTTTAAGTTTCCTATGGAGTCTAAAAAAAGTAGATATCAGTGAAAAAAAATTTTTTTTTACTACTAATTGCAAAAAATGAATATTATAAGTTTCTTTAAAAACCCACTCCCCTATTTAGAATAAATAAAAACAAAAAAAAATATTTGGTATCGTCACATCTATGAAAATTGAATGAATTATTTATCCCGCAAGATGGATAGCACTGGAAAAAGAATCGCAATGCCAGAAATGCACTTTTTGAAAACAGCCCCCCCCCCAAAAAAAAGTTTTTCTTTTTATTTCAGTCCACTTTTTTATTATTATTATATGGTACATTAAATGGTATAGGTCCCAGTGCTCAGAAAGTAAAACAACCCATCAGGTAGAGGAAGTTTTTTAGTATTTAGAAATAATATGGAGTTCCCCTTTAAGGCATCGCTGTAGAGGAAGCATTATGGCGACTAGTAAAAGTAATGTATATAGATTTTCTATACATGGAGATGTTAGTCACCTGCAAAACTGTCTTGAGTGATTCATGTTGGGTCCGGCCTTTATGTTTCCTTTCTCAGGGTCGTAGATCGTAGTCGCTCTGGCGTAAGCTCCTCCCAGGATGAAGATGAAGCCGTTCAGAGTGACCGCTGGGGCGTACTTGTTATCTGTAAGAGAAAGCAACACCTTACTGCCATTCTGCAATATCCAAAGTACCACGAAGATATAACAGCGGTCACATTAAAGGTTAACGAAAACATGGCTGCTTTCCTCCAGTAACATGGCATATGTCTGGTATTGCTGCTCAACTCCACTGAAGCAAATGAAACTACACTGCAATACCACACATAACCTGTTGAAGGTGTGGCACTGTACTTTTGGACAAAAGAACCCTTAATTGGAGCATTTGAGGAAAACTGAATTAAGTGTTAATGGGGATGTTCTCTCTGGAAATCCCTTTTTTGTTTGATGACTCCCTTGATGATAGATGATCAACTGCGATCAGCTGTAATCTCAATAGAACCTGGCCGCAAGTATTTCATTTCCCTGCAGTGCCACCGCAGGAGAAATGCAGTATTACACAGTTACCATTGAAATTAATTGGCTGATGTTTAATGTAAGGACATGCCAGTTCTGTAGATAGAGAAACACCCTTGGTAGACCATCTAATACAGCGTGGTCCTGTATGTAATGTAAGGATGTTCCAAGCCCTCCAAATTAACACTTTTTGTAGGCCAATGGAGGGTGGTCCGATATGTAAAGTAAGGATGTGCCTAGTCCTCCAACTCAAGAAACACCCTTTGTAGACTCTCTAATAGAGAGTGGTCCGGAGCTCATCTATGAAAGGGGTTTTCTGGAACCAAGATATTGATGCCCTATCCTCAGGATACGTCATCAATATCAGATCAGAGAAGGTTCTCTGCTTGGGACCCCTGCCGATCAACTGTTTTAAGAAGCTGTGGTGCTTGAATGAGCACCATGGCCTTTTGTTGGGCCTGTGATGTCACATGGCATAAAAGCAGCTCAGTCCATTAAAGTGAATGGGATTAAAGGGGATGTCTTACCCTTCCTCTGCCACCCTGATCCAGTGCTGTAGCTCCATTTTGGTCCTGGTTTTTGCTATTGCTAATGATGTCATCGGAAGTCAGATGACTGCCATTGCGTCACCGCCCATTCTCCTGGCATCAACGCTCACATCCTGGGTGCCATGATGCCTGGAGTTCAGAACAGTGATGCTGCAGCCTGTGATTGGCTGTAGCGGTCAGGTGACTTCCAACGACATCATCAGCAACAAATATCCAGACCACGGTGGGGTTACAACGCTGGATCCTCACGGTGGTAGAAGAAGGGTAAGTGCTTCTTTTTTTTGTTATTTTAACACCCCTTTACATTGCTATGATTTGTATAGCGCTGTGCCTGGTATACAGTGACGTGGTCATGGCCCTTGTGTCACTTGGAATAGCTCAGTGACAATGATCTCAAGTGGTGGATCCCAACGATCTGATATTGATGACCTATCCCGAGAATGCCGTACTAAGTACTTAACCCTTTCCAATCCACTGTTTGACGTCTGAAGACATTCTGATTGAAGGCTGTAAAGCTCCGATGTCGGAAGACGTCCAGCAGGGTTTTCTTACTGTATATTACTGGCCACTCTGTTGTTTGGGGCCTCTCCAGCATGTCCTATACCGCAGTACTGGCTCTAGCCAGCAGACGGTGCCATTGTATAATGGCAGTAAGAGAAAGCCCCCTAGGAAACCCTGAATCCAAATTGGATTGCAAAGGGTTAAAATGAGTTGTCTATACTGTATGACCCCTTTGAATCATCTAGCCATCTTCCAGGTATAAAAACCAGTCTGGGGGCAATTAATGGGCATGAAAATGCAGCAGTAAGGCCGGTGTCACACCGCAGAGAATAGAAGCCATTGATTTAAATGCATTCCTTCCCATGCGCGTATTTTCCCTGTGAATTTCAGTTGCGCAAAAGAATAGCGTGCTCTATTTGCCTGCGCAAAAAGTCCCCATAGAAGTCAATGGGGATGCGCAAATGCGCGCAAAATACCCAAAGAGATGTGTGAAACATTGCACAGGAAAAAGACCACTCATGAAACTAATTACCCGTTTCAATTGGTACCTTGCACGCAGAAAAGTACGCCAATGTGCAAAAAAGCATCGTTCATCCTGAAAATACGCTTAGTAAATAAGCGCGCAAAAACACGTGACGTCAGCTTGCGAGCTGGTAATGTGAATGAGGCATGAGCTTCTGCATTCCTAGCTTGTAGCTCAAGGTTACGGGTTCAAAACAGATGTCTGTTCTGATTGCTAGTTACATATATACTTTATAGGCTGAAAGACATCAAGAGGCGATCACGCCCGAAGTAAAGCGAGAGGGTCCTGATGTCACGCAGAGCGCAACTTCTCTTTGAAGAAGAAAGGCCGTTCGCGTCCGGGGAGAATCTACTCTTCATTGTACTGTATTTTGCTGGGGTCAGGCGGAGCCGAGCTCCCAGCAGCTTTCAATTCCATCCACATTGTGTATTTCTGATGTGCGATGGAACGCGGAGAAGGACGGAAATGAGGATTTGTAATTCTCCCCCACGCTTCCAGCTCCGCTCCTTTTTCCACACATTTAAATTTCATCTGTCCTCAATTCCACGGTACAAACTTGTTCTGATCTCTGACATATCCGTCGCTGGTTGTATAATGGCGCACAAAGTGTCTGTTCTCTGAAGCTCCGGCTTTAGAATAAAAGGCTCAGCCCTATTATATGGAGTTCGGACCGGAGTTATCAAGATCTCATTACCCAAGTAGCGGTATTACCGGCCCACACGCGATCTGCGATAAACCTCGTACTCATTATTCACGGTAATGACTCACTAAGCCTCTTTATTTCATTTGCCTCCTCGCCCCGCCATGTTTGCATAATGGGATTTCTTTAATTCCTACTTTCTATGGCAATTCCTGTAACAACTATAAACTAAACCGAAGCTCACACAGTCACTCTCAGGCCGGGTTCATATCTGCGTTGGAACCTCCGGCTCCAGATAGGGCTGACCTAACATATACTTTGTCATTATGGGGTACCGAGTGCAGAATGATGGGGAGAATCTTGTATTTTTTTTATTTGCACAAGGCCAAAATGTAACAAAATGTAAAAAAAAACGTGAAAGGGTCCGAAGACATTCCAAAAGCCTTGTAGTGTTGGGAATATTGTGGCCTGGTATATAGGAAGGACCAAGGAAGAGTGCAGGTATAACCGGTCAAGAGGACAAGAAAAGTTAAGTCTAGAAGAAAGTTTTGTGCATATCTCATGTTAGTCAAGGGATCCATTAAAGTGGACTAAGGGGGGCTGGCAGGGAAGAACAATGGTTTTATTAAATTTGCATGTTTTGGGCGTAGTTGCACTTTAGGTCTTAATTACCCATCTATGTTGCTCAGCGTCAGCCCTCTCGGCTAAGTCCTATTTTCTTGAAGTGGGTTTTGCTGACCACAAGCCCGCCGCGCTGAATGTCACCGGGAGGAGACTTTTACTTACATTTTGCTTGCATTATTAAGGTTGCTGGGAGCTGATCAAACACACTGTGTGACTGCATAGTAATTTCACAATATTCCCGCCGGGTCTATATTTACTGACCCTGATATGGAGAATGCTGCTTAACAAACACTTTGCTGGCTGCACTGTAACTCCTGTCTAATTAATGCTTTTAAGTAAAGCATTCCCTGTAAGGAGCACATGGAAAGGGCATCGTTTTATTGCATTTCAATTATAAGTAAGAACGCTAAGAGTCCATCCATGGGGTATTCAGACTATCCCGAAGACCTTGGCTGGCACAGAAACTCTGCTAAGGACGGCCTGCCTCTACCTGTTGGCGCTCAGTAGCGTAATATACAGCGGGACGGAACTGATAGAACACAGATTGTGAGTGAGGTCAGGGTGATATAGAGGGCAGCCATGCAAATAATACGGGGGAGCGTATACAGTGTAAAGGCCCTTTTACATGGGACGATTATTGTTCTGGTTATTTAGGCTCCCGCGACGATAATCGTCCCGTGTAAAAGCAGCAGTAACTGAATGACTGGATGGAAATCGTTCAGTTTTAAGCAGCTTAAAATCCGAACGACCATCATAAGATGTAAACAGCAGCTGTTCAGTACTGAACGTCCGCTGCTTACAGTGAATGGAGAAGGGTGGGGGAGAGCAGGGAGAGAACTCCCCTCCAGCCATCCCAGCCCCCTGCTGGCTGCGCTGTCAGTGATACTTGCTCCTGTGTAACAGCACAGTAGCGAGTATACACGAGGATGAGTGTCGGGCATTGTTGTGTAAAAGGGCCTTAATATGGTTGAGGCAGAACAGGACAAGTGAGATGTCTATCGGGGTTGCACATACACTATCCTACCAAAATTAATTGGACACCTGAGCAAGATTCACAAGTAGTATTTATTTCCATATTGTAATACTTACTGGGGCTCCTTTGGCCTTAATGACATCAGATACTCTCCGAGGCATACTTTCTACTAACGTCTGATACACTTCAGCTGGTCTTAATGAAGATGCATCGACCCATCTACAATGGTGCAAGGAGCGTCGTCATTAGACAGTTGAGCAATGGAAAAATCTTCTATTGATTGACGAATCGCACTACTCCATCTTCAAATCAGATGGAGGTACCTGGGTGTGTGGTACACCCAGAGAATCTCTTTTGTCTGAGCATGTTGTGCCAACAGGTAAATATGGAGGTGGTTCTGTTATGGTGTGGCGATGTGTTACGTGGCATGGTCTAGTTGGCTGTAGTGGCAAGAACCATGAACATGGAAGTGTACCCTGAGATTCTGGATAATAATGTGCTGCTCACCATGTGACAATAATCTGGGCATCTGTCTTCTTTCAGAGAACTTGCTAGATGTTTGCAGGAGGAATGCAGCGAAATTCCAGCTGAAGTGTATCGAACGTTAGTAGAATGTATGTCATGGAGAGTACCCAATGTCATTAGGGCCAAAGGAGGTCCACTAAGTATTAACATATGGAAATAAATACTACTTTTGATTTATTGCTCAGGAGTCCAATTACTTTTGGTAGGGTAGTGTACAGCAAAAGGGGCCCAATGTGCCTTTTTATGGTGCCAACCAAAAGAGAAGGACATGGTGCTTAGTTGCCCTTCATTTTCAAGACCCCTTAGTTGATTCCTCAACACTCAATAGCCAAGGGGGTAGGAATCAACCTTGACCTAGGCCTGCTCTCTCCAGCAACCCTGTAGTAGTCACATAGGTTACCTCAAGGGTATATAGGTCCTTGATGACTAGGCCACCAAGCTTTTAGACACAGTCAACTGGTAGGAAAATTGGGAAAAATGAGAAAACACCATTCTTGTGGTCATCTATTAGGATGACCACTTGTTAATTGCCATATCAGCAAAGTTCTGCATTGGCATAACAAAAAAAAGCATATATAGCAATTCCCTAATGTACATGAGGAAGTCAGATTCCTACTAGGTTTCCTTCAGTCCATCAGTAGGCACTGGCTGCTTTATGATGGTCTGTATGTGCAATATGCTGGAATAAGAGGTGGTCTATATTCTGGTGACACCCGGACATCTCAGTGCTGCTTCGGCCTGACCCATCATCAGAACTTTCCTACTCATGAAGTTATAGCATTTGCTTAACCACTTCCTGACCAGAAGCTATACCACCCTTTTTTACCCTCAGTGTTGCTGGGCCAGACCTTTAGGGGTGCAGAGGTTCCAGTTGCACCTGGACCTTGGTGCCTGAGTGAGTTCCATGCCCCCATATATCTGCTACATAAGAAAGCTATATATAACATGATGATTTGGGGCGTTTTCGTACCGTAAATTCTGCATTTGTGTCCAGGAACTTTATATTAGGCATCCGTCTCTCTGACAATGATATAAACAGTGCCGTCCCCCGACTATTGGACGTGCCACCCCCTACTGTTCTCCTTCTGGTGTGAAGGTTCTGTGGGGCATGCCGGGCTCCCCGTAGTCTATGCACATTAGTTACGTACGAGGCAGGAATTGTAGATATTTCTCTTCTTAGATACAATGTAAACAATTTGTTGGAAGTTTAATTAGCGCCACATGTTGTTATATATCAGATTACTGAATAATATGGTACTCTCGGGATTAATTATGAGGCTCCAAACTAAAAAGCATGAATATTTTAAAATATATGCAGAAGAAATGCCCATGAACCGCTGCAGAGATTGGCGCTGCTCTGCTAAGAGCTCTGGAGCAGTTGTGCTGTTGTGCAGGGTTTTGTAGAGATGGGAGGTCGTGGTCTGTTCATGGCATGTTTGTGCCCGATGCCAGGTATGTGCCCCTGCCACTGAATTAAAAAAAAAAGGGTTTACCTTGAAGGAGATGTCTCACTAAGACAAAGGGATCACATTTATTGATATAGCTCATGCATATTCTGCAGCACTTTATATTACTTCATATTTGGTTCTGTCCCTTTGGGGCTCACAAACTAAGTTCAGCTATTAGTAGATTTTTGGAGAATGGGAGGGAACCCATACAAGCTCAGGGAGAACATACAAACTTCATTCTGTCATTGGTGAGATTTGAACCCAGAGCCCCAGTGCAGCAGTGCTAACCACTGAGCCGCCATGCTTCTTTCTCCTCCTCCTCCTCCTTTTCCTCGATACATGTATGCACTATATAAATAAAGATGATTACTATGCAGAAGAAATCCACACAAAGACAGTGAGATTATACAAACTCCATGCAGATATTGTCATTGGTGAGCTATGAACCTAGGACCCCAGGGCCTAACCACTGAGCCACTATACTTCTTCCTCCTCCTTCTACTCTATACATGTTTGTACTATATAAATACAGGTGATTGTTATGAGGAAGAAACCCACACAAACACAGGGAGTTTCTTCCACTGTTGGATGTCACTATTACTACCAGGGGCCGCTGTGGGGGTGTAACTATTAGTACTGCGGGCTGCTGTGGGATGTCACTATTATTACTGGGGCTGCTGTGGGATATCATTATTACTACTGGGGTCGCTGTGGGATGTCACTATTACTACTGGGGCCACTGTGGGATGTTACTATTACTACTGGGGCCGCTGTGGGGTGTCACTATTACTACTGGGGCCGCTGTGGGATGTCACTATTACTACTGGGTGTGGCTCTTGGATGACACTATTACAACTAAGGCCGCTGTGGGATGTTGCTATTACAACTAAGGCCGCTGTGGGATGTCACTATTACTACTGGGGCCGCTTTGGGATGTCATTATTACTACTGGGGCCGCTGTGGGGTGTCACTATTACCGCGGGGGTATGTTTACATGTGGCAGAAATGGGCAGGGCTGTTTCAAAATAGACAGGGTGCAGACTTTGACTGCTTTTTGGATGCGGAAATACTGCAGAATTTGCCACAGAAATTTCCGCTGAGGACATTCTCAATTTCCGCATCCAAAAAGCAGTCAAAATCTGCACGCTGCCTATTTTGAAGCAGCCCTGTCCTTTTTAGAACGACGGAGGGAAAATCATATGTCGTGATAAGCCCCGCCCCCTGACGTGTTGACACTTTGAGATAAATAAGTGGGTTTTGGGTTGCAGTTTGGCCACTCGGACTCTAAAAGGTTCGCCATCAATGCACTATATAAATAAAGATGATTATTATGACGACGAAATCCACACAAAGACAGTGAGATTATACAAACTCCATGCAGATGTTGTCACTGGTGGGCTATGAACCTGCAAGGCAACAGTGCTAGCCACTGAGTCATCATACTTCTTCCTCCTTCTCTTCAATAAATGTATACACTATATAAATAAAGGTGATTATTATGAAGAAACCCACACAAACACATGGAGAACATACAAACTCAGACAAACATACAAAGTCAGACAACAGCAAAGGGAACGAAGAGGTTCTCAGAGACTTTACTATTGATGGCTTATCCTCAGGGTAGGTCATCAATAGTTGATTGTCGGCGGGGTCTTCATGTTTGGGATTCCCACCCATCAGCTAATTACTATGCTGTGAGTGCTTGAAGCAGTTAGCACTGTACTTATTGCAACACCCTGTTTGATACTACAGTGATAGCTGTCAATGAATTCAATGCCTGCGGTACAAAACCTGGCCACTGCAATATGGACAGCGCTATCTGCTTCCAGTGCTATCTACACTGACAGCAGGCTCGGCAATGAGAGGGCATCCTAAAGGTTGGATTCCCACCGATCAACTATTGATGCCTGATTCCGAGGATAAGTGAAAAGTAATAAACGTCTCAGACAACCCCTTTAGGCGAAGTCAGACGAGCGTTTTTTTGTGTGTGCCTATGTGCGCAAAAAAAGTGTGTCTGATAGAACCATTGGTTTCCTATGGTGTGTTCATTGAATGACAGCTGAGCGCTGCTTGTGATTGGTCACAGCGCTCAGCCAATCAGAGGCAACGCTCAGCCATTCACTGAATTCAAGCCCTTCCCCGAAAATCACTGTGGGGGTTGCCTGCATCCCATTGCTTTCAATGGGGCCGGCAACAGTAGTGCTGGCCCCATTGAAAGCAATGGGCACGGAGCCATGGTCATGCGCATTTTTAACATGTGTGAAGCACATTTTTTTTGTACACGTATGTGTGCAAAAAAAAAACGCTTATCTGACTGAGCTCTATAACCTTACTCGGGGGGATTGAAAAATTCAAGTTGTCCAGTGATGTCCATGATATGAATTGTGAGATTTCCTAATCTGTAGGATTTTTAGTCTAATAATCTGGAAAATAAAGTATCCAGGTACTCCACCGACGTCTTATCCATCTGTTCCAGCTCGTTCATGCCTGACCTTAGCATTTAGTATCCATACGCAGCTGTATTTGGGTGCAGTCGCCTTCTAATCTTCAGCCTTTCATGCATAGGGAGTGATGCTATGTAGAGGAAGCGCGCACTGCTGCCATTTTCATTCACCAAAAAATTTAGTTTCTCTTTAAGATACGGCAGAAAATCTTCAGTTAAGAGGCCGGTTTGGGTGGAACAGTTATCCCATTTCACGCTTTAAGAAAACCATTGAGCAGAAAATTACAAGGATTTAATATCAGTTTTCCTATCCTGACAGTAGATGTCACTGCAAGTCAGACAGAGAGCGGCGAGTGTCAGGATGGCGGTAACGTGTGCCCGCTACAGATTTCACACGGCTGCCTCCATAGTATGGGCACTGCTGCTATCATCCATGAACACTGGCACACAGGAACGGAAGGCACAAAACCTCATCCCTCTCTTCTGCTTCATGAGAGGCAATGAATTTCTATATCTTAAAGGAATATTCCCATCTCACGGATCCTATTTCAATGTGTTCAAAATCACAAACAGTGCATTCACCCATAAGAGGTTTATTTCCAAAATGCTCCATTCTCCAGATATTGATTCCTCTGCTTGTTTACTGCTTGTTGCCAGGGAAACCGACCCTTTCCTTAATGGAAAGAAATGGCAGGAGAGGCTGGACTTACGCACTCCTTCCATCTAAATCTGGTGGCCGGGATCTCAGGAGCCCATGTGCACTGGCATTCAGCCCGGCCACCAGCTACAGTTGTGCTCTGCTACTTCTTCCCATAGAAGAGGTGGTCTGTTTCCCTGGTAACAAGCAGTAAACAACCAGAGGGAGGGGAATCAATATCTGCAATGTCTTCGAATGGAGCATTTTGGAAATAGAGAACTCATGGGTGTATGTCAGGGGTGCCCAAGCTTTTGGCGTCTCTGGGTCACATTGGAAGAAAAAGAATTGTCTTGGGATACACATCATCCTCCACAGAACTGCCATCGACCTCCACACAAACCCATCATCCTCCACAGTCCTCCATACAACTCCAATCATCCGCCACAGTCCTCCAGAAAACCCTTATTGATCTCCACACAATACCCATCATTCTTCATACAGCTCCCATAATCCTCCACAGTCCTCCAGACAACCCTCATCATCTTTCATAACTTTCCATACAACCCCCATTGTTCGCCACAATCCTTCAGAAAACAATCGTTCTCCAAACAACCCCCACCGCCACCAGGCTATATGGACCCCAGACTGGAGTCAGTATCTGCTTCTAGATGCAAGCCCGGACTCAGAAACCTGACCAGGCTCACATGCAGTTCACGGCCATGGACCCATTTCTATGTTTGCACTCAGTGTCAGCTGTCCACAATGAGACCAGCGCCTCTTGTCCTCACCTGCATAGGAGCGGTCAGGACAGGAAGGAGCATCGCTGCCACCCACTGGACCAGGTCATGAGTGAGTCGGACAGTCATAGAGCGGCAAGTGCCGCCCAGTGCACCTGTATGAGCCTGTCTGTGGGCGG
This sequence comes from Eleutherodactylus coqui, assembly GCF_035609145.1. Taxonomy (NCBI): domain Eukaryota; kingdom Metazoa; phylum Chordata; class Amphibia; order Anura; family Eleutherodactylidae; genus Eleutherodactylus; species Eleutherodactylus coqui. Next base: position 60,554,125 of record NC_089837.1, read on the forward strand.
AAGCCCCCAGCCTGCCGCTGCCAGGTATTGCCTGTGACCTCGCCTCTTCCATATTCATCCTGTCCGGGCCCCCCTCCCCTTTGGGTTCCATTCATAGCCATCCTGGTCCACATGTGGCCCATGTGCTATGGGTTGGGCACCTCTGGGGTATGCATTGTAATGTGATTTTGAACACATTGACTTAGGATTCCCGAGATGGGAATACCCCAAACTCGACACAAAGGAAGAACCGTGAAAGTCATGCGATTATTGATTTTGCGCTGGCCACACTGAGCTCACAATCTGACTCATCTATATCGAGTATATAAACTCCTCAAATGGGGTTTTCCTACCAAAAACATTTATTCCCTATTCACAGGATGATCTCTAGGAGTCGAATCACTGGGACATCCACTGATCCCGAGGGTGAGGCCCTTTAATACCCCATGTGAATGGAGCTGCAGTGCGCTTCTGGGACCACCACTCCATTCACTTCTATGGGCAAGTGGAGATTGATGCACTCAGCAATTTTCCTCTGGCCCATAGAAGTAAACAGAGCGGGGGACACCCAGTCATCCTAAAAGCGGAGACCTGAATGCTCCATGTGAATGCTTAACCATCCCTCCATTCACTTCTATGGGACAAGTGCAAATCCATACATTTAGCAATCGCCCCCTGGTCTCATAGAAGTGAATGGAGCAGTGGTCGCGCATGCTCATCCCTGCTGTCTTCATTACACACCTATGCTCCCCCTACTGGTGGCTATAGGCCGTCAGAATTTTATAACTGTGTGAAGTTTGGGGATTTAGTGTTCCAACCCCTATAAAGATATATTAAGAAGTCAATGAGAAACTTGGAGAAACTCCATTTAAGGGTGGAGTCCTAAAATATTACACTCATGACTAGATCTTAGTATACATGTGAGTGCTAATCGTACCAGCTGCATCACTAGAATGAACCGGCCATTATCGTTTTCCTATGCCGTTCACATATCAGCCTGGAGCAATAACATAAGTAGCCCCAGATATCAAAGAGCACTCTTCCCACACCGGGCAGCACTCATCGCCGGCAGTCACTGCTGATAGGTATGCGCAGCGCTGTACCTGGCGCTCTACCGGCCTCCCTGTAGTGCCATGTCTCATTATATGAAACAGGAAGAGCGCCGTGCATTATTTATGACAACACATAGAGGTACTACACAACACGCCCGCGTGCCCGTCCCCGCGTGGCATCATCAGCAAGGCTGTGATGTCAGCGCTACGGAGATACACGGAGGTTCCCCCTGCAGTTATCCTCCATGAGTCTCTACATTAACGCATAGATGCCTTGCAATGATGAGCAAGAAAAATGTATCACTTCTCAATTGGACTGTCACAAAGCGCGACGCAGTTATCGCAGCACGTCCACGCTATTGGCGCAACCCAGAAGTCGATGGACTGCGCAAGCAGTGTAAGACGCCAAACAGTCGTTTGGTGCCTGTCCCATCTGTTGGGAAATATCACACTTGGGTCCCACCAACGGATTTGAGTTGTGGATCTTCCGCGCTCGCTGTCCGTGCCGAAGATCCTCGGTTACATGCAGGCACTGAAAGGCATGCATTTTGTCATTTTTATTCACACTCGCAGGTATGAGCGGGGGAAGAATCAGTGCATGCTGCATTTTAGCACAGATTTCGTGCGGACGGCCTCCATTGAAGTCAATGTGTTCCGCATGCGCTACACAGAGAACACATGCACGTATTTTATTTGTGGATTTCCGGCACACACACAAAAAATCAGCATGTTCTACTTTCCTGCACATCCCTGCGTAGAAGTCAGTGGGGCTGCGCAAATGTGTGTGAAATACATTAGGAGATGCGTGAAACACTGCGTTATTGCAAAAGAACACAACTGTAACTCAATTTCAATCAGCGAGTATTTGTTCGCTGTACGCAAATGAACGTGCCTTGTGGGCGCAAAAAGTACAGTAAAATACGCCATTGCGCGTGCAAAAAAACATCATTTGTTCCGCTACAAAAAACGCTCCACACCTGCGCTGGTGTGTACCTGGCCTAAGGGGACAGAATAGTACGTGGATTCTGTCAACTCGTGCGAATTTTGTTGCGCCTATAACTGCGGAATGCGGTTTGCGGCACATCTTGCAGAATTTCTTGCGTTCTTTTCCATAGACATTAGGTGCGGAATTACATCTCCTGTTATGTTAGAAATCCGCAGCAACAATTCCGTAAGACGTCCTTAATTCTGCAGCAGAAGACATTTCCCCTCCGCAATTAAATCTTGCGGTTTTGAATTAACCCTTTCCAATCCTATTTGTATCCTTGTATTCCTAGGGGGATTACTCTTTTTCTGTCATTATACAACGGCGCTATCTGCTGGCTAAAGCCAGTACTGCATGAGGTGACACATTGGATAGGCTCCGACAGCAGAGAGGCTGGCAATATACAGTAAGAGAACCCCGACGGACGTCTTCCAACATCAGAGCTGTACAGCCTTAAATCATAATGTCTTCAGAGGTCAGACAGTGGATTGGAAAGGGTTAAGGACATGCGAATTTTAACAGGTGCGGAATTCAAGCCCTATATGGATAATGTCATTTACACTGTGAACGCCGTAAACCCCGTGTTTTTTTTCTTCCGTTTTGCCCCATCTTTTTGTAGAATAAATGGCTTAGATCAACTTGCAATTCTGCATCAAAAAACACCGTTACCCCTGCAGAATATGATGTGGAATTCCGCAGGGGCAAATTTCGATATGTTCACGTTGGAAATACTCCGCCCGTTAAATGTCATTATACAGGACTGCTGACAGTCCTGTTTATCATGGGACTATCCTGTGTACTGGACTACAGCGCAGGGGTGCTTCTAGATGTCTTGGGGGTATTCTTGGGCAGGGGTCCTACAATTTGGGATTCAGGTATCTGCTAGATAATGCAAGGAAATAGAAAGTGAGACCCCAAAGTAAGGACTACCTGCAGCCCTATGTAGGACTATATAGTAATGACTGGTCATTGCTACATCGGAGCAGAGATGTAGTAGAGATGAATTTGTCATTCACTGGTTCCGTGCCCCATGATGCCTCATGGGATCAACAAGTAACAAGGATCACCGGCAGTTCTGTATGAAACTACGTATAATACATATTGACTATGTAGCACTTCGTAAAGAGAGCCTGGACATCAGCAGTGATGGTAACACGTACCAGGCCAGCCGGACTACACCGCGCAGAACACAACCTGCAGATTCTGCAGCCAGCTGTTCTAGAAAAATGATTCTGACTGCTCGCTTTATCTGAAGCTATTAGCTGAAATGATCTCTGCAGCACGGAGCGGCACCGGAGACAATAACTGCCAGGATGGAGGCGCTCCGGAGGAAGAAAGAAGAAATTGCATATTATCTCTACACACAGGTTGGAATATTATATATTCTGCATGGCCATTTTATTAGAGACAGCAGCCTGTTCATGATTAGAGCTTCTCCGTATGAAAATTCTCCCCGGAGTGCAGCATGAAATCAGGTGACCAGGGGACAAGTTTTACATGGATCAGTTTCAGTGTGTGAATCCACATTAGATGGGAAAATCCAGCAATCTGAGTGATTCCAACGGAGCCGGCCCATCGGAGCTAGAGTAGTGGGACCAAGATTTCATACATTGTCACTCATATGGGGTTTTCTTGTGTAATGGCGTGGAGAGTATATAGAGAATGGTGTGATGGAGGAAGGACATCCAGCAAAAGGGGTCAGAGGAGGGTGTCAGGAATTGTTCTGATGAACAGGAGCTGTACAGTCAAGAGCAGACAAATACAGCGCTTGCGCTCCCACTAACGCGTACAAGTGCACAATGCGCCATTCCTCAGCACGGATGGGCTATAATAGTGGGCGGACAGTTTCAGCGCCATTGTGTCTAATAGGAACAGAAAGGCGAGACTCCAGCGAGCAAAAGAGCGCAAAGCTTGTATCACTAAGCAAAGGAAAAACCTCTCCTGGTCAGATGGATCCAGATTTCTGCTGCACTGATGGGAGGTTACAATTTGGCACAAGGAGTATGAATTGCTGACCCCTTCCTGTCAGCTGGTCACAACATGTCAGCACCTCCATCTAATTCCAGCAACTACAAGAAGCTTCCTGTCCGCAGGGGCCGATATTCATCTAGTGGAATCTCTGTCACAATGAATTGCTGCCGTTCTGAAGGGAAAAGGAGGTCTCTAATAAGTGACCATTCAGTGCGCACACCAGTACTATCTGTATGAGGCCCAAAAGCTAAATCTGCATGTTACATTATTGGCAGCTTCTTTCCTGCTACTGCTCTGTCAGTCTTTACTGTAGTTCTAGCATTTTATTCTGCCCAGATATAAATATATGGCCACAGTTACAGCTCCATCCAGAACACTGCAGCAGTGCAATACATGGAATTGTGCCAAGGAAGAAAAAAAAAGAATTAAAATGATAAGTCATGTACCTTAAAGGGGTTGTCCAGTTGGAGACTATTAACCCTTTACAATCCAATTTTGGATTCAGGGTTTCCTAGAGGGTTTTCTCTTTCTGCCATTATACAATAGCGCCATCTGTTGGTATAGGACATGCTGTGGTATAGAACATGCTGGAGAGGCCCCCGACAACAGAGCGGCCAGTAATATACAGTAAGAATACCCTGCCGGACGTCTTCCGACATCAGAGCTGTACACCCTTCAATCAGAATGTCCTTAGACGTCAGACAGTGGATTGGAAAGGGTTAATAGCCTATTCTTAAGATGGACCCCGCCAATCTATATTGGTAATCTAACACCTGGGGCCCCTACTGATCAGTTGTTCACCGGTGTGCTCGGGCACTGAGCTGATTTCTGCAGGAAGCATAAAGCTCCGTTTCCACTGCAGTGGTCAGGGTTGGTATTGCAGGTCATTCGCTTCAATGGGAACTTTGCCTGTAATACCAAGCCTGACCACTGCAGTGGGAACAGAGGTGTATGCTTCCTGTAGAATCAGCTCAGTGCATGACTGCACAGGTCAGGTGAGCAACTGATCAGTAGGGGTCCCAGGCTGTGCATCCCTGCCGATCTACTATTGAAGGCTCATCAACAGTTTACAACGAGACAACCCCTTTAAAATTACTTGAGTACATTGAGGACATTATATGAGTTATGGCACAAATTAACTTGCTTCCTTTTTTTTAGCTCTCTAGTGTCAGTCATAACTGTAGCTCTGTGATTCTATTCTGACCAGAAAAGTTAGGATGTCTAAAACTGCAGGTTCTTCCTGAACGGGGAGGGTACACCGCAGTCCTGGGGAAGCTGTTGGATGAGGTGGCATAAGACAGTGAGGGCATCACCCATACTAATATTATAGATGCGCAAGTAACTCCGTCCATCTGTCTGTCTGCTTGTTATCTTCTCACGGCTGAACCGCTGCAGCGATTTTGATGACATTTGGCAGGGAGATAGCGGGCATCTTGAAGACGGACATAGGCTACGCTTTATCCCAAAAATGTATAGAGTTCTCTAGGGAGCGCGGCAAGACAGATTTATTTGGTGATGCGCAGGCGCACCTCTGCCCCACCTATGGCGCCGCCCTGTGCAGCGAGGTGGAGGGGAAGGGGTTGCACATCATAAGCTATGCCTACACAAAAACGGGCAGACATGTGAGGGCAGACATCGTTGGCACACGTATGCAAATATTAAGTGCGGCGGAGCGGAGGGGGTGTACATCATAAGCTAGGCCTCCCCAAACGGGCAGAGACGTGAGGGCAGAAAATCTGTGTTGGCCATAGCAACCAATCACAGCGCAGCTTTCATTTTACATCAGCAGTATAAGAAGTGAAAGCCGAGCTGTACGACGCAAACAGACATATTTTGCCCACAAAATCTTTATATCCGAGCAACAGATGACAAGACCAATACCGTCCCGACCGGCGCCGACAGCGGATCAGTTCCATGCCTTTCACTAGTTCAACTTTTTATGTTTCGATATACAGTAAAATTAGATAAAAATTACAAATTCTACGTGGCGGCGGCTAACAGGCCGGTGGGTATAATAATGGACACACACGCATAGAGCAGATGAAGCTGTGGACTCGTGGCAGATGGCCGCTCAGCCGCAGTGTAGTGTGGCCTGCAGATCACTAGCTCTTCCTCCCCTCCATCCAAGGTCAGGAGACTAGATGGCCCCCTTCATTAATCACAGGCCTGCAGACAGCCATGATGAAAACTAATGCAGCCCCTTGTTCTGCGCAGGATCGGAGAGCACAGAGGATGGATGGAGGAGCAAGGCCGATTATTAGCAGATGATACAGTGTACAGGCTTGTGTGTGATGGAGAGAGGCAGCTTCATGCCAGTAGTGTGGATGATGGGAGGCATGAAGTTTCCTGTAGATGCTATGGTGATGATGAGTGAGTGCGAGGTACAACGTGTAGTGCTACATCCAATGTATATACATCTATGGGCTCCTTCACACAGGTGGGAACTAGGGATGAGCGAGCGTACTCGGAAAAGCACTACTCGCTCGAGTAATTTGCTTTATCCGAGTATCGCTGTGCTCGTCCCTGAAGATTCGGGTGCCGGCACGGAGCGGGGAGCTGCAGGGGAGAGCGGGGAGGAACGGAGGGGAGATCTTTCTCTCCCTCTCTCCCGCCCGCTCTCCCCTGCTCCCCGCTGTGACTCACCTGTCAGCCGCAGCGGCACCCGAATCTTCAGGGACGAGCACAGCGATACTCGGATAAAGCAAATTACTCGAGCGAGTAGTGCTTTTCCGAGTACGCTCGCTCATCTCTAGTGGGAACCCATTGAAAAAAAATATAGGATGTGATCTATTTTGTGTGCAGCAAAGGCCCCTGTAGAAGTCAGGACTCAAGCGGATGCTCGAAAACCAGCGCAAAACCGTGTGGAAAAGAACACATCTGGACCTCAGCAACATTATTCTGTGTATAGTACGCAACCTAAATCCGCTCGTGTGAGTGCGCCCTCAGCACAATGTGGTGCGGTTTGTTACCAACTCATCTCTGCCCTCTTGTGGATGCATTATGTAACTACGGGTTATGCCGCATCACCATAGCATCTACAGGGTGGGCCACGGGCCATGCCTTTACGTCCGTGTGACACCAGCCATACATTCACAAGTAGACGAAATGCTTTGGAATTTGGTGCGGATCCGCAGCTTTATCGCTACATGTGTGCACAGCCTTAACCCCTTTGCATCACAGATATGACTATATATGTTCTAACAGTTGCCCACAGTGAATACTGTGCATAGAGCGGGCTCCACAGACGGGAAAAAACTCTGATTGTAGCTGTTAACCATTTAAAACCTGATCAGGATTGAAATGTCCTGAATGTCCAGCCCCACCCCATGCCCTACCGCAATCCAGGTGTTGTGGCAGGACTCTTAAAGGTCCATAGGGCTGTCATGACTACTTGCCTATTAAAGACTTGCCTGTGGCATGTCTTTAATAGGCTGTTAAAAGATAGTATAATGCAATAACATAGTATTGCAGTATACTGTATAAGCAATCAGACCTCATTGGGGTTTTTGACTTCCGCTGGACCACCATTGGGGGATAATAGGCTGAAGTGCATGGACATATCTCTTTTTTTGGCCTTACATACGATGTTACTGTGTCATTTTTCCTTAGAAAAGTACTCAGCGTTTCCCCAAGAGTAAGACATACCCTGATAATAAGCCCTACCCTGATTTTCATGGGAGGCTTGAAATATAAGCCCTCCCCCAAGAAATAAGCCCTGGCTACACTACATGAAAAAAAAAGACAATGCTCACCTAGTAGGTGTCGTTCCGGTCCCTCTTGCTGCTCTCCGGCGCTCTGGCAGTCTTCTATGTAGTCCTCAGCGCTGATAAAGCATTCTCTTCCTGGTAGCAGGGCTTGAATACTCCGCCTCCAGCAAGAGATTGCTGTGATTGGATCACGAGCGCCGTGGCGAGTCTATTTTTAGCGTATTATGCGTGAAAAGTTTGTGTGTGCAAATACGCCTGTGTGAAGCCGGCCTCTGGTGCAGGAAAAAATTGCGTTCTTTGGGTGTTCCCTCTGAACGCAGCATCTATTGGACTCTGCTAACTGCACTGCTAACCCTTGTTCTGGCATACTATTGGCGTCACAACTACAACCACCATTACTTGTAACATGGGAGTCAGAGTACATAGCCAATGTGAACCCAGCTTCTTGCATTTCTATGGAAAAACAAGGCTCCCTGCTAGTTCAGTTTCTGTATAGTCACAACAATGCCATGCAGCCAGTGCAATGATACTATTATTGTTTCTTGACGCCACCGAAAGTACTGGTGGAGCCAAGATACATGGTGGTTGACAGGGGGTTGACACCCCCTGTTCGTGATTGGCTGCACACCTATCTTCCCTTCCTTGGGCTCACAGGTCCTGCAGGCGCCGGGCTTCTAGCAACGCTGCTGAATGTGATTGGCTCCGCTACGTTTTAGCCAGGCCGCGGTGACTCTTCCAGCTGCACGCCTGTCTTCCCTTCCTTGAGCTCACAGGTTCTGTAGGGGACGGCGGTCTAGTAACACCGTTGAATGGCATTGGCTCTGCTCCCTTTTAGGGGGGCCGCGGTAACTCTCCCTGCTGCCTGTATTCTGCCAGCCCCTGGGCTGCCGTGGAGGAAGGTGAGAGTCGGTGGTTGCCACATGTGAGCAGTGGCTGTGCAGTAAGGCGTCAGCCACAGGTCGCCACATGTCAGCGCTACAGTGGCACATGTGAGCGGTACTGAGCGGCGGTGGGGCGCATTGTGAAGAGCGCAGCAGTTTGCTCCCCGGCCAAAGTGTGGATTGCTTTTAGCCTGCTCTGGAGGGTTACTGATTACTATTCCTGTTAGCCTTACATTTTTTGCTGTAAATGCCTCCATGTAACCGCTGTAACATGGAAGCATTGAGAGGTAATAAAGTAAGGCTAACAGGAAAACTAACCCTCCAGGGCAGGCTAAAAGCTATCCAGACGCTGCTGCTAGGACCTTCTTCAATGTAGCCAATCGAAAGATAGGGGTGTGACAGGGGCGTTCTCTTATCAAACCCCTAGCTTCCGGTGGTGTCAAGATACAATAATAGGTAAGACTTCATCTCTGCTTGAAACTGGATCTCAGCAAAGCTATTACTTACATCCCAAATTAGAAGGACAATTGGAGCTCAATGTGAAAAGGGTCAATACCGTGCATTTCCATGCGTCGGGGCACATTAGCGCAAAATCATTGGAATAGTCCCAATTTAAGGTCCAGATTGCTTCAAATAACCTACAAGTTTGGATCTTATAAGCAGCTATGTCTTATTCACATGGGTGCAGGGGCGTAACTATAGAGGGTGCAGGGGATGCGGTTGCACCCGGGCCCAGGAGCCTTAGGGGCCCATAAGGCCTCTCTTCTCCATATAAGGAGCCCAGTACTATGAATAAAGCATTATAGTTGGGGGCCCTGTTACAGCTTTTGCATTGGGGCCCAGAAGCTTCAAGTTATGTCTCTGTGCAGCATGGTTTAGGTACGGGTACAGGTACAAATACAGATGGGGGGGGGGGGCAGCTCACCTTTTGCATCAGGGCCCCTGAGCCTTTAGTTACGCCCCTGCACTGGTGTATGTGTATTTGTGCGTGCCTGCGCTCTGCGTATTTTCCGAATGAACGATGCTTTTTTTGAGCGCATCAGCATATTTTACTACACTTTGTGTGCCCGCAGGACGTGTTCAAACAAAGACGCACCGATTGAAGTGGCTAATTTGTTCCAGATGTGTTCCTTTACCAGCGCAGTGTTTAAAGCATCTTCTTGCATATTGCGCTCACATTTGCGCACTCGCTGTTGACTTCTATGCGAACCACAAAAATAGAGCGTGCCCAAAATACAAAAATGTATCTCAAACGAGCGTATGCAATTTTTGCGTGCGTAATATGCAGTACCAATCTCTCATAGATTTTAATTGTGCCTCTCCCACTGTGTGTGAGAAATACGCGCGCGCAAAAAGAAAATCTACGGCGCATCCTATCTTGGCACGTATTACATGCACACACATGCCAAGACAGGGTTCAGGTGGTACACAGCAACTATACATGTCACTGCATACCTGCTGCGTGCTCGTGTGTGAGAGATACGCATACGCCATGCAGCTAATAACGCCCATGCGGAAATATGTATCGCGCCAAAGTAATAGATGACCCAGACATAAACACGAGAGAAGACATCTGTATTTTCCGTCAAGAGCAGCACTTCCAGCCTCCCACTATTCTGTATACATCACCAGCGCCATAAATATAAGTACAAGCTCGGTGCAACGAGGCAGTCCGGGCACAGGATGCAGGTGAAGCTCGCGAAGTTGCTCCATGTAATTAAACTCAATGGTTTTTGCTGTTAATCTTAGCAAATAAACGGATTTCTCCTAAATATGTAGATCACGGCCATTTAATATCACGCCTAAATGGCGCCTCCAGTCCATGCAGCTGGAAAACTCAAGCACTGTAATTCCCTGTAATGAGCTGATCTATACTCACACCTAGCAGGAGACAGAGGCTGCTGGTATGTAGATATGGGCAGAGCGGGTTGCCTTTGGGCACCACCTACTGAGAAGTAAAGATCGGCCTTCATTCACTTCATTATCTGCCTCCATTCCTCTTGTAGAGTGTGATAAGACATTAAGGCTGTTGTGGGTACGGGACCATAGAAGAAGACATCTGCTCCTCGTGGCTTATTACATGGAAGTAGGACGGGAAAAGTAATATATGCCGAAGAACTTTAGTGTTGGAGACAATTTTTGTATAGCAACTGCATAGAAGCTTTGTCTTTCCTCTTGACATACTACAAGAAGGCCCACTATGTCGCTACTGGATATAGATAAGGCCCAGGGGACGGAGTCTAAGGGATCCCTTAGTTTAGAGAGTGATATCCACTAAAACTCTTGTTGAGGACTCCTGGAAGCTTAAGTAGACTCTTTAAGCTGTAGAGTCTTTGCAATGCAGCTACCAAGGGACCTGTTTGAGAAACACCTTTGAGGAGCCATTGATGATGGGAATCACCTTGTTCCTGAAGTGACATTATCAGGACAAGCTGCCATGATTCCATGAAAAAGACAATGGAAAGCTAGATGCTGAGTATATTTTTTGACCTACCATCTCTATTACGGTACTTAGGCTGGGTTCCTATCTGGGTTTTTCCCACCTCCAACACTGTACTGAAATAGAGGAGGGAAACTGATGTCAGATCTGATTCCATAGTTTTCTATGGGATTATTCAGGTCCACTGGCGTAACTATATAGGATGCAGGGGATGCGGTTGCACCCGGGCCCAGGAGCTTTAGGGGGCCCATAAAGCCTCTCTTCTTCATATAGGGAGCCCAGTGCTATGAATAAAGCATTTTAGTTGGGGGCCCTGTTACAGGTTTTGCATTGGGGCCCAGGAGCTTCAAGTTATGCCTCTGTTCTGGTCATCCGGTGCGCCAGTTTTGATGCTGGATCCCTCCCTGTGCTGGACAAAAATTCTGTATACTGCAAGTTTGTGGAGGCATAATAGGCACTCTATTATTTTGTGAGGCATGGAGGGGGCATAATTACTTTGTGGGGGCACAGAGGAGCTCTATTACTTTGTGGGGGGCAAGAAGGGGCTCTATTACTTTGTGGGGGCACGGAGGAGGCATTATTACTTTGTGGGGGCACAGAGGAGCTCTATTACTTTGTGGGGGCATGGAGGGGGCATTATTACTTTGCAGAGGCATGATGGTGGGGCCCTACTAAATTCCAGAAGCATAGAGGACACTCTATAACTTTGTGAGGGCACAGAAGGGCTGTATTTGTGGAGGCACGGAGGAGGTTGTATTAGTTTGTGGAGGCACGGAGGGGGTTGTATTAGTTTGTGGAGGCACAGAGGGGACTATTACTTTGTGGAGGGACAGAAGGGGCTGTATTACTTTGTTCACCCATGAGGCCATGAGACTGTATTACTTTGTTCACCCATGAGGCCATGAGACTATTACATTGTGGAGGCACAAAAAGAGGCACTATTACTTTGTGGGGGCACGGAGTGAATTCTATTACTTTGTGGAGCCATGAAAGGGCTCTATTACTTTGTGGAGACAAGCAGCAGTTCTGTTACTTTGTGGGGACACAGAGAGGTTTTTCCATTACTTATCCAGGGAATGAAGTGAGTATTACTACCTTGTGGGAGGAGCGCACAGGAGAATTATTACTGTATGGGGTCAAAAGGAGGGCACTATTTGAAGCACAAAGAAAATATTATTTCTTGTTATGGGCACTATGAGGAAATTTTAACCATGTAGGGTTCACTATTACTTTATGGGGCACTAGTACTCTTTGGCACACAAAGGGGGCACCTTTACTATGGGAAAGCACTGATAAGATAAGAAAGGAGGGCCGGAGCAGTGGTGCTGGACACAGAAAGGATATGCCGCTGACCGTAGTTAGGACACACAGGGGGATGAGCAAGTTTTGCGAAGAGCCTTGGCCCTATAGTCTACTCCATCCCCACTGAGGCTAATGCATGCAGATTTGCTGGTCATTCGTTTGGCAACTCGGATTTCTGCCACAGATTTTCTGAAAAATCAGCGGTGGATTTGCCTGCGGCAAATGTATCCCATATGAGCATGCACTAATGTTTCCAGTACGTGTGAGAGTTTGATGTGTACTTGAATGTTAAGAAGGTATTAGAGTACAATTAAGAAGCTGTTAAGCATTGATATGAACAATTTGCTGTTCTGGAAGACAAGAGCCAATATTCATAATGTATCCTGAAATTACCTAATGTTCCTTCACATTCAGCTGTTGATATGAACTCAGTGAACCCCCGTACAGACGGCAGCCTGCAAACAACCCGACATCGAGTGAATTTTATACCAAAGAAGAACATTTTTTTTTTTCTGAATAGGCGGGAAAAACTTTTTCTTATCAGATACAGTAGCTCTAAATCCCAGATGAGGAGTTTCATAAGCAGAGACTCGAGCTGCACAGATATGCCCTAGAGGCAGGTAACAAAGAAAGCAGCCAAAAAGGCTTTTTTATTAGATACAATAACATCTCCAGGTCCCCAATGTTTATCTCCTAACTCAATTTTTTCCCTCTACTTCTCATTTTCTTATTACATATCCTGCCGCAGTTTCCCACAATCAAATTGTTCTTATTATTTTTCTAAGCCGGGGCGGGGGAGCCCGGACAATGGGCCTGTTTGCTAATACTACTTAAGGCCGGAAGGTGCGTTGAATGAGACTGAAGACGGGAAGATCTCATACATCTAATATGAAAAGAAAAACTCCTACATTCGGCTTTCAAAAAGTTTATTATCATCACGCCTTTAACTTTTTTTTTTTTCCTTCCATCTAACAAGGGATTTCTCAAGACTCGAGTTCTTGTAATGCAATTAAAATGTATTTCTTTTGCATAAGGATGAGGCGGTCACTGGGGAGAGTTGGTTGTCTGTCCTTACAAGACTAATGCAGTTTTTGCAAGGTCATAAAAGTCCCATGTTCTCTAGAGAAAGACTCTTCCTCATACTGACGAGCTCCCTGATGAGCTGAGAATTATGGGATGATTTCCCTTAAAAAAGATAATATAGTTCATTGATAGAACGCTTAAATTAGCTTCTGAAGACAATTAACCATTTTTCATACATAAGAGAATATTATGCACTCTTGTAATTACTATAGTCCCCTAGTAGAGCTGAAGGGTAGAGTACTAATGCGGGCACTAATGAGAACACCCTGAAGAACAAAACCACAATGTACCATTCTGTAATGGCGGTGAACTGCAAGTAACCCAACAATTGCCCCCTTACACAATTGGGTTTTGCACTGTAAAATACTGTTGTATGCGTTAAACCGACCCTCTGGTTTCGGGACAAAATTTTGTCCCTGGACTGAGAAGGGCAGTTGGTATATTACCTACAGTTGCTCTTCTCTACCACCCCTCCGATCTGCAGGTTTCTGGCCTTGTGTTCGGCGGTTCAAAATGGCTGCAGCAATTTTCTAATTACCTAATGCACATTGTCCACTGCTCTCTGATTGGCCAGTGCTGATCACATGAGCAACCCTTGCGAATCAGAGAGCAGGTATAGTGCAGTAGTAGTCTAACACTACCCATGCACTATATGTGATTAGGTAGTCTAAAGATGAACAGGGCCCAGAACTGGTGGATCAGAGGGACCGCAGAGAAAAACAACTGCAGGTGATATACTCCCATATACCTCCAGTTCCAGAAGAGAATTGTGTCCTGAAATTAGAGGGTTGCTTTAATGTATCTGATGTGGGAAGAATTCTTAATACTATATTGTATTGTGTATTGCCATTCTGGGCACTTGCTGGCACATACAGAAGGAGCCGGCAAACTATTGTCTGAAAGGTGTGGCCATTCCTGTGTTAGTTAATGATACCACAAATGGTCTTCCTAGATGTCGTCCGGCAGGAGGAGGAGGAGGTGTCAGTCAGAAGGGGCTATTTTCTTGGTGCCCTGCACTGACTTAATGGTGGATGTTGCCATACTAGAAACATGACTCTGCGGCGTCTCTAGGTGGGGTTGAGGAGAGTCCTTATAACCATGTGTTTTGGTGTCTCTCATGATTGAACACATAGTCACCGCATAAGGGGCAGTGAGAGCGAGCGAAGGTCTTCACCTACACGGTCAACGAGGAATACATTGGAGGACTGTGAGAGTAAGGGTGGCTTTAAACTGGACAACCGTCATCCGAATGCTTGTTTTGGATAGTCGTTAAAGCGAATTGTTAGTATTGGAACAACTGTTGCTTACGCGCTTTTATACAGAACAATCATTTAATAGTTGTATCCATTTTGGCGGACAGAGAACAGAAAAGAGTCTCCAGGGAAATTGGTTTGCACGTTGACCAAATACAAACAACCCGATGAGTTTTTATCAACCAACAACTATTTTGTAGGTGAACTGTAATGAAATAACTAGCGACTAATGAGCGAGTTATCGTTTGTCACCCTGCTGGTGGCTATGTTTACATAGAATGACTTTCATTTGCTATTGATCTGTCGAGCGATTATTCGGATAACAGGCGTCCCATGTGAAGTCATCCTAAGAGAGGCCAAAGGAGAGGTGAAGGCCGTGAAACCATCGTGTGAGAACAGCTAGACTAAGTTGATCCTGGGAATGGATACCATCAGATGCTATTGCAAGCAGTTGTGACTGATCAGGGCGAGTTTGGGAATGGGTAGTAGGCCAAATATTGAAGAAACCCTTGGTATCACCAGGACATCAAATACAAGAGGCTGTTACAAACACACAAACAATGCCTAGGCAAGGCACACAAACCAACATATACCAGCCTGGCATATTACAAAAGGACACTTTTTTGGCATCCATCAAGCTCATGGAGGTTTATGGCCTTGTATGGTATATATGACAGGCCTATTATCCATGCATTCACCAATTGCACACTTTTAAATGGGCTCGATCTATCTTTTACATATGTTTATTTGTAGGTGCCCACAGCAGCTGGAGCAAAGCTATTGGTTGAATATGCCACGGATAAGAAGGGGCAGGAAGACTGGTGCTAGTTGACACTAATCTCTGTCTAATAGTTCTATGGCTTCTGCTTCGCGGGAATCGAGTGTGTGACCGCAGACGTTTGTGCGGGTTCTGCCCATTTGCTGCACACTCAGTATATAGGCTATGTCTTGTGTGGAAAGCTCGGCTGTTTAGCGCATCCTGTGCATTGGGATCGCCTACGGAGTACCCCTGCGAAAGCCCGACTGGTCTGAGACCTTGTTTAAGCTCCTAAGTGAATACGACGCTGTTGCCATATTGGTTAGATAAAAGTTCCCGTTTTGAAGCACGATAGAGTGAATAAAATAGTGGGACCTTAATAAGCCAACCAACGGCACCTTCACCCATAGGCTCCCTGTCGTTACAAATCCTAAGCCGGTACTGGTCATCTATATCCATACCTACTCAGAACCGGAGCCTGCTATGCCAAGAAGCACCCAATCCCAACAACTGCCTGCCGGTCCCGGCATTTCAAAGTATTTGACTAAGGGTCTTCTAACCCGGACACAATCAATTATTGAAGACCCCCTGACCCATGTGTAGACAAGACCCTACGGAAGCAAATCATGTCTGCTGGCCAACATCAGTGAGACAAAACCCTCGGGAGTTCGCATACAATTAAGTAAAGACCTAATATTAACCTTCTTTCTCGATTTGTGCTATCTGAACATGTTACGTAATATTTACCACCACGGCGGAATGGCTAAACGCGTGTGAGGCATTCGGATTTACCGCCATAACCTGCTGGCATCCTTTGTCTTCCTAATAGAGATTTTACCCTTTACAAGCTCACGTCATGTAGTCCCTTAAATCGCCTTAATTTCGGCAAGTAGGGTTAACCGTTCAGGCTGCGCTGATGTGTGCGCCCAGTCATCTGCCCGTAATAGGTCTGCATTAAATAAAGTAAATAAATGGATATTTCTGACACTCTGAGTGATGTGCTGTCAGGTGCTCCTTCCACGCACAGTATTTTTCATTACCGCCTGCTCCTTCTGCAGTCCACTAATCAGCAGTCTGCCTGTCCGCGCACGTCCGCGCATTGCAGAGACGTAACGTGAGTCGGTCAAGAGTGAGAAATCTGTAAAAGGCATCCTGCTAAAACAGGCCCACACTGAGACTGTTAATATTGTCTTCAATGGGTTCATTACACTTTTAATACCTTAAGCTCTGATTGAGCATGTAGTGCTGACATATAATTAGCCTGCCAATACTCCTCGGCGCTTCTCAGAAACTCAGATGGAATCAGCAGGTTTTAGCCCAGGATTGCTACGCTCTGAAAACAGCTGCCTGCGAAGGATAATCGGGAATATGTCACATAGGCAGAGGCGTACAGAAAAGACAGGGGCCCCATAGCAAATGTCAAACTGGGCCCTGATTATGGTGCCGGCTTTTACTATTCAAGGCAGAAGGGCCTGGTATATGTTTAACCCTTCATGTCCTTCCCATTACACTTGGGCCGATACCCTGTCTACTCATACTTTCCAATTACGGAGCACACACCCAATCCACCCACATAGCCTAATAAAAAATTAGCCAACTGAAATGCAAATTTAAGTAATTTCCACCCACCTCTTGACCCATTCTGCTGGACAATTGGGAAGTATGCCTACAATGCAAGAATAAAGGGTTCTGTATAGGTTTTAGAACCTACTAACAAATGGGTTGGCGCTAAACAGACAGGGCTCTCTATCCAAGGGCTCCATAGCAGTCTGTTTTTATGATATGTATGTCACTAAGGGTAGAATCACTTCCATGGACTCCATAGGACTTCCCGAAATTAGAGGAGGAGTAACTGCAGTGGAAGTGTTGTAGAGTCCAATGCTACCCAGGCTGTTTCTTCAGGAAGCATAGACACTTTATTGTACCGATACATATGTGTTCAGTGGAATTATTTCCAAAAGACTGAACACCCAACAAAAGGAAGCATATTCTCTTATACAATCCACACAAAGACATTCCTTCATTATCTACAAACAAGCTGATTGGTTACATTTCACTACAATATTACACAGGCGCAGTAAGTCTTCAACCCTATAATTGCCGTCTCATCTCCTCGCCCTAAAATAGGCATACTTCCGCCCTCTATTTTACGGCATCCACCATCTTACTTGCTTTAACTCTTTCTTATTCAAATCCCAGTACTATCCATTAAGTGTATATTTTGTAATAGGGTTGTACCTATCTTGCAGGCTTTTACTATTAATGACCTATTCTCAGGATAGGCCAACAATAGTTGATGGGATGGGTAGGGGAGCCGGACATTGTCATTGATGGTCATGGCTTGAAGTGTAATAGATAGCTTCCTATTAAAATCAGTGACCAGACTGGAAGCATTCTGAAATCGGAGAGTCTGCCACTGCATCCTCCATTGACTTCATTCCTTGACAGTTGTTTTCAGAAGTGTCTTACCGGTGTTTAGTTCAACTTTCTACCGAATGAAAGTTCCAAATAAGGTACCCAGCCGTGTGGTCTGTTCAGAGAGGAGTACCAACACACAGCAGAATTTCCGGTAAGTCATGTATACGGGCCTTTGACAGAGATTATCCAGTCTCATACAGGGTGGAAAAAATACTGAGCCCCGTAACTTCTCCTGCAGTTCAGCTAGAAAGCATCTACCCAAAGTCCCCCTGCTCGTAGGCTCTTCACATTTCGTTTGAGGCCTATTGAGTCAATGGCTAAACTTGCCCAGTTTTATTTTTTTTTAGTCCTTAGAATACAATAAGTGGTTCAGTTGAGTTGTTGAAACCATCCTGACAGCTTCATAAGAAATACCAGAGCTAAAAAGAAAGCTGTCAATCACGGCGCGCTTCCATCGCAGCTCACCTGCCCTTGCAGCCGAGGATGTTCACCACTGTGCTCCTGCTCCTTCTTTCTCCTCTGCTTGTTCCCTGAACACATGCGAACCTGCCCAGTCTCTTAAAGGGCCAGTGCATGCTCCCATAACTCCTTACTCTCCAATCCTGTTCCTGCACTTCCTATATTAGTCATCCACACCCAAAGTTGGATGCCTCAGCAATTGGTCTCCTACTGCAATTTCTGACAAAGCCCCTGCTTCTAGTCCTGGTTAAGACTCCTGCCTGACTTTGTCTATTCTGACTTCTCTGCTCCCTGACCTTTGCTCTGTACTCTGGACTTCGTTATTGCCTGCCCTGACCTTAAGATAGGACCTCGTTACTGCACCTTTGCCTTGACTTCAAACTTTTTCTCTACTATGCTCCTATTTAGAACTTGCAGCAACAGCAAGCACATTACCAGGACTATCTGTACGTGTAACGGTTTCGGAGCCCTGTAACAAAAGACCAAATCACGCTTGGAGGGGTCAAGGGTGAAAAACGAGAAACCCCAGATGCTCCCTCTACAAATAGCCCAAAGTCAAAACGGGAAATGGCAAGGTGTATCTACATCAACCTGCCTGACACACTAACTGGCGGATGGGGAAAGTCCTTCAACTGATAACTACAGTAAGCTGGACTCAGGACTCAGAGTGCATTTACTTGCTTACAGGGTTAAATGTTACATTTTAATTAATGTTTGGACATATATTTGCATTTTTTGTCAGATAATTGCATTATGATATAATCATGTAGGATTTATGTATCGCTTTCATAGTTTGTCCCCACTCACAAGTGAGTGATTGACAGCCTCCTATGTAACATCATGAGTAAAGAGCAAGCAGTCAATCATACCCTGGTGGATGGCCGAAGTTCTGCAGCTAATGAATCAGCTAGACTTGGGACTCAAAATGCGTTTACTGTCATGCACTACAACTTGTTGCATGCAGATTTGTTTGATCTGATAGATAATTGCACCATGCTATCATCATGTAGGCTCTGTGTATGAAGACGCATTTTATGATCAGAGTTTGTCTGCCACCCACCAGTTATTGATTGACAGCTTTCTGTGTAACATTAGGAATAAAGAGAAAGCTGTCAATCGCTAATTGAAGGACGAAAAAGATTCTTCAGTTCTTGAATAAAGTGGACTCAGAACTCGAAATGTGTTTACCTACTTAGAATTAAGTAGTATGTAATTTGCTGCCTGCGGATTTTCTTGACCTGACAGATAATTGTGGTATGCTATTATAAGTAGTAAGATTTATATAAAGAAACACATTTCGAGTTCAAAGTCATCCCCACCCACCAATGAGTGATTGACAGTCTTGTATGCAAGATCATCAATAAAGAGAAAGTTGTCAATCACTAACTGGAGGACGAAGAAGATTCTCCAGTTCTAGAATAAAATGGACTCGAAACTCGAAATGCGTTTTACCTGCTTAGAGGGTTAAGCAACACATAATTTGCTGCCAGCAGATTTTCTTGACCAGACAGATAATTGTAGTATGCGATTATAAAATGTAGGATTTATATATAGAAACGCATTTCGAGTTCAAAGTTTACCTCCCACCCACCCATGAGTGATTTACAGCCTCCTACCTAACATCACGAATAAAGAGAAAACTGCCCATTATTAATTGGTGGACGAAGAAGTTCTCCAGATCTTAAAAAGCTGGACTCAAAATGCGTTTACTGACTTATAGGGTTAAGTATTATGCTCTAACTTGCTGCTAGCAGATAATGGCACCATGCTATTATAGTGTGGGATTTTTTTGTATGGAGACGCGTTTCAAGTGAAGCAATCATCTCCACCCACCCTCTTATGTAACATCATGAATAAAGAGAAAAAGGTCAATCGCTCACTGGTGGGCAGGACTAAGGAGTCCAAATACATCTACTTCTATAGAGGATGAAGCATTTGCTTTACCTCTTAATAAGTGAATAGGATGGGGGCAGAATTCTCCAGACTGGACAAATCCTCCGCTCAGACTTGCCAGGGAGAAGCAGCTTTCAGGTTTATTATCAGATCCTCTTATCGGTATAGTAAGTCCAATATTCTTCCGAGTGTTGCAGGTAGGAAACCATCTCCCAAAGCTATAACTGGCTTAAATGGATTACCAACTGTTTAAAATATTGAGCTCAGTTCTATCATGATGTTGTAATAGCAAATATGGATTATTTGTGATTACAGGCACACCGCCTGGTTACTAATGTGCTTTGGAAGGGAATTTGGTCGCTAGCGAAATATCAGCTTGTTTCTGCAAAGGCTGAGGTAACGGGATTCCCGATAATTCTCTTCTAGTACATGAATGCGATCAGAATACATGTAAATGTACACGGAAGATAGCACTGTATCAGGCGCGGGAGTTGATTACTGCCCGGTGGATGCAGTCTGCCCCCCCCTGATTTTGGCACAATAATGAGAGAGGCTATATTTTTGGAAAGGGAGATATATATGAAAAATAGGCTGCTTGACTAAGGTTTGAGGAAATCTGGGGAAGACGGTCTGATATATATAGTGGATAGTTCACATCGACTACGGGTTGTATTGAGGTATCGTAGAAAGGCTAATGAGATTCGAGGGGGCCGGAGGAAAGGTGAGAAGGTGGAGAGGACTCAGGGTTTTTTTTTTGCATGTGTCTAAATATTTTTTTAACATTTTTTGGGTGGGGGGGGGGAATCATGATTTGCTTAAATATAGTTATAGTGCAAGGAGTGTTGTGTTGAGCAGTGGAAGGATGTTCTATGGAGTGATGAATCACACTAACCATCTTCATATCAGATGGATATACCTTGATTTGGAGACAATCTAGGGAACGCCAATTGAGTGTGTTGTGCCAACAGGTAAGTACGGAGGTGGTTCCGTTATGGTCTGAGGATGGTTTACGTGGCATGGTCTCCATCCTCTGTCAGTTGTGGTGGCAAGAACCATGAACATGGAGGTGGACCCTGACATTCTCGACAATAATGTGCTGCTGACAATGTGGTAATACTCTGGGAATGGTCGGCCGTACTTCCAACAAGGCAATGTGCCTTGTTACATATCCAACTGTGTTTTACGTTGGTTTGAGGATATAGATGTTTCACGATTGGACTGGCTGCACAGAGTCCCAGCCTGAACCCTACTGAACATATTTGGGATTAACAGGTTTGTCAGGTCAGGAAAAATGAACAGTGTCCATCATATTTGAGAAAACTCACCAAACGTTTGCAGGATGAATGTAGCGAGCTGAAGAGTATCAGACGTTAGTAGAAAGTATATTTAGATATACTATTCTATCTATCTATCTATCTATCTATCTATCTATCTCATATCTATCTATCTCATATCTATCTATCTATGTATCTCATATCTAGCTATCTCATATCTATCTATCTATGTATCTCATATCTATCTATCTCATATCTATCTATCTATCTATCTATCTATCTATCTATCTATCTATCTATCTCATATCTAGCTATCTATCTCTCATATCTATCTATCTATCTCATATCTATCTATCTATCTCATATCTATCTATCTATCTATCTATCTATCTATCTATCTATCTATCTATCTATCTATCTATCTATCTATCTATCTCTCTCTCTCTCTCATATCTATCTATCTATCTATCTCATATCTATCTATCTCATATTTATCTATCTAAAGAAACTCCCAAAAAACAAGTCTACAAAATCTAAGACAGTTCTGGGCAATGCAGAGTATTCAATTGTCAATAAACCTAAATTAAACTCTCTTTTCCAATAGTCTACCGTGTTTGTTACTTTGCAATCTATATTAATCAGTATAGAAGGTTATGTCCCTGCCCTTCCAGGTGACACATGGACACATCCATCCCTCATGGTGCTGAATTAATGAGGTTATACACTTCCTTTCACAATGACAAATACAATTAAGGTTTGAAGAACTGAAGAACTTTTTGTTTTTTGGATCCAATTTTTTAATAAAATCTATGAGATTGCCCAAGTCCATGAAAGTCTGTGCTCATACCATGTCTCCCTATGGTGACTTCCTCTATGAGCTTGTCATACGTATAGGAGGATGGAGAGAATAACCCTGAGTTAGAGGTTGCAGTAACTACTTCTTTACTGTATATTTTGCTGTAATAAATACACTCATACAACAGACACTAATGTGGACATTTATATATTGCGTACAGACAAGAATTTAGCATGCTCTGAATACTAGCAAAGTTAGAATGCAGCAATAGTCTGTAGCAAGGTTCAGCTTGGCCAAACAACAATAATCTCAATATCGGACTTCATTTGAGTTTAGCCACTTCTTACACCAGATGCCCTTAATCTATTGGACTCACACTAACTTTTATCACTGTTGAAATAGACTTTCTCTTGGGTGTGTGGCTATCTCCGCCTCTGAGTCACCACTTCTTTAAATGGGACTCCCTCTCTGACACAACTCCTAGACTACTGTAGAGGATGGTTGGTGAGTGGAACGTTCTACGCTCACGCTCTCCCAGCTACTCTCACAGCTACTGAACTTCTCACTGAAGAAAAGCACAACACTTCTTCCTGTCCGGACAGAAACTGCTCTCTGCAGTGTAATACGGATGCACCTGATAAAATGCTGCAGCAATGACTTCTGAGGCAAGCCACAACCTCCCTAAGCAATCTGCTGTGCGAAGATGTCACTACATTGATTCGCCTGAGCCGGGCCATTACCAGTGGATGAAGACGCTCATTGGGGCATCAGCAGTTGGGTGCGTAAAATGTTTATTTTTTTTTCAGAAGTCAATACTAGTATTTAAAGGCTAATGCCCACGGCCGGCGCTATTAGGTCCTATTAAACCTAATAGCTCAATGTTCACACCGTGGAATTCCGCAGCATGAAAGAAAACGTGGCATGCTCTATGTGCCGCGGGAATATGCGCAGACAGCTTCAATTGTAGTCAATGGAAGCCGGCCATCATGCTATACTTTCTCTGTTGCAGAGCGGAAGTATTGCATGAATACGCGTCCCCGCCCACGTCATCTGGCACTGCCAGCGCGTCACGCTGCATGCGCGCCGGCCCACCATGCGGCACCCGTTCAACGGATCTGGAGTGGTAAGTATGGGGGTTTTGGGGGCCGCTGTGATATTCCGCAGGTGGAGTCCGTCACGGCCGTGGGCATGAGCCCTAAAGAGACATTGAGGGGCAATATTATTTTATAAGCTGGCACTGCCAACCATCTCACCTATAGATGGCTATATAGGAGGTTAGCTTACAGCGGTGGGTTAGGGTCCACCAAAAACCTCACTCCAACCTGAGCAGAAGCTATACTATATTTAGCATCCCTCCCTCTCCTTATACATATGTATACATAGAGTGTAGCACTACTAATGAGCAGAGAAAAGAAGTTGACTAATTGCATGTCAGTAAGGTAAGCAGCTACAATTTGCTACCAGAAAAAGAAAAATCCTTTTACCCAATAGTCTATGGACCCCGTTAATGGGAAAGAATATTAGTGCAGTTTCTTCATCCGCACATCTGGTGAGACTCCCCAATGTGCTACAGTAGACCCCCTGGCTTTTTAGTGCGTCTGTGAAGACCGCCTGCCGTGTCTGCTTGTCTGACGAAGTTCAATACAATCATTCGAGAGAACATTCTGTACACGAGAAGTTGTCTCATTAAGGTAAACATGCAGTAATGATCCCCTTCTCTCTTTACTTTATTTTAAACACTTCTTAGAAGGTGGGAAGAAGCTGCAAAAGTTCCCGCAACACAGCCCTCCTAATAACTAGCATCAAAGTAAGACACCAAATCTGCTTAACATGCTTTCCGACTAATGTAAGGGAAGTATATCAGGTTGTTGTATAAAATAAGCAACATATAGGGGGCAGTATTATAGTAGTTATAGTCTTGTACATAGGGGGCAGTATTATAGTAGTTATATTCTTGTACATAGGAGGCAGTATTATAGTAGTTATATTCTTGTACATAGGAGGCAGTATTATAGTAGTTATATTCTTGTACATAGGGGGCAGTATTATAGTAGTTATATTCTTATAGATAGGAGACAGTATTATAGTAGTTATATTCTTGTACATAGGGGGCAGTATTATAGTAGTTCTATTCTTGTATATAGGGGGCAGTATTATAGTAGTTATATTCTTGTACATAGGAGGCAGTATTATAGTAGTTATATTCTTGTACATAGGAGGCAGTATTATAGTAGTTATATTCTTATAGATAGGAGACAGTATTATAGTAGTTATATTCTTGTACATAGGGGGCAGTATTATAGTAGTTATATTCTTGTCCATAGGGGGCAGTATTATAGTAGTTATATTCTTGTACATAGGGGGCAGTATTATAGCAGTTATATTCTTGTACATAGGAGGCAGTATTATAGTAGTTATATTCTTGTACATAGGGGGCAGTATTACAGTAGTTATATTCTGGTACATAGGGACAGTATTATAGTAGTTATATTCTTGTACATAGAGGGCAGTATTATAGTAGTTATATTCTTGCACATAGAGGGCAGTATTATAGTAGTTATATTCTTGTACATAGGAGGCAGTATTACAGTAGTTATATTCTTGTACATAGGAGGCAGTATTATAGTAGTTATATTTTTGTACATAGGGGGCAGTATTATAGTAGTTATATTCTTGTACATAGGGGGCAGTATTATAGTAGTTATATTCTTATAGATAGGAGACAGTATTATAGTAGTTATATTCTTGTACATAGGAGGCAGTATTATAGTAGTTATATCCTTGTACATAGGAGGCAGCATTATAGTAGTTATATTCTTGTACATAGGAGGCAGTATTATAGAAGTTATATTCTTATAGATAGGAGGCAGTATTATAGTAGTTATATTCTTGTACATAGGGGGCAGTATTATAGTAGTTATATCCTTGTACATAGGAGGCAGCATTATAGTAGTTATATTCTTGTACATAGGGGGCAGTATTATAGTAGTTATATTCTTGTACATAGGAGGCAGAATTATAGTAGTTATATTCTTGCACATAAGAGTCAGTATTATAGTAGTTATATTCTTGTACATAGGAGGCAGTATTGTAGTAGTTATATTCTTATAGATAGGAGGCAGTATTATAGTAGTTATATTCTTGTACATAGGGGGCAGTATTATAGTAGTTATATCCTTGTACATAGGAGGCAGCATTATAGTAGTTATATTCTTGCACATAGGAGCAGTATTATAGTAGTTATATTCTTGTACATAGGAGCAGTATTATAGTAGTTATATTCTTGTACATAGGAGGCAGAATTATAGTAGTTATATTCTTGCACATAGAAGCAGTATTATAGTAGTTATATTCTTGTACATAGGAGCAGTATTATAGTAGTTATATTCTTGTACATAGGGGGCAGTATTATAGTAGTTATATTCTTGTACATAGGAGGCAGAATTATAGTAGTTATATTCTTGCACATAGGAGCAGTATTATAGTAGTTATATTCTTGTACATAGGGGGCAGTATTATAGTAGTTATATCCTTGTACATAGGGACAGTATTATAGTAGTTATATTGTATATAGGGAGCAGTATTATAGTAGTTATATTCTTGTGCATAGAGGGCAGTATTATAGTAGTTATATTCCTGTACATGGGGAGCAGTATTATAGTAGTTATATCCTTGTACATAGGGGGCAGTATTATAGTAGTTATATTCTTGTACATGGGGCAGTATTATGGTAGTTATATTCTTGTACATAGGGGGCAGTTTTATAGTAGTTATATTCTTGTACATTGGAGACAGTATTATAGTAGTTATATTTTTGTACATAGGAGGCAGTATTATAGTAGTTATATTCTTGTACATAGGGGGCAGTATTACAGTAGTTATATTCTGGCACATAGGGACAGTATTATAGTAGTTATATTCTTGTACATAGGGGGCAGTATTATAGTAGTTATATTCTTGTACATAGAGGGCAGTATTATAGTAGATATATTCTTGTACATAGAGGGCAGTATTATAGTAGTTATATTCTTGTACATAGGGAGCATTATTATAGTAGTTATATTCTTGTACATAGGAGGCAGTATTATAGTAGTTATATTCTTGTACATAGGAGGCAGTATTATAGTAGTTATATTCTTGTACATAGGGTGCAGTATTATAGTAGTTATATTCTTGTGCATAGGGGGCAGTATTATAGCAGTTATATTCTTGTACATAGGGGGCAGTATTATAGTAATTATATTCTTGTACATAGGGGGCAGTATTACAGTAGTTATATTCTGGTACATAGAGGGCAGTATTATAGTAGTTATATTCTTGTACATAGGGGCAGTATTATAGTAGTTATATTCTGGTACATAGGGAGGCAGTATTATAGTGGTTATATTCTTGTACATGGGAGGCAGTATTATAGTAGTTATATTTTTGTACATAGGAGCAGTATTATAGTAGTTATATTCTTGTACATAGGGGCAGTATTGTAGTAGTTATATTCTTGTACATAGGGGGCAGTATTATAGTAGTTATATTCTTGTACATAGGGGGCAGTATTATAGTAGTTATATTCTTGTACATAGGGGCAGTATTGTAGTAGTTATATTCTTGTACATAGGGACAGTATTATAGTAGTTATATTCTTGTACACAGGGGGCAGTATTATAGTAGTTATATTCTTGTTCATAGGAGCAGTATTATAGTAGTTATATTCTGGTACATAGGGGCAGTATTGTAGTAGTTATATTCTTGTACATGGGGCAGTATTGTAGTAGTTATATTCTTGTACATAGGGGGCAGTATTATAGTAGTTATATTCTTGTATATAGGGGGCAGTATTATAGTAGTTATATTCTTGTACATAGGGTGCAGTATTATAGTAGTTATATTCTTGTACATTGGAGCCAGTATTATAGTAGTTATATCCTTGTACATAGGGTGCAGTATTATAGTAGTTATATTCTTGTACATAGGAGGCAGTATTATAGTAATTATATTCTTGTACATAGGGGCAGTATTATAGTAGTTATATTCTTGTACATAGGGGGCAGTATTATAGTAGTTATATTCTTGTACATAGGAGGCAGTATTATAGTAGTTATATTCTTGTACATAGGAGGCAGTATTATAGTAGTTATATTCTTGTACATAGGGGGCAGTATTATAGTAGTTATATTCTTATAGATAGGAGACAGTATTATAGTAGTTATATTCTTGTACATAGGGGGCAGTATTATAGTAGTTCTATTCTTGTATATAGGGGGCAGTATTATAGTAGTTATATTCTTGTACATAGGAGGCAGTATTATAGTAGTTATATTCTTGTACATAGGAGGCAGTATTATAGTAGTTATATTCTTATAGATAGGAGACAGTATTATAGTAGTTATATTCTTGTACATAGGGGGCAGTATTATAGTAGTTATATTCTTGTCCATAGGGGGCAGTATTATAGTAGTTATATTCTTGTACATAGGGGGCAGTATTATAGCAGTTATATTCTTGTACATAGGAGGCAGTATTATAGTAGTTATATTCTTGTACATAGGGGGCAGTATTACAGTAGTTATATTCTGGTACATAGGGACAGTATTATAGTAGTTATATTCTTGTACATAGAGGGCAGTATTATAGTAGTTATATTCTTGCACATAGAGGGCAGTATTATAGTAGTTATATTCTTGTACATAGGAGGCAGTATTACAGTAGTTATATTCTTGTACATAGGAGGCAGTATTATAGTAGTTATATTTTTGTACATAGGGGGCAGTATTATTGTAGTTATATTCTTGTACATAGGGGGCAGTATTATAGTAGTTATATTCTTATAGATAGGAGACAGTATTATAGTAGTTATATTCTTGTACATAGGAGGCAGTATTATAGTAGTTATATCCTTGTACATAGGAGGCAGCATTATAGTAGTTATATTCTTGTACATAGGAGGCAGTATTATAGAAGTTATATTCTTATAGATAGGAGGCAGTATTATAGTAGTTATATTCTTGTACATAGGGGGCAGTATTATAGTAGTTATATCCTTGTACATAGGAGGCAGCATTATAGTAGTTATATTCTTGTACATAGGGGGCAGTATTATAGTAGTTATATTCTTGTACATAGGAGGCAGAATTATAGTAGTTATATTCTTGCACATAAGAGTCAGTATTATAGTAGTTATATTCTTGTACATAGGAGGCAGTATTATAGTAGTTATATTCTTATAGATAGGAGGCAGTATTATAGTAGTTATATTCTTGTACATAGGGGGCAGTATTATAGTAGTTATATCCTTGTACATAGGAGGCAGCATTATAGTAGTTATATTCTTGCACATAGGAGCAGTATTATAGTAGTTATATTCTTGTACATAGGAGCAGTATTATAGTAGTTATATTCTTGTACATAGGAGGCAGAATTATAGTAGTTATATTCTTGCACATAGAAGCAGTATTATAGTAGTTATATTCTTGTACATAGGAGCAGTATTATAGTAGTTATATTCTTGTACATAGGGGGCAGTATTATAGTAGTTATATTCTTGTACATAGGAGGCAGAATTATAGTAGTTATATTCTTGCACATAGGAGCAGTATTATAGTAGTTATATTCTTGTACATAGGGGGCAGTATTATAGTAGTTATATCCTTGTACATAGGGACAGTATTATAGTAGTTATATTGTATATAGGGAGCAGTATTATAGTAGTTATATTCTTGTGCATAGAGGGCAGTATTATAGTAGTTATATTCCTGTACATGGGGAGCAGTATTATAGTAGTTATATCCTTGTACATAGGGGGCAGTATTATAGTAGTTATATTCTTGTACATGGGGCAGTATTATGGTAGTTATATTCTTGTACATAGGGGGCAGTTTTATAGTAGTTATATTCTTGTACATTGGAGACAGTATTATAGTAGTTATATTTTTGTACATAGGAGGCAGTATTATAGTAGTTATATTCTTGTACATAGGGGGCAGTATTACAGTAGTTATATTCTGGCACATAGGGACAGTATTATAGTAGTTATATTCTTGTACATAGGGGGCAGTATTATAGTAGTTATATTCTTGTACATAGAGGGCAGTATTATAGTAGATATATTCTTGTACATAGAGGGCAGTATTATAGTAGTTATATTCTTGTACATAGGGAGCATTATTATAGTAGTTATATTCTTGTACATAGGAGGCAGTATTATAGTAGTTATATTCTTGTACATAGGAGGCAGTATTATAGTAGTTATATTCTTGTACATAGGGTGCAGTATTATAGTAGTTATATTCTTGTGCATAGGGGGCAGTATTATAGCAGTTATATTCTTGTACATAGGGGGCAGTATTATAGTAATTATATTCTTGTACATAGGGGGCAGTATTACAGTAGTTATATTCTGGTACATAGAGGGCAGTATTATAGTAGTTATATTCTTGTACATAGGGGCAGTATTATAGTAGTTATATTCTGGTACATAGGGAGGCAGTATTATAGTGGTTATATTCTTGTACATGGGAGGCAGTATTATAGTAGTTATATTTTTGTACATAGGAGCAGTATTATAGTAGTTATATTCTTGTACATAGGGGCAGTATTGTAGTAGTTATATTCTTGTACATAGGGGGCAGTATTATAGTAGTTATATTCTTGTACATAGGGGGCAGTATTATAGTAGTTATATTCTTGTACATAGGGGCAGTATTGTAGTAGTTATATTCTTGTACATAGGGACAGTATTATAGTAGTTATATTCTTGTACACAGGGGGCAGTATTATAGTAGTTATATTCTTGTTCATAGGAGCAGTATTATAGTAGTTATATTCTGGTACATAGGGGCAGTATTGTAGTAGTTATATTCTTGTACATGGGGCAGTATTGTAGTAGTTATATTCTTGTACATAGGGGGCAGTATTATAGTAGTTATATTCTTGTATATAGGGGGCAGTATTATAGTAGTTATATTCTTGTACATAGGGTGCAGTATTATAGTAGTTATATTCTTGTACATTGGAGCCAGTATTATAGTAGTTATATCCTTGTACATAGGGTGCAGTATTATAGTAGTTATATTCTTGTACATAGGAGGCAGTATTATAGTAATTATATTCTTGTACATAGGGGCAGTATTATGGTAGTTATATTCTTGTACATGGGGCAGTATTATGGTAGTTATATTCTTGTACATAGGGGGCAGTATTATAGTAGTTATATTCTTGTACATTGGAGACAGTATTATAGTAGTTATATTTTTGTACATAGGAGGCAGTATTTTAGTAGTTATATTCTTGTGCATAGGAGGCAGTATTATAGTAGTTATGTTCTTGTACATAGGGGCAGTATTATAGTAGTTATATTCTTGTACATGGGGGGCAGTATTATAGTAGCTATATTCTTGTACATAGGGGCAGTATTATAGTAGTTATATTCTTGTACATAGGGGGCAGTATTATAGTAGTTATATTCTTGTACATAGGGGGCAGTATTATAGTAGTTATATTCTTGTACATAGCGGGCAGTATTATAGTAGTTATATTCTTGTACATAGGGGGCAGTATTACAGTATTTATATTCTGGTACATAGGGACAGTATTATAGTAGTTATATTCTTGTACATAGAGGGCAGTATTATAGTAGTTATATTCTTGTACATAGAGGGCAGTATTATAGTAGTTATATTCTTGTACATAGGGAGCATTATTATAGTAGTTATATTCTTGTACATAGGAGGCAGTATTATAGTAGTTATATTCTTGTACATAGGAGGCAGTATTATAGTAGTTATATTCTTGTACATAGGGTGCAGTATTATAGTAGTTATATTCTTGTGCATAGGGGGCAGTATTATAGCAGTTATATTCTTGTACATTGGGGGCAGTATTATAGTAATTATATTCTTGTACATATAGTGTTTCCCCGAAAATTGGTTCTACCCCGATAGTAAGTCCTGTCAGGTTTTCAGGGGAGGCTTGAAATATAAGGCCTCTCCCGAAAATAGGACCTAGGTCAGGTGTCCCACCCCAAAAAACTTACAATGCTCACCTGCTCTGTGGCGTCCCGATGGCCTCGGCGGTGCTGCGGTAAGCTGCATCCTGCTCGTCTCACAGCCATGAATGACATCACATCACTATGCTGGAGGCGGGGTATTCAAAGCCCCATCACCAGCAGATGCTCTGCTGTGAGACGAGGAGGACGCAGCTTACCGCCAAAGACCATCGTGAGGCATCGTGACGCTGCAGAGAAGGTGATTATGCAACCTCCCCCCCCCAAAAAAATAAGACGCTGCGCCCTTTTTGGGGCAAAAAATAATATAAAAACGTGTCTTATTTTCGGGGAAACACGGTCGGTGGGCAGTATAATGGTTGTTATATTTTTGTACATAGGGGGCAGTATTATAGTAGTTATATCCTTGTACATAGGAGGCAGCATTATAGTAGTTATATTCTTGTACATAGGGGGCAGTATTATAGTAGTTATATTCTTGTACATAGGAGGCAGAATTATAGTAGTTATATTCTTGCACATAAGAGTCAGTATTATAGTAGTTATATTCTTGTACATAGGAGGCAGTATTATAGTAGTTATATTCTTATAGATAGGAGGCAGTATTATAGTAGTTATATTCTTGTACATAGGGGGCAGTATTATAGTAGTTATATCCTTGTACATAGGAGGCAGCATTATAGTAGTTATATTCTTGCACATAGGAGCAGTATTATAGTAGTTATATTCTTGTACATAGGAGCAGTATTATAGTAGTTATATTCTTGTACATAGGAGGCAGAATTATAGTAGTTATATTCTTGCACATAGAAGCAGTATTATAGTAGTTATATTCTTGTACATAGGAGCAGTATTATAGTAGTTATATTCTTGTACATAGGGGGCAGTATTATAGTAGTTATATTCTTGTACATAGGAGGCAGAATTATAGTAGTTATATTCTTGCACATAGGAGCAGTATTATAGTAGTTATATTCTTGTACATAGGGGGCAGTATTATAGTAGTTATATCCTTGTACATAGGGACAGTATTATAGTAGTTATATTGTATATAGGGAGCAGTATTATAGTAGTTATATTCTTGTGCATAGAGGGCAGTATTATAGTAGTTATATTCCTGTACATGGGGAGCAGTATTATAGTAGTTATATCCTTGTACATAGGGGGCAGTATTATAGTAGTTATATTCTTGTACATGGGGCAGTATTATGGTAGTTATATTCTTGTACATAGGGGGCAGTTTTATAGTAGTTATATTCTTGTACATTGGAGACAGTATTATAGTAGTTATATTTTTGTACAT
Source organism: Eleutherodactylus coqui (assembly GCF_035609145.1). Lineage (NCBI taxonomy): Eukaryota > Metazoa > Chordata > Amphibia > Anura > Eleutherodactylidae > Eleutherodactylus > Eleutherodactylus coqui. The sequence goes on from NC_089837.1 coordinate 60,586,673, forward strand.
AGGAGGCAGTATTATAGTAGTTATATTCTTGTACATAGGGGGCAGTATTACAGTAGTTATATTCTGGCACATAGGGACAGTATTATAGTAGTTATATTCTTGTACATAGGGGGCAGTATTATAGTAGTTATATTCTTGTACATAGAGGGCAGTATTATAGTAGATATATTCTTGTACATAGAGGGCAGTATTATAGTAGTTATATTCTTGTACATAGGGAGCATTATTATAGTAGTTATATTCTTGTACATAGGAGGCAGTATTATAGTAGTTATATTCTTGTACATAGGAGGCAGTATTATAGTAGTTATATTCTTGTACATAGGGTGCAGTATTATAGTAGTTATATTCTTGTGCATAGGGGGCAGTATTATAGCAGTTATATTCTTGTACATAGGGGGCAGTATTATAGTAATTATATTCTTGTACATAGGGGGCAGTATTACAGTAGTTATATTCTGGTACATAGAGGGCAGTATTATAGTAGTTATATTCTTGTACATAGGGGCAGTATTATAGTAGTTATATTCTGGTACATAGGGAGGCAGTATTATAGTGGTTATATTCTTGTACATGGGAGGCAGTATTATAGTAGTTATATTTTTGTACATAGGAGCAGTATTATAGTAGTTATATTCTTGTACATAGGGGCAGTATTGTAGTAGTTATATTCTTGTACATAGGGGGCAGTATTATAGTAGTTATATTCTTGTACATAGGGGGCAGTATTATAGTAGTTATATTCTTGTACATAGGGGCAGTATTGTAGTAGTTATATTCTTGTACATAGGGACAGTATTATAGTAGTTATATTCTTGTACACAGGGGGCAGTATTATAGTAGTTATATTCTTGTTCATAGGAGCAGTATTATAGTAGTTATATTCTGGTACATAGGGGCAGTATTGTAGTAGTTATATTCTTGTACATGGGGCAGTATTGTAGTAGTTATATTCTTGTACATAGGGGGCAGTATTATAGTAGTTATATTCTTGTATATAGGGGGCAGTATTATAGTAGTTATATTCTTGTACATAGGGTGCAGTATTATAGTAGTTATATTCTTGTACATTGGAGCCAGTATTATAGTAGTTATATCCTTGTACATAGGGTGCAGTATTATAGTAGTTATATTCTTGTACATAGGAGGCAGTATTATAGTAATTATATTCTTGTACATAGGGGCAGTATTATGGTAGTTATATTCTTGTACATGGGGCAGTATTATGGTAGTTATATTCTTGTACATAGGGGGCAGTATTATAGTAGTTATATTCTTGTACATTGGAGACAGTATTATAGTAGTTATATTTTTGTACATAGGAGGCAGTATTTTAGTAGTTATATTCTTGTGCATAGGAGGCAGTATTATAGTAGTTATGTTCTTGTACATAGGGGCAGTATTATAGTAGTTATATTCTTGTACATGGGGGGCAGTATTATAGTAGCTATATTCTTGTACATAGGGGCAGTATTATAGTAGTTATATTCTTGTACATAGGGGGCAGTATTATAGTAGTTATATTCTTGTACATAGGGGGCAGTATTATAGTAGTTATATTCTTGTACATAGCGGGCAGTATTATAGTAGTTATATTCTTGTACATAGGGGGCAGTATTACAGTATTTATATTCTGGTACATAGGGACAGTATTATAGTAGTTATATTCTTGTACATAGAGGGCAGTATTATAGTAGTTATATTCTTGTACATAGAGGGCAGTATTATAGTAGTTATATTCTTGTACATAGGGAGCATTATTATAGTAGTTATATTCTTGTACATAGGAGGCAGTATTATAGTAGTTATATTCTTGTACATAGGAGGCAGTATTATAGTAGTTATATTCTTGTACATAGGGTGCAGTATTATAGTAGTTATATTCTTGTGCATAGGGGGCAGTATTATAGCAGTTATATTCTTGTACATTGGGGGCAGTATTATAGTAATTATATTCTTGTACATATAGTGTTTCCCCGAAAATTGGTTCTACCCCGATAGTAAGTCCTGTCAGGTTTTCAGGGGAGGCTTGAAATATAAGGCCTCTCCCGAAAATAGGACCTAGGTCAGGTGTCCCACCCCAAAAAACTTACAATGCTCACCTGCTCTGTGGCGTCCCGATGGCCTCGGCGGTGCTGCGGTAAGCTGCATCCTGCTCGTCTCACAGCCATGAATGACATCACATCACTATGCTGGAGGCGGGGTATTCAAAGCCCCATCACCAGCAGATGCTCTGCTGTGAGACGAGGAGGACGCAGCTTACCGCCAAAGACCATCGTGAGGCATCGTGACGCTGCAGAGAAGGTGATTATGCAACCTCCCCCCCCAAAAAAAATAAGACGCTGCGCCCTTTTTGGGGCAAAAAATAATATAAAAACGTGTCTTATTTTCGGGGAAACACGGTCGGTGGGCAGTATAATGGTTGTTATATTTTTGTACATAGGGGGCTCTCGGCATCTCGGCTAAATCTCTACCCACGTGCATGTACAATGTATTCATGTAATAATATGTGAAGGGCACAACATGCCGATATTTCAGATTCAGTGAAACTTCTCCAACAAATATATGAAATCAAAGTTACTGTTTAATATAATTCACAGAGGTCAAATCTGAGTTTAATTACAAGATAACAATAACAGGTTTCTGGAAAAATATTTTTTTGATGGATTAACAAATTTCCCTCTGACTGTGAGCCAGCAAGGATTCCACATTTGCATATTTCTGTCTCCAGATAATGACCTATGCCAAATCCAGCTGTGCACAAAGCCTTTATCAGCAGCCGTCACACATTAAGTCCAGGTTACCTGGGTGCTGCTATGTTCTGCTCAGACACTGTGATATGAAGGCATGAATGCTTGAGAGCCCTGGTGAGTGACAGATGCAGGATGGAGATAATGGCTGCACTCCATTGTCTGTCTGATTGTAAATTATACATCACTATGAAGTGTCCCTGTGGTTTGTGCTGTTCCTCAACATGGATACGAGTTCCTTATTAGAAGTCTATAACACTGATTTTCTTACAGGGGCTTTGCAGTCTACTATTTGATGGAGCTGAGACCACTGCTATTGATTTGGGTCAGAAGGTAACAACATTCTTAGGCCGGGTTCACACAGATGGATTCGACGCGGAAATTCCGTGCAGAATTCCGCTGTAGAAAATCACCTTGCGGCCACTAATCCCTGGAGTTGCCAGCCACATGGACAAGATTTGTCAAAAATCTCGTCCACACGGGATGGCCAATCCGTCGCTGCGGCGCAGATTCCCCGGCCACAGCATGTCTATTTTTTTTCCGTTGCAGCCACGCTCTCCTCTATGAGAGAATCTTCCGCAACAGAGAAACATGCGGCCAAGCCACTCCAAAACCCGCGGCTAAGTGCCACTGGTTTTGAAGCTGTGCTTTCCCAGTGGAAATCTCGCGTTTTTTTGCTGCAGCAAAACTGAGATTTCTGGCAGGATTCCGACCCGTGCGAACCCAGGGTTAGAATTAAGCCTTAGATCTCCATTTTAAATGATAATTGGGAACCAAGTCAGACCAGGTTGTTGGACAACTGATGTGAGACCATAAGAATCATCTAAAGGGATTTCCACTGTGGACAATTCCATTTTGTTAGGAGAGACCAAAACAAAAAAATTTTTATTACCAGGATACCCAATGATCAGTTCTAATCTGTCGGGTAACTTGGTGGCAAGTGATCAATTTTCCTGCAGTGCCCCCACAGGAGAAATAAAGCATTACACATTTTCCATTGAAACAAGGCACTTTCCATGAAATGCATTGATTTTTGGATCCACCATAGATAGACATGCTTTTTGTAGCCGTCCTCTTCTCAGGCTAATAAATGAGGGTCCTGAATGGGGCATAGGTATTCGCAGCTTTAAACTATCCTCAGGATAGGTCATCTAGTTGATTGGCAGAGGACCGCTACCTGGGGCCATGGCCAGTCAGCTGTTCGCCGGAGCTACTGAATATACAGCTTTTTACACTCTGCAGTGGTCAGGTATTGGGGGCACTATACGTATTCTTGTTTCTGGCTCTATGTAGTTTTGGCAAACAACTAACTGGTGGAGTTTTCGGGTGGTGAACCCATAGAGATCAACATGGGGACAGCTCTTAAAGGGGTTGTATGGGAATTTCAAGTTGTCCCCCATTCTCACTGCTACAACCCACGTCGATCTCAAGAATTCCCTTGGTGATTTTCCCCCACAGTGACGTCACTCTGAATGGAGTGCTGGCCGCACATGTCCTGGTCAGCGCTCCATTTATTTCAATGGTGCTGATGAAAATATCTGAGCATGTGCCGCTCAGGTATCTCGGTAGTCCCCCTGACAGTAAATGAAGCACTTGTTCGCTTGCCCAACCAATGCTTCATTCAACCTCCTCCTCAATGCGGTGGTGGTGGTGAAGGTTGGGGGGGGGGGGGGGGTAGTAACCCTGCAGTTAAAAGGATGGGGAACATAGGACCCCCATTCTTAAGATTGGCAGGGGTTTTAGTGGTGAGACCCACACCTGTGAGCAAGTTATCCCCTATCCTGTGGATAAGGGATAACTTAAAAATTCAGGTACAACTCCTTTAAGTGAGAATTTACTCTGAACTAAGTGTAAAATCTACATGAAAGGGTCATATAGCAAGCAAGGAAGAAGAATACGGGGACGGCCAACGTCTATAATGCCTTAGTCTTAGTAAAGTGCTCAACATCACCCACAGTTTTCTTTCTGAATAGGTCTGTGACAAAATCATTTCATGGTCTTACGAAGGTGTCCATCTGGGACTGAAATGCGTAACCACAAAAATGCTTTGATCTTTTTACCACTAACCTGCGGGTGTGTGGATGGGTTGGTTGGCTGGGTGTGTCCCAGCAGACCAATCAGCGCCTATCTGTACAAATTTATTCCAGCTCCTCCTCTTGGAGGATGCCGGTTATACTTCCAGTCTATTGATCATGTTTCGCAAATCCTCTCCTGTTCCACTCTCACGCAAGTCTGTTTGGTGTAAAGGACCATCTGGAGTGTTATTACATCTATCTCCTGATTACTTTGCTATTGTATTATATCTAGTTGATTGCATGCTAGTTTCCAACTATATCATATCCCTTCACATCGCATGCACACAACCGGGTAGGATTCCACGTCCGGATGGTTTTCATCTGTGCTGCGGATGTGCACACGCGCAGTACAGATGTGACCGTGCCATGGCTAGTCAATGACGCGGATTCACTGACTTCAATGGAAGCCGTTCGCATGGCATCCGGCTCAAAATAAAGCATGCTGCAATTTTGCCCCCACAAGCGGAAAATCGCAATTGATTTCCGCTCGTGGACAGGGAAACCCGCTTTAACATTGTATCCAATGGCCGGTATGTTCTGTGAAATCTGGAGGCGGATGCCTGCTCCGGATTTCGCAAAGCAAATCCGGTGTGTGCATTGGGCCGTATACTGTGCAGCAAACATCATCCCTATTTTCCAACTATAGAGAGTGAGGGTCAGCCCATGTTCTTGACGTGGGGTCGCCCTCATCAGGGCGAGTGCTGCCCTATTAGTTAGGGCCTCATCGCATTAGTAGATTAGGGTCATAGTTCCCATGCCCCCACTTTTTGGCTTTGTTTCTAATATACTGTGTGTGTAGATCCTTCCTCTTTAGGTCAATCACGTCCGACCCGGATGAGGTGTTTCATGTCCATCTTGGACATAACACAACCAGGTGACTGTAGTGGCCAATCACTAGTGATGTATTGTCTGTAGTGACGTCACTACTGCATCAAGTCATCACCTGACATGGCTATAAAGTGGAGTTCTCTTTCAAGTATACTTTGAAGAGTCCTTTAAAGAGTCAATTTTCACCCCCACTGTTCGCATCCATTTGCTCCTCATTCTATTATCTTCCTTTCTGGATACTCTTACGGCGGGGTCTTATTAGCATCATTATTATGATTTTCGGTATTCATTCGCCGCTCTTTAAGTTTGCGGCTTTGCACAATTGCTTTCAAATTACCATCAATCACAAATGTATCATTATGACTTCTATTAACCAAATGTGAGCTCCCGGGATCCACATTCATCTTTAGGGCCGCACAGTGTTTTGATGCATAATGGCGCTCAGATATTTACAATAAAGCCGATTTTTATCTGTTTTGAGTATTTCCTGAAAGCTTTGAGGCAAATTCTTCATCATGATTTTTTTTTTTTCCGCGGTTCCATATCGGAACAAACCAGACAAAACACATTATCTGCGTCTTCGTCGAACTCACTGCGCTTTTGTTATGGAAATCCTTAAGTGCTTTTTGGTTCCAGGTAAAATGAATACCGAAGACTGTTTGCAGGTTGATTAACACAACGTTCCCACTGTGATTTGTCTTACACTGAACGCATCATGGGACGGTCGTACGTTTATTATATTGTGTAATGCTCTGGAGGATAATGTCTCATTAGGACACCACCGGCTTCTGTTTTGCTATTCAGGACGGGACACGCACAATGGCTTCTTGCTAAAAAGGGTTCACGCACTTACAACAAGCGCCAAAGTAATTATCCGCAAAGGCTTTCAATTCAATCAAATGGCCGGCTCTTCGGATTGTGGTGTGAATAAATAAATGTGTATCTATATCTCTGTGAACGCACAGAACATGCTCATATAGGCACAACATTAGGATAATTAATAATTATGCAAATTAACCTCATTATACTTCAGTTTTTTTCAGTTGCGTGTTCATAAAGCCTACGGGGAATGTGTCAACAAGTTTTTAGATTAAACATTTTATTTTTAGAAATATAGATTTTTTTTTCTTTATTTCACGTGTCATTATCTATATTTTAAAAATATCTTGAAATCCTGCAGTTTTCACGCTGATTGCTAAGCCGATTAATAGCAGCAGTCATCTCTTTAGCATTACAGAAAGGATTATAATGAACGGTAACACCTATATGTAGATAACACAGGATCCACCATTCAAAAGAGGTGATGGTCACAGCTCACCTCCTCCCCCTCCCTGCGCAAAGCATGCCTACAACACTCTCCCATAGACGTCAGTATGTTATCTCCAGACTACAAGTTGCTATGAACTATATGGATGTTGTAAAGCATAAAAAGAGCAGTACTTACCTGTCTTCTGTTGTCAGGATCCAGCGCTGTGGCCCTGTCGAGGTCCATGAGCAAGAGTACTTCCAGGAACCATCTCCGGGATAGGACTTTAGGGAACTGGATGATGAATTCCACAGCATGAAAGAAATCGCGGCATGTTCTAATTGCCATGGAAAAACGCGTAACCGACTTCCATTGTGATCAAAGGAAGCCGTCCGTCACGCCAAACTTCCGCTGTGAGCACAGTGGAAGTATCACGTGATTACACGTCACTGCCCACCACCGTCATGTCATACGCTGCACTGCGCATGCACGCCGGCTCGCCGGATATGACTCGCGGTGGATCCGGAGAGGTGAGTTTGGGGTTTTTGGGGGGTACCGTGTGGGCAGGAGGCCTAAGTCATCACATCAGGGAGCAGAGACCAGTCCTTTCATTAACCCCCAATCTTGCACTGTAGTGTAGCCAGATGGGAGAGGGACATATACTGTAATGGCCACCATGAACATCACTCCACACTTGGGCTTGCTACATTGTTGCAAAGTTTAACTTGATTATTAACTTATTAACTTAATTTTCTGTGCCACAGTTTATCTCCCCTTTCAACTGCCTTACAATGGCTTTTGTTTGTGTTCAGAGGGCCATTATTTGACTTGTATTCTGCATGTTTAACAACTATTCCTCTGCAGGTACTGTTTCTAATTCTCAGTTCTCTCTGAGCTGGTGGGAGGAGATTGTTGTCACTTTGGCTTCTATAGGCCATTATACAACAGTACTGAGAAGTGTAGATGCGATTTCAGTAGCTAGTCCATCACTTACTATTAACTGCAGCAGCACCTATATGAGTTTCTGCTTCTGTCCCCTTCCTCCTTCCCCCCCCTCTTCTTTCCATAGACTCCTATGGGCAGCATGAGACAACACCCCCCACAATATTCTGTTTTACACTTAGTCTCTGTGTTACTGTTATTAGAGATGATCATCACTTGAGAAGGAGTGGACATCAAATTAAAAGAAAGGAAGACCCCTGGAGGCCAACACTTTAGGGTGATTTTTCAAGACTAAAAGGTATATAAAGTGATTTGCACTTTTACTCATTATCACATTGGTTATCATAAAACACAGGTCCCAGAAATGAGGACTAGAACTGCTGAGAGGCCGTGAGTGACATCATTTAGGGCCTTACCAATCATAGGGGATTCTATGAAGCTCCATGTGTTGGTCTGCGGCACGTAAGACTGCAGCACTCCAGCCGCCCTGCCAGCTTCATTCACTCCACCAAACACGTAGATCTTTCCCCCGCACACGGTGGCAGCTGCAGAGTGTACCGGTTTGGGAAGAGCAGCTACCGTCTCCCACTGGTTGATAATGGTATCGTACCTAGGAAAGACAAGATGGATTCCTGTTAGAAACGATGGATTCTGTAGCTGAAGGACGCTGGTGTAGAAACAGTTTGAAGAGGTCAATAATAAAAGTTCAAACTAGGTTCACGTTATATTTTAGCAATAGGGTGCGTCCATACTGTATTTGAGGTGTACATCTAGCGTATGTGCCGAAAACTTGCTACCACACTCACAGTATACTGAAGGGCCACTTTGTCAGAGTCTGCGGCCCTTTCACACTTTCCCTGTATAGACATTGGAGCCGTGATCTGAGCGACTTCCATTGAGGCTTGATCATTGGTGCTAGACCAGGATGTCATACACTGCCAACCTTGTAACGATGTGGAGAGTATATCGAGAATGACGTGACTGAGGAAAAACACCCAGCAAAAGTGGATTTTGTGGATGTAAACAATTTGTCAACTAAAGGGGTCAGAGGAGGATGTCAGGAATCGTTCTCCAATGTGAATGAGCCCTTAGAGAAGCAGAAAAGTGGAACGTCAATGGGCAAAAAAACTGTAAAAACTTGATTACTGAGCAGTGGAAAAACATCACCTGGTCAGATGGATCCAGATTTCTGTTGCTCCGTGCTGATGGGAGGTCAGAAATTGGAGCAAGCAGTATGAATTGATGACCCCTTCCTGTCATCAGGTCATAAGATGTCAGCACCTCCAGCGACTACAAGAAGCTTTCTGTGACTTCTTATGCATCCAGGAAACCTTTAGGCCCCCTCCGGCACCGGATCCTGGGTTTTAGGACTGCTACCTCTCTGCCCCCTATAGCTACAGTGCAGGCTACACTATAACTCGCTGAGATAAGATAATACAATGTTTCCATACAGTCATTTATAACCATACATTGGGGTATTACAGTGAGTTCTACTAAGTGACAAACTCACTTTACTGTACGCTGGGCTGTGTTTAATACTCAGTGCCATTAGCTCCATTAGATGCCATCATTCATGAAAAGTCCTTTGCCAGTGACTCATTCATTATAATGGCTTCTCTCCATCTAACATCAGCATACATTTTTCGGCGTACGGCATTCCAGGCACATCCGCACCCGGCCCAGGGTCTCTCCATGAATACATCTGACTTTCCCTCACTCTATTCTTGTAAATCAATAAGGCGGCTCTCCAACAGTAACTATACAGGGATAAGCTGTTATTTTACTTAAACATTTTATTCAGTGGAACTGATCAGATCCGTTAAATGCTACAACATGATGTCTCTCTCGGCCGACCATTAATTGCCTTGCTTAAGCCGCCTTGCTTAAAAGCAGCCTTTGGTCTTACTAGCGGGGTGAATAGTACACTCTCGTCACTTCAGATCCTTCGCTCAAAATAACTATTTCTTGTCCAGTAAGGAAATGCGTGTTCTTAATTTAAAGGCGTAAAAAAAAACAACATGGCTGCCTTCTTAAAAAAAAAAACAGCGCCAGACCTGTCTACAGGTTGTGTGTGATATTGCAACTCAACCGCATTCACTTAAACAGAGCTGAGATGCAATACCAGCTACGGCCTGTGGATATCTAAGGAATGGAGGAACCCCCATTGGTTAATAGACTGTGGTTAAGTTGTGTTACCATGTTTTGCCATACTTAGTTGATGCCAGAGCGTTTTGTGGGTATGTCGTTGTAAGGGGCTGCCCTAAAGGGGGTAACTTGTTGCCATTGCAATGGACTAGGAGATGTGACAATTTGTGTGCCAATATCTGTGACAGTTTAAATTGAGCATGCCCAGAAAAACATGTACTGATTGGCTGATGCCTGGTCGATACTGTGCCATTTGAGAGGACAGAGAGTGTTGCTGCCAGCTGGAAGTGCTGCTGAAGGGACAATTGGAGGGTGCCCTAGTGAGTAGAGCTGCTGCCAATGGGCAGCAGGGGAAGCACGGCATCTGGGAAGTGAAGCAACCGGAAACTCATTGTTTATTGTGGATGCTGTGGAAGTGAAGGTACAATGGTCTACAGCAAGGTAAAACCTGCAAGGACTACTACAAGGGACTCTGGTGCTACTGGACTGATTCACTGGATCAGATTAGCTGGAGACCACTGCGGACAGCTACAAATTGTAAGTGAGACTGGCCTCAAGTGAATTATAAATTATTGTTAAAAATAAACAATATATACTTCTGTAACTTGGTCGTCTGCATCATATCCTGAACTTGTGTCACGATACCAACCCCCGTAACATTAAAGCCATGTAGCCATTGCCTAAAGATTTCTATGCTTTATTTTCGAGTTGAATGTGGCTCACAACTGAACTAAAGGTTGGGGACATCCGTCCAGTCACCATGGTTTTGTGAATATAATTTGTGATGATGATGTCAAAAGCTCAGCCTACTGCTTCCTATTTTAGTACTGCAGCTTTGCTCATTCAGATTGGCTGCTGTATGTAAGCATAAGTCCACCATGAAGCCCAGTAGGAAGTCAATATATAGAAAGTTGAATCATCCTAAACTACACAACCAACAGTGAGAGACTGGAGATTAGCACGAATTTTCCATGTATGTCAAACCTGGTTGAAAGGGGAGATCCCAAAGTTTATTACAGTGCAACATTTGGTGATCTAATTCCAACGAGTAGAACTTAAATACTCTCAGAGTATGACACGGGGCTTTTATAGCTTATAGACAGTGTTATACACCAGTTGTATGGGTTTTGGTGAACTTCCCGTTCAGTTCCAACTAATTCAGACCAAACTGAAGTTTTTGGAAAAGTTTAACGAACTGGCCAATTTGAACTTTTCAAAAGTTTGCTCATTACTAAATTGACTAACGATGAAGTCTAGTAGAATCCACCAAATGTCATCTCACAGTTTGTGCATAGTACTCCATGTACTGTAATTTGTCTATGGCAACACTGAAGCTGAATACAAGGTCAATACTCCATATGGATCCCCCAACATCCCTACCATGCTGGGACAGTAACCATAACCATAACCTGTTCCTCTCAAGCAGTAAGATGCTCTACGCCTGAGTGTATTTTATCCAATACATTCATATATGCATTTTGAAGCGACATGAAGGACTCGGCAAAGTGTAATCTGTTTTTGGATCAAGGCGGCATAAGAGGATTGTCGAAGGTGGCATTATCCCAGTGGTCTGTGAGTGGATGAAGACCGAATCTTCTATTTTTCTCTTATTGTTTTTCTGTTATAAGCTTCCATGATTATTGGTGACAGTTCTTTGGGTCCCCAGGGTGCAGTAATATCAGCTTCACTCATTCACAGGTAGCTGAACTAGTGTACAAGATACAAATCAGTCTCCATCAGGAGAGGCTGAAGCTATAGCATCTGTCCTAATGGTTGTCAGAAAATTTCTACTTCTGAAGACTGGTGAAGTGCTCATGTCATTGAAAGTACTCTAAATTCTCCTAACTTCTAAATTGCTGCTATTTTTGGTGATTGGGGTATTTTGCTACCTCTTGTAGATGGGCCTGACAAATCCCAAAAGTCAGGAAGCCTAGAAGTGTGCTGTTGGCCCCTTAAATATTTTGTGTTCTTATTATGTCTATGTACTTTATTGTTGGACTGCTGCCAAAGGTAGGTTTATACAAACTACCATATAATTTATACCCCTGTCACACTTTAAGCCCTCTGGGTCCTAGTATGGTTTTTACCTTCAAAGTAGGATTTTTTTGCTATATCCTAATCCATAGGGGATGCAAAAAGTAGCTGTGTCCTATCCAGTTAGTAAGGGATTCCAAGATTTGACCTTCAAACTTTTTTCCTTTGAAGGTCGCTATAGAAAACCCTCAAAAATACATCAACTAAGCCAACCTTTGTTATTAATTCACTTTTCTCTTTGACACCCACTTACATGGGCACACATTAACAATTCAATGTGCTCCTATCCTCTCTCCTTAATGATGGCTTATGCCACATGCCCTTGGGAAAGAAGGGCTGGAATGTTTTTCAGCGCCCAAATCTTGAACACCAATTTACACCAACCCAACATAAAGGTCCCTGAACACACTTGCAAAAGGTTGGCAATTGTAGGCAATGTGGCCACCCAAACCAAAATAGCGTAACCATAGGGTGAAGACTCACAAGGTCAATCTGCCCCTTATGTCGACAACAGTACTAGAAAAATGTCATAGTTTGTTGGCCCATTTCTAAGATAAGTAGGTTACCGGCCTGGTGCAGGGTGTCGCAATAGGAAGAGAGAAAGACCTGGCAACTGATTCTTTACTAAATACAGGAATTGGCTACACTTCCACAAAAAGCCTGCATTCTCCATGTCTTATTGAATGTATGAGTCCGTACCAGCCCAGGGTTTCAGTCCAGAAAACTATTGTGGCCTACCGACACCTCAAAGCAAGACGGACTGCTATAGTACACCTGCCTACAACATTAGTGCTTCTAGCTAGCATACGTTCCTCCAGTCCACCCCAATAATAAAAAAGCATCATATTTAACATTAAACAGTAATATCGTTCACCCACTCAGAAAAGTAAGGAAAAAGTCTTTTACAAGAATGCCATTATCCCCAACTACCTGGACAATGGTGGTATCTTTCCACTGGGGTGGCTATGAAGTGGCCACAATGACTAGTTGCTGGCCACTTAGACTGGTACACCTGGATTTCCTGGGCATCCTTCAGGAGCTTTCTAGTTCACCGTTCTGCACCCAGGATTGGTATCCATAGCCTGGCCTACTTTGCACTCCACTGCAATATCGTCTGAACACTCTACTACGCTACACCACCGGTGGGAACTGGACCCATATATATGACTTAATTCCAGTGACACATTAATGATGAGATGCTCCTACATCACTTTTGTCCCCAAGTTGCTTTGCCATCTTGGTGTCCCATTCTCTCCGACTCTAATAACAAGGCCATGGCTTAAAGAGGTTGTCTGTCCATTTTTTCACTAATGACCTGTCTAATCCTGACCAGAAGAGAAGCTGGAAGTGCCGTAGAAGCGCGGCTCCCCCACTTCAATAGGAGTGAAGCTAGCGCCGGCACTTCCTTCCCTGTCCACTTATGACAATGTCCGGCCCACTGCACTGAAAGGTGGATAGGTCATCCGTGAAAAAATGGGCAGACGACCCCTTTAAAACACCAAGGAGTTCTCAACGGCCTAAAGACCCCGGGTTACTGCCTTATGTAAATGGAAGAGCCCAAGGGTAGACTCCAACCTGTAAACAGAGCAACAACCAACTAGCCGAGCACCTCAGAATATGTGACATCACAGCTCCTGACGCAGTGATGTCATCAGCACCAGTCTCAAAGTCCAATGTCTACCTTTAATATACTCCTACTGCTAGTATATAGAAGATATTCTCCTGTGCAGGTCTCTTTAATACAGAGAACTGATTTTTTTTTTTTGTTCTTGTTCCTAATTTCTTGCGTAATTCAACCTACAGACGTGTTCAAGATGAGCGCTCACTGAGCAAATGATTACAAGATGGCAGCGTATTCCTGCCTGGACATGGGATCACTGGTACACCATCAGAGCGCTAAATTAGTTTTGCAGTCAATGGTATTTGATTTGATTGGGTTGGTGACTGCAGAGATGTACAGTTAATAAACTGTAGATGAAGATTCATTTTAGACAATGGCACGAGTTCACTTGCGCACTTTTTTTTCTTTTAGCTCCCGAGATACGGTAATATGGCAGCGATTCAAAAGCCTCTTGTAAAATGAGCCTGGGAGACGGCAGAAAATGATTATGCTTTTAGTTGTCAAGTAGACGTGTGTAATGGTCTTCTCTTTCAACTTGCACTTTCTTAAAGACGGGGAACATAATTCACCATTTCCGGCCAGTGCGTTTGTGACAATTCATGAGGAGATCATAATATTGCCAAAATTATAAGGCACAGGGTCCCCGATTGCTAACAATTCCATCAACTGAAATACAGGGTGTGTATACTTTTGCAATCAGTTTTTGCCTTTTGTTCTGTGAATGGAGCTTTGTAAATAAATTAAAAAAAAAAAAACTACCATTTTGCGTATAGAGCTTCTATGCAGATCTACGTGTCTCCGTGGTTACAGATTACAAACCAATCATGTTTTTAGTTTGAAACCAATTTTTGTTATCAATTGCTGACTAAAGCTCTACGGCAAAGATGCAGAACATTTTATAGTTAGAGGGCCAGATTATTATACTGAAACACTCCCAAGGGCTGCAATTAAATTTAAAGGGAACCTGTCATCAATTTTGAAGCTCTTAAACCCCCAATACTGGTAAAATAATGATGCAAGGCACATTTGCACAGTTAATGTGTTAGTCGTCCCAGGCAAAGCACACCTTTGCAATGGAGGTTATTTAAATTTCCTGTGCCACATGCAAATGTCCAGTGAGTGGGCCAGACTGTCTCTGGTTGGCTGGCCGTATCATTGGTCCTTACCTATATACCTCCCTGAACACCACTTCCCCCTGCTACAGTGATGTGTAGATGTCCTCCATGTCAACCATCCATCAAATTCCATGATCAGCACATACGCAGGTAATCTATCCCTACTGTAGGGACTTAGCCCCTTTTCTGGTCCGGGACCTGGCCGGAAGAGAGATGGTAAGGAAGACAGGGGAGGCGCGTTTAGCTCCCATCACAAGCATCATCTTCCCTGCCAGAACAGTAGTAGAGAGGGACATATAAACAGTGCTTGTAGCACTGAGTAAGGAAGTGCTTGTCAGCACTGTAGGCCATGCTCTGCCTCCCTCTGTGAAGTGACCTCTAGGGGACAAGCCACCAGGAAAGGTGCGCCAGGCACCATATAAGAGAAAGTTTTGTGCTGCTTTATGGGGGTTATTCAAAGGAGAAATGGCACAGAGGGCTGAGAGCAGAGGTGCTGTGCAGGAAAGTAGACAGCAAACTGGGCAGTAGGATCTGCTGTGGAGACATCGTGAAGCTGGCATCAGACCTTCTGTATTTGCCAAAGAGCTATAACCTGTGAGAGAGCTGAAGACTAAAGTGCAATGATCTGTGACAAAGAGGAGAAAGTTTGGACTGCACTACGGCCTCCACGAATCTTGACTTGCAGAAGCACATAGAGGATTGCAACATCATGTCGTAAGTGAGGCTGGCCTCATTAAAAGCAGAATAGTGTACATACTAAAAGTGACTTTTGAAGAACTGAGCAGGACTGCTATGAGTGTAGTAAAACAAACGCTCTTTGTTGGGACAGTAGTAATTCAAAGGTTCAATTACTTTGTGGAAAACTGTAACTCTTACTGGGTTTGAGCCTGGGACTATTGGGCAATAGTATAAGAGTCTTTGCAGACCAGCAGGTCACAGAGAATGTTCTTGCTATTTGTTAACCATGCGTGGTAAGCCGCGGTTAGTGTTCTCATATATTATGCTGAAGTGCAATTTATTGTATCTATTATGTGTTGCTAATGTTGTAATTATCTTATATAGAATGTGACATATTGTTAATTTTGGGTACGCATAACATACGAGCTGTAGGCATTAGTTAGTTGAAGACAGGATTATGTAACCGTACTGTAACAATTTATTTATTTTCTGGATCGTTTCTAAAACTGCATAACACTATTTTTTCTCCTCAGTCATTTGGTTAAAAGTAACATTTTCCAATTTTTATAACTCCATAATCTGGGTCGTATTCTGTGTCCTGTGTCATGTCCCGACACCTGCGACAAATGAGCGGCCTCTACTGGATGGGAATGTTGCTGTGTAGGAGAACTGCTGAAGAGACATCTGTTACGACATTCTTAGGATTGTGCGGGTCCCAGAGGTTGGGTCCTCACCGATCACAATTTTATGGCATTTCCAGATAGAAATGATGTGCCTTTTAAATGTCTCAGGATGTTCTGCAAATTGCAGATAGAATGTATGCAAATGGGAGATGTTACAATGCCTCGGCAGCTCCGCCTATTAGAAGGGTGCCCGAAACAGCTGTCTGTACATGGTTATTTTATTTTCTGGAGAAGACTATGGTTTTGGCTTATATTACTAGTCATTTTTAAACTAACCTGTAGGAAAGCAAACTTCTAATAGGTGGTGATGCCGAAGAATTATAACATCCCCAATAGTGATAAGCAAACTTTTCAGAAGTTCTGTTTGGCTGGTTCGCTGAATTTAGGCAAAAAAGTTTGGTTCAGTCTGAATTAGGTCGAACCAAACCGGAACTTCAGCAATAGCTCTAAAACTAGTGTATAACACTTTCTAAGAGCGACAAAAGCCCTGTATAACACTCTTAGGTTGTGAATCTAGGAGTGAATCTAAGTACCTTTGATCTGTTTTTAAGGTTAATTAGGAAAAGAAAGAAAAATAAAAAAGAAGGAAATGATGATGGAGGAAAAAGAGAAGACGAACAGGAAGAAGGAATAAGAAGGTGAAGAAAAGGAAGAAGGAAAAGCGAGAAGAAGGAAAAAGAGAAAAAGATGACGAAGAAGAAATGGAAGAAGGAAAATGAAGGAGAAGAAAAGGAAAATGGAAAAAAAGAAGGAAGAAGAAAAAAGAAGAAAAAAGGAAGACAAAAAGGAAGAAGAAAAAGGAAAGAAAAAAAAGAAGAAAAAGGAAAAAAGGAAGAAGAAAAAGGAAGAAGTAAAGGAAGAGGAAGAAAAAGAAGAAGGAGAAGGATATAAAGGAAGGAGGAAAAAGAAGGAAAAAAGGAAAAGGAAGATGAAAAAACAAAAAAGGTTGAAAATGAAGAAGGAAAAAGAAGGAGCAGAAGGTGAAGATATAGAAAGATGAGAAGAAAAAGGGAGAAGACGAAGAAGGAAAAAGAAGAAAAAGGAAATACAAGAAGATGGTGTAAAAGAAGAAAATAAATTTTAGTTGGTTCAGCTGAGATGAACTGCCAGAGGTTTGCGTTGGCAACGAACAGAACTATTAGCAAAGTTCAACGCTAAACAGGATCCAACTGTTTTGGTTCACTGAACATCAATCACCCAATTTGCATGCCAAATTTCCCAGAGGAGCATTTAAGTCTCCTCATGCCTCCTAAGTGGTCTCCACAAGGAGAAACTGCACCCCTCCTGATTTGCAGATAGAAATGGTAATGAAGGCCGGAATTCATTTGGACTGGCTGATAACAAGGAACAATAGACTGCACTCTCCTGCACAGCAACTGTAGAGAAGAAAAAATATCAGCTCTACGCCCATTTGTTCTAAATAGACTCCATTTGTCCGTTTTGCCTACCGGTGATTGATACAAACCGGTCGAGAAGTGAAGGAACAGTATGTACAGGCGCCGCCGCTCCTCTCTGCATCAATATATAGCTATAATGTATTCCAGCACGTAGGTTGTGCCGCAATAAAAAAATACAGATGCCCTTGAAAGGCATGACAAAACAACGAAAGGAACAGAACGCCAAAAGATTTCTATAAAGCTGAAATAAACAAATCCGAAGACATGAAACTTCTGTATGAGCAGAGAATTAAATTCAGCTGCAGCGGCGGAAAAAGAGGAGGCTGGAAATAAAGGCTCTCTGCTCACACATCCATTCCGAGCAATCTGCGGATCATTTACAATAATGCCAACCAAATGATCACCATTCTCGGCACATCCAGCCTGAGCATGAATGGGCGGCAGTCGTCAGGGATCACTCAGCGAATGGAGCTCCAGCCATTCCCGCAATTTATGACTAAACGCTATCCCTGTGTGCACAGACACCTGCAATATTTAACAGAGCAGGGACCCAACCTGGACGGCTCCTTCTTTGCTGACTGTTTCTACACATTTGCCAAGAGTCTCAAGGAAGCGAAAACCTCCAGACATAATTTATAGACTTTCGTTGCTTTTGCAATTCTAAATGAGAGGTTTCCTCAAGCTAGAAACGGCTCCAGTTTAATCCCTACATTAGGGAATTGAACTATTAGCATTTCCCTGACACAGACTGTATCTGAGGAACTGCTCCCTATACACAGTGGCAAGGAAAAGTAAGTGAACCCTTTGGAGTGACCTGGATTTCTGCATTGATTCCTAATAAAAAATGCGGTCTGATTGTTATCTAAGTCACAATTATGGACAAGTACAATGTAACTAATAACACACTTTTGGGTAAGTTGACATGGCGCAATTCCGTTTCAAAAACTTCATCGAAATCTGTGGGTTTTGGCACAGATCTGCACCCGGAAATTTGCCCTGCCAATGAGCAAAATCCAGGTAGAAAATCATATTTCCGCATCAAGAAGTGACTTCTAGATATAGATACATGATTTTCTACATTGGAATTCCGCACATGGATTTTGCCCATTGACAGGGGGCGAATTCCGTGGGCAGATCTGTGCCAAAAACCACAGATTTTGATACATTTTTAAGAAGGAATTCGCTGTGGAAAATTCTGCGACGAATTCCGTCATGTGAACATACCTTAAAGGGGTTGTCTCGCGAAATCAAGTGGGGTTATACACTTCTGTATGGCCATATTAATGCACTTTGTAATATACATCGTGCATTAAATATGAGTCATACAGAAGTTATTCACTTACCTGCTCCGTTGCTAGCGTCCCCGTCTCCATGGTTCCGTCTAATTTCGCTGTCTGCTTGCTTTTTTAGACGCGCTTGCACAGTCCGGTCTTCTGCTCGAGCACGAGCCGCTTCAGCCTGCTAGCCGCTACAGCTCTTCTGCGCATGCGCAGACGAGCTGTCACTTCTCGGGAGCGCGCTTGAGCGGCCATTCTGCTACCATTCTCTGTTAGAGAAAGGTGCAGAAACTTGAGCAGCCCAGCCGAGAAGCCCAGCCCAGCAGCCCTGCCTAGAAGCCGCCCAGCCCTGCCGAGAAGCCGCCAATGTAAGTGAGGGGTCAGGGGTTTTTTTGTGTGCGCTGGGGGGACTGTATAGACCGCCGGGCCCCGGAGCCTGCCGCCGGGCCCCAGAGCCTGCCGCCGGTCCCCGGAGCCTGCCGCCGGTCCCCGGAGCCTGCCGCCGGACGTCGGAGCCTGCCGCCGGGCCCCGGAGCCTTCGTCTGTTGTCAGGGGCCTGCCGCTGGGCCCCGGGGCCTAGCGCGGGGGAGCCGGGGCCTAGCGCCGGTTACCTGCTGCCTGGCGGTGGGTGACTGTGGCCCAAGAGCGTGTGCCGTGGTCGGTCGCGTTCAATCCCGGGGTCCGGTCGGCGGCTACGGGGCGTCTGGTTGTCAGGGAGACACAGCTGGTAGCGTCTCGGGAGCGCGCACGTCGGGCTGAAGCAACCGCGGTGCACCTTAGGAAAAGAGGCGGCGGCCATCTTTGGGAAACTTTTTATAAGTTGCTGAAACGCTGGAACTGTAAGCAGAAACCGGCTTTAAAAGTCATTTACACGGGTGATTAGTAATGTATGCTTAATAAGGGGGACTGAGCAAAAAAACATTTTCACTGCTTCCTCGAGACAACCCCTTTAATTGTGCCATTCATGTCTTTTATGAAGCCCATTAAATAACCATCCACAGTACAGGGAGAAAAAGTAAGTGAACCTCTGTGTTAATGACTTCTGCAAGAACTGATAGGCAAAAGGTGTTTCATTGGGCTATGTCCACCTGGGACAGATTTGTAGCGGAATGTTCGCAGCGGACATTCCACAGCTAATGGAGAAAGTTCAGGACTGTTGCCACTCTGCCTAGGAAGGGTATTCTATTAAGATCACTCCAATCATGGAAGAGGTGAGAAAGAACCCAAGGGGAAGAGCTAGACTCAAAATAAGAAAAATGAGCCTGCTCACCTCAGCCGTGCCAGGATCCAAAGCCTCCAAGGAATGCAGCAAGCAGAAAAGGGAATCCAGCCCAAGCTATGAACAAAGTGTCCTTTCTTTAATAAATTCAGCATAAAAGCTGATTAGAAAACCATTAACATAAAGCGGCAAAGAAATACAATAGTGTTGAAAGTATCATCCATCCACAGTAGCCAACGTGTGTTGTAGAAAGTGGTAGAAAAGCCGAAAGTAATACTATACAGAATCTGATGCGGGAGTGCAAATGTTGGAGTTGCAACCAAACCCTTCACTTCCTGTCTACAAAGTCCAGCATTGGGCAATTCGAATTGTTAACAAGTCCTCTCAACTGAATTCCAAAGTTATGCTTGGTGTGCTCTGATTGGCTGAGAATAAAGTGAGGTTGCCATGCATAGCCCAAGTGAAATTTATCGTCCAATGCTGAATCGAGGGTTCCGTGATGGAGCATTCTTCCATGAGTGAGGACAGGACCCCCAAAATGTACTGGCGCTATAGAGGGTAGGAGATGCAGTTCATGGCTTCCAACATGCCCATGACGTGGGTGAGAAACAGGCCACATCCTCAGCTAACATTTCTCCAAACAGCCCTATGCCTCTTCCAGTGGGGGCATTAAACATACATTACGCTGGATTTCCTTTTCTGTTTCTTAGTAATAGTGACCAGGCGTACATTTCTGGCATATTTTATACATAAATCTGTCAGTCCGGGGCGGCCATGATCTGTCAGTCTGGGGCGGCCATGATCTGTTAGTCCGGGGCGGCCATGATCTGTTAGTCCGGGGCGGCCATGATCTGTCAGTCTGGAGCGGCCATGATCTGTTAGTCCAGGGCGGCCATGATCTGTCAGTCCGGGGCGACCATGATCTGTCAGTCCGGGGCGACCATGATCTGTCAGTCCGGGGCGACCATGATCTGTCAGTCCGGGGCGACCATGATCTGTCAGTCTGGGGCGGTCATAGTGCAAACGTTTGCTAGTTTTTTATGGCAGAAACTGGCATAAAACAGTTAAAGGGGTTGTCCCGCGGCAGCAAGTGGGTCTATACACTTCTGTATGGCCATATTAATGCACTTTGTAATGTACATTGTGCATTAATTATGAGCCATACAGAAGTTATCAAAAGTTATTCACCTACCTGCTCCGTTGCTGGCGTCCTCGTCTCCATGGTGCCGTCTAATTTTCGCCGTCTAATGGCCAAATTAGACGCGCTTGCGCAGTCCGGGTCTTCTGCTTTTCTCAATGGGGCTCCGTGTAGCTCCGTGTAGCTCCGCCCCGTCACGTGCCGATTCCAGCCAATCAGGAGGCTGGAATCGGCAATGGACCGCACAGAAGCCCTGCGGTCCACCGAGGGAGAAGATGCCGGCGGCCATCTTCAGCAGGTAAGTAAGAAGTCACCGGAGCGCGGGGATTCAGGTAAGCGCTGTCCGGTGAACTTTTTTAACCCCTGCATCGGGGTTGTCTCGCGCCGAACGGGGGGGGGGGGGGGGGGGGTTGAAAAAAAAAAAAAACGTTTCGGTGCGGGACAACCCCTTTAATAAATGTGCTCCTATGTTTGGAGTTGAAATAACCAACAACAAAACCTCATCCCAACTGTGAAGCATGGTGGAGGGAGCATCATGGTATGGGGCTGCCTCAGGGCCTAGAGGCATTATAATCACTAACAATGAATTTCAAGGTAGGTCAAAACATGAAAATGTAAGGCCTGTTGTCCATGACCTCAAGCTGAAGAGGCCTTGGGTGATGCAACAAGACAAGGACCCAAAGCACGCAAGTAAATCAAGTAAGGAATTGTTATTAAAAAAAGATTTGTGTTTTAGCCAAGTCAGAGTCCTGACCTTAGCCATACTGAGATACTGTGGTGTGATCAGAAGAGGGCTGTGCACACAAGGCATCCCAGAAATATTGATAAACTGAAACATTTGTTGGGAGGAATGATCCAAAATTCCTCCTCAACATTGTGCAAATCTTATTGTTAGCTACAGGAAATGTTTGATAGGAGTGACTGCTACTAAAAGGGGATCTAAAGGTTGATAACGTCAAGTGTTCACTTACTTTTTCTGCCAACACCGTGGATGTTTACTCGATGTGGTCAATAAAAGACATGAACAGTACAACTGTTTGTACGCTATTACTTAGTGTTTCTCTATAATCGTGTCTTAGATAACAATCAGATCACATTTTATCAGTCATCAATGCACGAATCCAGTTAATTCCAAAGGGTTCACTTATTTTTTCTTGCAACTATAAATTCCTCTCTGTCACAAGACAGAGTCACTTTAAGTGTGTTTTAGGTATTGGGAAGTGGTGAATATTTTTTCCCATTGAGCCAAGACAAATAATGGGAGCTAATTTGACCTTAACAAGCACCTTTATTGTCATCGAGACCAAGAAGAAAAATACCGGCATACAGTGTATTCTTAAAAGCCCAAGACCCACCTCTGCTCAATCAATAAATTTAGCACTCAGGCTCCAATTTTCATGAAATTGTCAGATAACAGCGAGAAAACAAAGTAGCCTGTCTTTGTTTGAAGCGACACAAAAGTCTGTGTTTTGGCGTGAAATTTTCTGACAATATCCTTCGCTGCCCACCATATTGATCTGTGCATTAATACTGAGTATAGGTGGCAGACTGCAAGATGAAAAGTGACTCAGCCATCGATCTGGAGAGTGAAAATTTCCTTCAACTGTGGCCGGGCATTACTGAGAGAGCTGAAAAGATGCCACAGCGCTGCAATATTATATTCTCAGACTCATTCCTACAGTCAGGATTATGCCTCAAATTCTCGTAAGTGGGGGGGGGGGGGGGGCACATGAAGTCAGAATAGAAGGGTCACTGGAGGATTAAGTCAAGGAGTAATGCACACTTTTTGTAAAAACAAAATTCAAGCCCTAGAAGAAGTTTTAGTTTTGCTGCAAAACTCGGCATGCAGTTCCATCTTAGGCATTGTAAATGATGAGAGTTGTGATGGGATTAGATGAGCGGTCTTGTCACTGGAGGCCTTAAAATAGGTTCCCCTTTTAGCCTATAAAAGGCTCTTGAAGGCTCCTTGTGTGTAGTGACCTCTTCTTCTGCTTGTGTAGAGCTTGTTGACCACTAGATGCCTCTACAACGCAGAGAAGAGATTTCACCCCGTTACCCAAGTCTGAGAGGGGCGCATTATTGGGATGTGAGAAGGTGGATGGATGCTGCCCCCGAGGTTGTTCTCACCAGACTCTTAGGAGGTGTTGGAACCATGCTTAAAGGCACACAAGGCACTTAGGATGCCCTCGACAAACCATCACTAGATAGAATCATTGGATCATCCGAGAAGCACAAGCAGCTCCAACTGTTGAGTTGTCTGCCATCCAGAGACAGGTGGCGCCATCGTTACACCCCTGTGTCTGTGGGAATTATTTCCAGGCGCTTTGCTGAAGGACATTTGGTCTTACGGCCCCCATGACATGTACGGCCTTTGACACCTACCATTGTAGTGGTGTCATGAACAATGAAACTGGACACTATGGAGGAGAACCGAGTTGTCTTCAGCAATTAATCCAGGTTTAGTTTAGGCACTGACAATGGCCATGTTCGTGTCTGGAGACCTCGGGGTGAGCGTCTTAATCCTGCCTTTGCTGTGGAGCAGCACACTGCCCCCTGCTGGTGTGATGGTCTGGGGGGCATTACATACGACGTTCAGTTACCCCTAGTAGAGGTACGAGGTACAATGACAGTGTAGTCGGCCAGACCAAGTAGGAGGGCACCGAAATGGTGGTAGTCATGGTGGCATGGCTGCACAGTGGTAAAGGTTAAGTAATGTATGTACGCAGTGATTCCACCAGCAGAATAATGAGTGCAGCTCTGGAGTATAATACAGGATGTAACTCAGGATCAGAACAGGGTAAGTAATGTATGTACACTGACTCCACCAGCAGAATGGTGAGCGCAGCTCTGAAGTATAATACAGGATGTAACTGAAGACCAGTACAGGATAAGTAATGCATGTATACACTGATTCTACCAGCAGAAAAATGAGTGCAGCTCTGAAGTATAATACAGGATGTAACTGTGGATTAATACAGGATACGTAATGTATGTACATAGTGACTCCACCAGCAGAATAGTGAGTGCAGCTCTGGAGTATAATACAGGATGTAACTCAGGATCAGTACAGGATAAGTAATCTATGTACACAGTGACTCCACCAGCAGAATAGTGAGTGCAGCTCTGGAGTATAATACAGGATGTAACTCAGGATCAGTACAGGATAAGTAATGTATGTACATAGTGACTCCACCAGCAGAATAGTGAGTGCAGCTCTGGAGTATAATACAGATGTAACTCAGGATCAGTACAGGATAAGTAATGTATGTACATAGTGACTCCACCAGCAGAATAGTGAGTGCAGCTCTGGAGTATAATACAGATGTAACTCAGGATCAGTACAGGATAAGTAATGTATGTACACAGTGACTCCACCAGCAGAATAGTGAGTGCAGCTCTGGAGTATAATACAGGATGTAACTCAGGATCAGTACAGGATAAGTAATGTATGTACACAGTGACTCCACCAACAGAATAGTGAGTACAGCTCTGGAGTATAATACAGGATGTAACTCAGGATCAGAATAGGGTAAGTAATGTATGTACACAGTGACTCCACCAGCAGAATAGTGAGTGCAGCTCTGGAGTATAATACAGGATGTAACTCAGGATCAGAACAGGGTAAGTAATGTATGTACACTGACTCCACCAGCAGAATAGTGAGCGCAGCTCTGCAGTATAATACAGGATGTAACTCAGGATCAGTACAGGATAAGTAATGTATGTACACAGTGACTCCACCAGCCAGACCTAATGATTGCCAGATTATCAGACTATGAAACAATTCATATTCAGGGTTGTCAGACTATGTGGATTATCAAGTGCCAGATTTAAAGAAGGTCAATGCTAATGGTTTATGTGAAGCACTCAGTAGATCTGGGATTTCATTCATGCTGTACCTTTTTGTAAAACAAAAGCTGTTTTCCAGCTGCCTTTTCCTAGAATACATCCAATGTCCAGTGGAAAAAAAGGCCAAAATGGGGTCTATAAATGCCCTAATCAGTGCGGCTGCTTCCTCCGGTACTCTGCTTCCTCCGGGCCCCACTGCACGGAGTACATCCACACATCAGCGCTCACTAATGACTCTCATTCCAGTGGCATTAGCGCTCTGTTTCGTGAATAATGTCTTGCCTGTTTCTCCGAAATTGAAAATCCACAAAGCAGAGATGGGATGTTTGGGATGGAATTCTCATAAGCGCCGATATGATCCCTCGTTAAATATAATTACTGATTTAAGACTGGCATAAACTGCTCTTTTCAAGGATTATATTGGCCAAATGATTTTAACCATTCGAATGATTTACACGCCGTTTTCTTATTATCGCTGCAAAACAACAGCTGCTTTCCAGCAAATATAGCCACAGCCGCCATGATGCTGCATTATTAAAAAGCCACATGATATCTGGATTTTAACAATTTTCTGCATTCACTGTTCGCTACTGGGAAATAGCGATAAACTCAGAAAGAATTTCGCTGAATGGCCGCTTTATTATAGACCCCGGCCCTTTCATGAGTGAATGGAATTTAAACCCGTGACCCCGGAGTGCAGCATGAAATCACATGACAACTTTTCCGTGGATCCGTTTCAGTGTAAACCCACATTAAATGGGAAAATCCAGAGATCTGAGCAACTTCCACCAAATTCTAGGCATCGATGCTAGACTAGCCGGGGCCAGGATTTCATACGTTACCAACCATGTCGGGTATTCTCATGCAAAAGTGTTGAGCGTTTCGAGAATGGCGTGATCGAGGAAAACATCCAGTAAAAGTTGGATCCTGCAGATGCAAATAACTCGTGGACAAAAGGGGTCAGAGGAGGATATCAAGAATTGTTCTGATGAACAGGCGGGTTACAGTCATTGCAGCTGAATACAACACTGGTGCTCCCACGAAAGTGTCTATATGCACAACTCATTGTTCCTTAGCATAAGTGGACAGCAGATGACCAGTTCGAGCTGTGGTTCCCGTCCTATGAGCTCTGTGGCAAGGTCGTTCACAAAAAGGCCTGCAGAGGGTGTAAAAGCAGGCCTTCTGTGTGCTAATCAGCAGGGACAGCTGTAGGGCTGTGTCTGGAGAAGTTAGAACCTGCAGACACTTTAAGTCCCCTGCTGAAAGATAGACAGAGAGACTGCAGTAGCAGCATCAGGAACTGGGAGCCTAAACCCAGTCTGGGCTTGCCATGTGTCTGACAGGGGTGGACGCCCCCTAGACACCCCTGGGTAGGGGATAGTGACGGGAGACCTTGTGGGTGGTGAAATAAAGCTGGCAGAAGTCACAATTTCAAATGATCCGTTCTCCTGAGTTTAAATGAGAGTGGTGCCAACCATTCTGGATGGAGAAGATGGCGATCCCGTAAGCAAGTAACCCCCAAGTTGCGACAGCTCCTTAACTTAGTTTATGGTGTTCATAGGACATGACGGGGTATTCCCATCACAGCTTTTCAAAACCGAGACGCAAAACCACTGTTATGGCCACTGGCCTCCCAGGCCGGTGCCTGATGAAGGTGTTAGGTGCTTCAGCCGAGCCCGGTTTCTGCTGCGGTCATTGAAGTAAATAGGAGCTGCGGAAACAGAGTAGCACAACTCGCTACACTGTTTCCCTAACTCCCTCCACTTCAATGAAAGCTACGTAAACAGGGCTTGGCCGAAGCACTGAGCTCTTTCAGACAGGTTGTCGGAACGGAGCGCCAGGTTTGTCTATTTCGGCCATGAGAAGTTGAGATGGTAACCCCCTTGTAAGAACTTTTCTGCCCTATCAGAACTTCTGCTATAATTGAATTCCTTAAATAAGAGCAGCTTCTCGGAGTAGATTCGATCTCCGGAGACAGTATTCTTCGCGATGTTGTAGACATTAAATGATATATTTTAATTGTTACAAATTGACCGGTGTGATGGGAGAAATAATGAGAATTCTCTAGAAGTTCTGCTCTCAGCTTCTCCGCCGCACATCTCACAGCTCATATTACTGCTGGAACAAGTTGTCAGCGCAGAGACTGATTAATGAAGTGAGTTCCCCCTTCTATCCTCCGCTCACCGAACAGCACTAACCGCTTCAATATTGACTCTGCTGCTAATTGTTTTCATTCAATTAATAATTCACCAATTATCTGGTGGTTCCCGGGACTCTGTCTGATGGTAACCATGAGAGTTTTCTTAAAGAAGATGAGCTGTTACTCAAAATTCAGGTTCTACAGATGTGGATCTTGTACAGGTTGTCACTGGGTAGTGTGTGTGATGCTGGTTGTCACAGTCTATTATGTGTGATGCTGGTTGTCACAGTCTATTATGTGTGATGCTGGTTGTCACAGTCTATTATGTGTGATGCTGGTTGTCACTGGGTAGTGTGTGTAATGCTGGTTGTCACAGTCTATTATGTGTGATGCAGGTTGTCACTGGGTAGTGTGTGTAATGCTGGTTGTCACAGTCTATTATGTGTGATGCTGGTTGTCCCTGGGTAGTGTGTGTAATGCTGGTTGTCACCAGCTATTGTGTGTGATGCTGGTTGTCACTGGCTATTGTGTGTGATGCTGGTTGTCACTGGCTATTATGTGTGATGCTGGTTGTCATTGACTAATATGTGGGAGGCTGGTTGCTACAGTCTATTATGTGTAATGCTGGTTGTCCCTGGCTACTATGTGTGATGCTGGTTGTCACAGGCTATTGTGTGTGATGCTGGTTGTCACCGGCTATTGTGTGTGATACTGGTTGTCACTTGCTATTATGTATGATGCTGGTTGTCATTTGCTAATATGTGTGATGCTGGTTGTCATTTGCTAATATGTGTGATGCTGCTTGTCCCTGGCTATTATGTATGGTGCTGGTTGTCACTGGCTACTATGTGTGATGCAGCTTGTCACCGACTATAATGTATGATGCTGGTTGTCATCAGCTAGAATGTATGATGCAGGTTGTTACTTGCTATTATGTATGATGCTGGTTGTCACCAGCCATAATGTATGATGCTAGTTGTCATCGACTATAATGTATGATGCTGGTTGTCCCTGGCTATTATGTGTGATTCAGGTTCTCACTGACAATTATGTGTGATGCTGGTTGTCCCTGGCTATTATGTGTGATTCAGGTTCTCACTGACAATTATGTGTGATGCAGGTTGTCACTGGTCATTAATTATGATGCAGGTTGTCACCAGCTATTACGTGTAATATTGGTTGTCACCAGCTGTAATGTATGATGCAGGTTGTCACTGGATACTATGTGTGATGCAGGTTGTCACTGGCTATTATGTGTGATGCAGTTTGTCACAGACTATTATGTGTGATGATGGTTGTCACCAGCTATTATGTGTGATACAGGTTGTCACGGGTTATTATGTGTGATGCAGGTTGTCACCGGCTATTGTGTGTGATGCTGGTTGTCACCGGCTATTGTGTGTGATACTGGTTGTCACTTGCTATTATGTATGATGCTGGTTGTCATTTGCTAATATGTGTGATGCTGCTTGTCCCCGGCTATTATGTATGGTGCTGGTTGTCACTGGCTACTATGTGTGATGCAGCTTGTCACCGACTATAATGTATGATGCAGGTTGTTACTGGCTATTATGTATGATGCTGGTTGTCATCAGCTAGAATGTATGATGCAGGTTGTTACTGGCTATTATGTATGATGCTGGTTGTCACCAGCCATAATGTATGATGCTAGTTGTCATCGACTATAATGTATGATGCTGGTTGTCCCTGGCTATTATGTGTGATTCAGGTTCTCACTGACAATTATGTGTGATGCAGGTTGTCACTCGTCATTAATTATGATGCAGGTTGTCACCAGCTATTACGTGTAATATTGGTTGTCACCAGCTGTAATGTATGATGCAGGTTGTCACTGGATACTATGTGTGATGCAGTTTGTCACAGACTATTATGTATGATGATGGTTGTCACCAGCTATTGTGTGTGATACAGGTTGTCACGGGTTATTATGTGTGATGCAGGTTGTCACCGGCTATTATGTGTAAAGCTGGTTGTCCCTCGCTTCTATGTGTGATGCTGGTTGTCACTTATTTGTGATGCCGGTTGTCAACGGCCATTATATGTGATGCAGGTTGTCACTGACTATTATGTGTGATGCTGGTTGTCACTAGTTATTATGTGTGATGCTGGTTATCATTGGCTCTTGTACATTGTACTAGTTGTCAGTGGCTATTGTTATAGGCTGCTGTACATTATGCCGGTTATCACTGGCTATTATGCAGGTTGTTTTCGGTTATCGTGTTCTGTATTGGTTGTTAGCGGCTATTGTGTGTAAGGATTTCTATTTTGCCTCAAAAATGTGTTTATTTCAAACCTTGGAGTAAATCAGACTGTAAACCTATATTTTCAGTACTGAGTGTTCAGAATATTTCCTTTATTTAGTAAAAGTATTATTTTCACCTCCAGAAACGAGAGCTGAATAAATCAGAGAAAGGTGGAATATTCGGCAGCACATCCAGAAGAAAGAGACGCCAAGAACAAGATGGCCGACAGAGGACGCCGAGCTCTTGAAGCGTTGGATGTGATACAGACTCTTGACCCTCCGTCTTATTATAAAGTGCAAGGTTTGAAAGAAAATGAATGCCACAGATTGTGTTTTTCTCCTACACGGATGAACGGCCAAGCCTTTTATTACTGCCTGTTTGCTTTGGGTTTGGCTCATTTCAATATTCACAATCGAATAGGGCCAGGGAACTGAGGGAAACTTCAGCCAAGCTCGTGTCGGAGAGCCAGGCAGAAGATGAACTACGTTGCTCACCAGTAGGTGTCACTTGGACCTTGCACAGTCGATGAACAAAGTCAATGGGACAACCAGAGGCTGCTTGATTTACCATCTAGAATGAGATTTCACCCATGATAGGACACAGCTGTTGGGATGGAATTGGCAATTGTTTGAGTGAAAAAAAAGTCACGCTGATCTTAAAAACATAACTTGAGACCGTAATTGTCAGCTAACATGTTTTCCCTCCTTTTATTACGGGAGCTGCTCCAGAAGGCCAAGAACATTCGGAAAGTGTCTTAATTATTTTCATCTTATAGTTCAACGACTCTTCTATAAATAATAGAACAGATGTAAGAACTCTTACTCTATAAACCAATGTGACCAGAAGAGGTACTAAAATAGCAGTGCTGAGTCTTCTGCTTTAGAAAATCCACTTTCAGAGACCCTAAGAGGGAATTCTGAGTTAATAGTGGAAAGGGGAAGGGGGGGGGGGGGGGGGGGGGACACCCTCATCTATTAGCCAGAGCTACTGCAAAGACTACTTTTTTCTGAAGGACCCAATATGTCCATGAGATGATCAGATGTCCAGAGAGACATGTATTCAATCTGCAGCATGTAATGCTTAAGTTCTCCTGTGGGAGTGCTGTCTGAGAATTGAACACTTGCTGCCAGATTGCCCCTGCAGATTACAGCTGGGATCTTTTAATCAGGTTATTATTGGAGAAGCCCCTTGAAACAAAAATGGGATGAGCTTGAATGCTGATCGTAATCCAGGTCTTCTTGCCCAATAACAGTACACACTTCATCAACGTTTTGTGAGTGGAGGGATAAGAACATATATAGCTTCCAAAAATCAAGTGGAAAATCTTACTAGAAGAGAAGAATTTTTATAGTATCAAGAGGAATCACTTCCTAATTTTGGCAAGGTGATGCATGGGGAAAAAATACCACCAAGAAGTTACGTAACGAGAACAACCATCTAACATTTATGCATGTGTTAGATACTGCAAGCAATGACCTCTGAGCTCACCTAGTCATTCGAGTTGGTGGGTATAGCGTTGGCCTTATAGTATGGCAGGGAGAGCCAGGCCAAGGTCATAATACCCCTCTCCTCATATTCAGGCGGTTATGAAATTAGGGACCTGTGGCCTGGTTCCAGCCACAGTGGTTCAAGTGAGGGCCAGGTTTTGAAGTAGGCGAAATTGGTGGCCATGACCCAGAGGCTTTGAGGATGGCTAACATTCTCAAGAGCCTTGTGTGGCACAGAGTGTTAAGGCAGCAGAAGTGCAGTCCTAAGCTCTCGCTCATGACCTGAAGTTTGCGGGTTCAGGTAGCCGGCTTAAGGTTGACTCAGCCTTCCATCCCTCCGAGGTCAGAACAATGCGTATCCAGCTGGCTGCGGGGTGGTGGTGGAAGGGGGGAGCCGGAAGGGGGGGGGGGGGGGCTAAAAGATAACTTAGGAAGGCAATGACAAAGCTCTGCCTCTCTGCCTGGTACACCATGCATATACCAATAGCCAACACAAGGTGTATCCCCAGCTATAAAAGGAGGAAGGGGCGTTGCCCCGAAACACGTCTTTTTATGCTGGTTTAAACTAAAACGGAGAAGCCGAGCTTACTTTCTCTATTATACTGAACTTTTTATTTCAGTCAGCTGTGCCTACACCTATCCCATTTTTTTTCTTCACTAATCCATCAGAATAGTCTCACCTGCCAGTGCGACTATCATTGGGTTGGATGCACAACAACTAGGTCTTTTCCACGACCCACCATCTTAACGAGAGAGAAGAATCACATCTTTTGCACGTTCCTCTACCTATAATTTTTTCAAATCATTTACCCATTCAGGTAGCTCCACCCTTATTTTTGTTTTTTTCACCTATCTACTTATTTTTGAAAGATTGCCTGTTCGCAGTGAATGGAGGTGGGTGGCCAGAAGAGATCTTCGGCACGCTCTGCCTACATTCACTGAAAGCACAGGAGTAATAAATCCTTTGGATGACTGTCAGACACCTATGTGCCTGACAGTCGTCTCGTGTAAAGCCACCCAAACGCAATCTAACAAATATCCAAAGAGCTGTACCATCCATGCTTTTTATTCGGCACATTGAGTAATTACCTACGGTGCAGGGGTAAAAAGTAAGTGCACCCTTGAATTTATCAACCTGTACATCGCCTTTTAGCAATAACCGCCTCCACCAAATATTTCCTGCAACTGCAAATAACATTTGCACAACACTGAAGAGGTATTTGGGAACCTTCCTCCCTACAAATGTGTTTCAGTTCAATAATATTTCTGGGATGCCTTGTGTGTACAGCCCTCTTCAGGTCAGGCTACAGCATATCCATAAGGGTTAAAGTCAGAACTCTGACTTGGTTATTTCAGAACACAAATCTTCTTCTTTTTTGACAGTTCCATAGTTCATTTACTTGTTGCATAACCCAAAATCTCTCCATCTTATGGACGTGGACGGCTGACCTTACATGCTCCTGAGAAATTCTTTGAAACACCTAAGAATTCAATGGTCCTTCAGCAATCCTAATGTGTCCAGGTCCAGAAGCAGCACAGTAGCACCATATTGGATAAAAACCAGACCATATGTTCTTAGCCAATATGCCATATGTTATTAGCCAAAACGCCCTAATTGGACAGACTTTAACTCCTTTGCAGCCTTTTACCAGGGCCCGAGGACCCAACGGAAGATCATATGAACAAATTCACAGAGTAACCCAAAGTTTTGATATTAATTAATTAAAATGTTCATTATTGCACAGATGGAACATCAATGCAGAAATCACGCTTATTCCAAAGGGCTTACTTCACCTTTGACTAAGTTGATGTCCCAATGCAGATATTAGCACATAGTACAATTTTTTTTACCCTGCATTGAGTTCTTCTACATCCCACCAAAAAACTAGCAGAAATTGGTTGAGGAAAGCTCTAAGACTCATAAATTGCCTTTTGTGTCTGTTCTTATAGATAGCAGTCATAATAAGAAGAGGACATTCTAGACTATTAGATCGTTGACTACCAAATCCAATAGGGTGGTCCACATGGTCCTCAAATGGGCCAATATGACACTGGGCAAGAGTCACGTGATGAAATATCCATATCTAGATATTCCTAATCAAGATTAATCAGGCCATTATGGCTTTAACAAGGCCTAATCCGTGGTAGCTGCTCTTTATATATCCTGTCCACCTTAGTAGGGTTGTCGCTTTGCTCCCTGAAATTAGAAGTTTCAGCATCGCCTTCACCATCACTTAACAAGCAGACCGGGTGCACCAGCCTCTGTGTGTGAATTTCCTCCAGTAATTGCCTCATGGCATAATTTTGTTCAGAATGTCAATTTTATGGCCATGGGCACATCAAAAAGTCAGATTAGAAAATCCAATTAACCCCCCCTTTTTTTCTCTGTAAAAATATTTGATCTCAAAGAATAAACCAGATGGGACGTATAATATTAGTCTGTTTTTTCCTGCGCTGTCTCTGCTCATAAATCACTGCACAGATAACTGCAGATTAATTATAACTTCAAGCCTTGCAAATCCCATCAGAAAGGTTTACAGGGTCCCTGTTGAGTAATGCGAAGTTATAGAAACCAGGGCTCGGTGGGATATTATGTAAAAAACGCCCTAATTGGACAGACTTTAACTCCTTTGCAGCCTCTTACCGGGGCCTTGAGGACCCAACGGGAGATCATAAGAACAAATTCACAGAGTAACCCAAAGTTTTGATATTAACTAATTAAAATGTTCATTACTGCACAGATGGAACATCTATATTTGCTGGATCTCCACGAATTATATACTGCGGCAGGGTGAGATATTTATGGATTCACTAAATCTGTCACAAAGAAGTCATTTTTAATGAACATACATTAACTGTTTGCTGCACACGTGGCATTCGTGACTAGAAGAAACACTCTCCAATACCAGGAAGTAGGAAAGCCTCAAAGGGGTGGGGTTTTAAAAGGGGGTGGGGCTTCAAAAGGAGGTGTGGCTTGTGGAACTATGCACAATGATTGAATTCATGGGAGGCTGTGGCCTTCTTACTGACACCGTGCCATTGTCACTTGTCTTAAAGGGACTGTCTACTTTTGGTAACCACTTCTGTAGGGGACTCGTACCCATGGCTCACTCAAGATCATCAAGATCAATTCTATTACCTAAAAGTCTTGGTGAAAAAATATCTTGACTTTGGATTCCAGTTTCACTTTTTCTAACAAAAAAAAAAACTGTGGGCAATTATAAGCTCTCTCGAAAATAAGAAAGTCCCACAAGGGTCAAAGATAAAGGCCAAAGCTTTAAGAGGTTGTGCCAAGTTCTAAAGTTATTCTTTATCCACAGGGTAGGGGACAACTTTATGATCTGTGGGTGTCTGATTGCTGTGACCCCCACCGATCCTGATAATTGGTGGTCCCAAGGTCGCCGCATGCGTGCTGCTGCTCCATTCATTTCAGTGGGAGTGCTGGAGATTGCTGAGTGCTTGTATTCAGTAATTTACACAGCTCCTATTGAAATAACTGGTAGCACGCAAGTGTGACCTCTACTCAATTCATGTGGGGACTTTTGGGACCTTCGTTTTGGGGATTGATGGCGGTCACAGTGAATGGACCTCACAGATTGTAAAGTTATCCCCTATCCTTTGAATAGGGCATAATTTTATAACTTGGTACAACCCATTTAAGGCAAGTCGTCTGTGCTGTAGTGTCTGCCTAAGGAGCCAAACTTGAACTTTGAAACCTGTGGGATTCTGAGGAATCAAAGTCCAGGTTTGGTTCCCCAAGAATAGTGAGCTGAGGTTGCAGAGTGGTGAGGAAGTTATTTCCACTCTGTTGCCCACTATAAACCATCAGGAGTGACATTCTATAAGGGCACCATGCATGTAATTATGTTGGGTGCAGAGGATTGGGTTGCACCCTGGCCCTTGAACCTTAGGATGCCCATAAGGTCTCACTTTTCTATATGAGAAGGCCAGTAATATAAAGGAAACATTAGGAGCCCTGTTACAGATCTTGCATTGAGGCCCAGAAGCTTCAAGTTACTCCTCTGAAGGGCACCAAACCTCAAAAAGTCCTTGTGATAGACACAGTATTGTCATACAGCTCCATACATTTTCCCCTCATGAGTCAAATTAAGTCTCTTATAATTTTTCTGAAGTTTTCAGTAAATTGTCTAACATTTGGTAAAATTTCTGATTCCTTGAAGAAATACATTGGAGAAACTATCTTACCTTTCCACATGGTCAACATTGCCAGTTACACCAAGGCCACCAATTGTATAGATTTTGCCATCATATACCAAGCTGTTGTGCCGACACCTTGGAACAATCATCCTGGAGACCAGATTCCAGTTATCGAGTAAAGACATATAGCACCACACATCTCCAAGTGTGACCCCGGATTCCATGCCTCCTAAAAGGGTACCAAGAGAGAATTTTATTCAGTAGAGGCATACAATTTACATGCTAATGGATGTATGATGAATTATACTGGCTGCTGCTTAAAACATAGATTAATAGAACATAGGGCTAGAAAGAAAGTGCATATACTCAAGTATTTGCAGTAGGGCACCGGAACTTCCATTCAAGCCGCTACCCATGTGTGTGATGTGTGTTATCTGCCTTATTAAATAAACAGTTGCTGTCTATCTGCATTGTGATATAAAAGGAGCATTATCACCCCACCACCATGTTGTGGCCTGAAGTAAAGCTTGGTTGGGAATTGAACCATATAGAGAACCATATGAACTGCTTCTTGTGTTGATGAGAAAGAGGATTGGCCCATGCTGGGAGAGATAAGCTGTTCTATCGAAATTCATAAGTGCTGGGTATGGCATATAGGGATTCTCTGACATGTGAGTAAATCTATGTGTGATGAATTGATCCTTCTGTAGTCTCAAAGAAGGAAGGAAGGATCACGGTGTTTCTCATATTCTGACAGCTAATAAAGAGTCCAGGGACTGCATGATGGCTCCCTGCTCTTAGCGTATAAGAAAACCTGGTTGAAACGAAGTTCATATGTTAATGACAAAGCAAAATCTATGCAATGCCATTTTTCTCCATGATTTGTCCACTAGATGGGGATATTGCAGTAGTTGATATGTTTTTCTATATCGATATTTAAAGCATATTCAAAGTGACATGCAAAATTCTAGGAGTCACTGCACACAAAGCTACTTAACCTAGGGGCACACTAGCATAACTGCGAGTTGCGCCCAAGAGACTTGGGCACAACTTGCATCGAACAGCACATGAACATGTACATGGACACAGCAAATTCACGTACATAGGCATGCTCTATTTGTCATTCGTAAAACAGACAGGAAAAGGACATGAATTTTTGGTCCAATTGAAAAAATGTCCATGTGTATGCCCCATAGGCTATAATGGGCCATGTGCTATCTGTGGAATTACACAGACAGCATACGCCCTGAAAATATGTTAGTGTACACCTAGCCTTAATCATATCAAAGAGAATCCATGTAAACATGGGGAGAACATGCGGGCCTCGCACAGATGTGGCTTTGGTTGTTACTTCGCTTAGGACCTGAAGGGAACAGTGCAAAGTATTCCAAAAATGGGTCATTATCATCAACAGGAAGGAACAGTTTCCTTGCATAAAGATTTGGTGTGTTATGATGAGCACTTTTGATGGGCACACGTGGTCTCTGCTGGTACCACATGGGCCGATTCTTGATCTTTGGATTAAGCTGCCATACGGTACCAGAACAGATACAAGCATGGTCAACTGTAAATTGAGCTTTCTCAGTGGGTGACTTGGGTTAAGCTTGCTGTTGGACGGTTGTACTTACAGTATGGCTTTTCTGTCTTAAGGTTGCTGATCAATCATCCATGGGATCATTCGTATGAAAGATCCCACTAGCTACAGTATAAATACCAATAAACAAGTCTTACTCACCTGATTAAGTGCCCCCCATCCAGCATAGGAATCCCAGTCACTGCCACTTTGAACCCAGAGGAAGTTGGTGCTGTAGTAGTCATGCACACAATGACTGGCATGTGACCGCTACCAACTTTTTTGAGAATGATGGTTGACTGGGACTCTTACGCTGGATCGGGGGATACTTAGAGGGGTTTTCCAAACTTTTTATTTTATATAGTTTTTGGCTCTCCATGTCCAAAACTGTACAAAAAATAATATACTCATTACAGTGAAAACGACCAATTTGGCAGTTCGGCACTGCGGCGTCTGTCAGGTGATGTCACCCGTTCAGCAGGCCTGGTGACGTCCCGTAAACTTGTCTTCTAATGTAGAAACTCTGAGGCAGGTGTACAGGAGGTCACTGATGACGTCCCTGCCACACTCCAATTTGCTGCAGCGGTCACGTGGGTAAACACACATGACTGCTGCTGTCAATGTAAGCAAAGGACCTAAGCAGCGGTCAGTGGCGTTAAAATATTTCAGAAAACCCCTTTAAGGAGTTGAGGATGACTTATTTCTTCATTTTACACCAGTCTATGGCTTGCACAAAATGGCATAATGAGCATCCGTGTTAATTTTGCAGCTGACGGTCACCAGAAATGGCCAAAATCAGACATTTGTGGCAGCTGTACTCTCAAGCATACGACGAGCTATAGAGAAAACACGTAACACCTCAACTAACAAATTCTACTTTCATCCAGGCCCTAGTCTATTCTAGGACAAGAGTTGTTTGTCCATACGCTACCATATCCACCAATAGAGTATGTGGTTCCACTTGTGATTCTTTACCTTCTTACGATTTAGATATAATGCTACAAACCTATATCTGTCTTTATTACTTTCAATGCAAGGGTTGTCCATAGTGGCTCGTGATTGCACAACCCATAGAGGTTGGTCCACATGGTCCTTTGTAGATCCTTGTAGGACATCACTTTGCAAGAAGACTAAGCCATAACACATTGGGACGGTAGAACTTCGTTCGGTCACATTATATTTCCATCCAATGGATAGGAAGCAGCAAGAGTTAATCAGTAGTAACCCAATGTAAGAATTGAGTATTTAGGAAAATGTACTTATACAGAAAGTGAAGCGAGATCCCTCAGTGCAGCCTGCCTGGAGCAAGTCATGGATGCCTCCGACTCGATGCCGCTGAGAATAAGCCTGCCTAAAGCTTTCTCTAGCTAGCGTTGGATCCTGTGGAGCTGATTAGCATTTCTTATTTTACAAATGCTTCCTCGCTGTCTGAGCTGCCTCTAATGCATAGAATTGGTGTGGGCAGATCCTCATTAAGAAGCTAGAGCAATAGAATTTAATTAGCCTGCAGACAAATACACACACACAAAAAAACCACACACGTCCCAAACAAGTCTTATGCTTATCCTCCTCAAAGTGTATTTTCTTGCTTGGCTGGTCTATACAAGAGTGCGTTGACCAATAGGCAGGGGAATGTGTATGGAAGGATAAATAATGCAATGTAATGACTTTATCCGTAGCTTCAATCCAGATTTAAAACTAGGATCAGTTTAATACCATCTGCACTGTGGTCCCTACTGACCTACATGAGAAAATAAAGACTTAAAAGCCTGTTCATCAAGGGTTCGTCTCACACAAGTGCAGACACTCTGACGAATACAATAACATAATAAGACTTTTATCAGCACATACATATAACACTTTCATGAGCGGACCCCTATGTGGTAGGAAGCGCCGTACGGATAGCATAAATACTCTAGAATAATATTTTATTGTCTGAAGCTCCTTGGGAGGTTGGATGATATTGAAATGGCCAAAAATGAGATATTACATTTTAAAGGAGTTTTTTGGGGGACTTCGATGTTGATTATCTGTTCTTAGAATATCAGATCGATGAGGTTCCGACTCCTGACTACCCACAAATCAACCATCAAAGTGGCTATGGTGCTCAGGTGATCGCTGCAGCCTCTTCACTGGCCTGTAATGACATGTCCATGAGTCACATGACCTTTCTGCAGCTCAGTTCTGTTCAAGTGAGTGGGACCGAGTTACGATACCAGGCACCGCTACTATACGATCTATGGTGCTATGCCTGGAATGCTGCCTGAGCACCACAGCTCTGTCAAACAGATGATTGTCAAGGTGCTGAGAGTTGGCCTCCCATCAATCTGATATTGAGGAGCTATTCTAAGTATAGGTCAACAACGTCAATGTAGTAGTCCCAAAAAACTCTTTTAAGATTTCCTCGCCCATTGTGATCTACCCAGGACTCTGTTCAGTACAAAAGTGATTCAAGGAAAAGTTCATTATGGAAGAATGTAGGTGGAAGAATATTTACCTATAGTCTGGTAAGCCTCTACGTATCTTTCAATCTTCTCAAAGCAACTACTACACTAACAATAGTCTCCCTTTAAAGCTGAAAGGGATTGTTCCATCTGGACAACCCCTTCCCATAAGTGCTATTAAAGCACTTGGGTATCATAGAGGGTGATTCTGGTTCAAGATGCCCCTCTATTAGCCATAGCAGAAAGCTTCTACAAAGAGCATCTCCAGAGGACTCAACACAACTTGGCCATCTATTCATTTAAATCGGCGCCTTGCGATTCCACATTTATCCAGAAGCAGCCACTGCAGAAAAAAAACAAGATAACGTACGACTGCTCCCAGCTCCCATACCTGTGGCAATCAACTGATCGTCCACTAGGTCCTCATTTAGGGAAGGGAACCATCTACATGAGAGAACCTTTTAACCTAGTAAACTTTTTTATGATAGCAGTAAACTCCCACTGGGGTTCAGAAAGCTAAACTATGGGCATTTCCTTGGCAGATCCTAATACTGTAGAACTAATAGTCACCAGTGATGGTCTTTCGCTAAGTACCAAAATATTGATTCTGCGTGATAGAGTAAGCAAATGGAATTTCTTGACCTTGGTGGTAATTTTTTGTAGAAACTCATCAACTGTCCAGCATCTAACTAACAACTCCATATATCCAACTTTTGGGAACTTAGTTGGATGTTGGGTTTACACGCTTTGAATATGCTGGCTTTAACTTACTGATGACTTCAGAATTTGTTGGCAAGCGATGAATGTATTAGGTGCTAGACCATGCACAAAGTTTATAGAGTTTATATAGTAGCTGCTAATCCCCCAGACAAGGTCACTAGGATCTAGTAAACTGATATTTTTGAGAATCATAAAAGTAGGAATACCTTAAAGGGGTTTTCAAGGCATTTACTATTAATAAGCTATCCTCCGGATAGGTCATCAATAGTTGATCGTGGGGGTCTGCTGCTCGGGATCTCTGCCGATCAGCTGAACCCTCGGCCCTCTGTCAGAATACCCTTTAATACAGTGACCAAGTTGATGCTTCCCACAAAAGAACTGTTAATGTATTTGTTGGTGTGTTACTATACCCTGGTGTAAATCATCTGAAATATTATGTACACTTCTTACCTGACAGATAAATATTGTCCCCTGCGCTCACAACACTGAAAAATTCCCGGTCATAGAATGGTAGGCTCGCCAGTGGGTACCATTTATTGATTTGTGGATTTAAACAAGTGACGGCTGTCAGCGTCCGCTGATTCATTCCTATCATTTGCCGACCCCCAACTAGGACGATTACTTCAGCCACGCCTGCAACAAGGAGAAGAACACATGAAGTTAAAGTTCTAATATCAGTATTTTAATGTTTCAGACCTTTAAGCACTAGCTGTACCCAGGAATAGCAGTCCACTCACATAATTATGAAAGTGAGAACAGGACCAAAAAAAGTCATAACATAGAAGTTATGGACCAAACAGGAATGACAGCAGGAAAGGGAGTGTGTTGATCATGTGGGAGAAAGTGACCTAACGTCTCCTGTGGTTATGCTAGTGAAGACAGGACTTCACATGGCCAAGAAAATGTCATGACATACAAGAGGCATGAACATATTTATAGATAACATAGGGAAAAAGTACGCAGCATGGACTGGACACTGTATACAGTAGTTACCTAAGAAAAGAGATAGATAGCAGCAGGAGAAGAGTATGCTGATCTTGTAGGGGAAAGTGACTTGTTCATTTATTTGATTATGTTCTTGATAAAAAGAATGCATGTAAATGTCTTCACGTAAGCATGGAATGAACATTGTGTTGCTAACCAAACCATTGTGAAGGAAGACCGGAACCGAAGCCCGCAGGGCGATAGGTGAAGGCGGACATGACGGGGTTAACGGGGAGGGAAGGGGTTAAGTATTTTCAAAAGCTAACAGACACGATGGGGGTGGGGGTGGAGCGTGAGTGGCTAGGAAAAGAGCGCGAAAATAGGGGGAGGAGCCAGTCCGGGAGTTGAAGAGGAAGAAGAAGGACCGAGAGAAGAGCGCTGAAGAGTGAAGACAGAAGAAAATGGAAAAAAGCGAAGGGAGAAGAGCAGAAGGTGAAGAAAAGATTGAGAAGACCTGAGGGAGAAGACCAGGGTAAGAAGACCGGAGGGGGAAGAAGATCGGGTGAGCAGAAGAAGGAGAAGGCCTGCTGTGACGGAGAGGAAGAGCCTGAAGAGGACAGTACCTGCGGAAGATGGAGGCGCTTATGGGGAGGATCCGGGCGGCGGCAGAAGAATGTGGTATCGGGTGGCTGGAGGACTTGGTGCGGAGCGGTGAGGGGACAGCAGCGGTTAGTCCGGCGAGAGAGCGGAGGCCACGTCGGGCGCGTGCACCGGAGAGGCTTAGCCCCGAGCACGCGCCGGTGCGCAGGCGCCGCACTAGGAGCCCAGTAGTGGCACCTCCAGCCGGGCTTCCTCCTGCGACTACAAGCAGGGGGGGGCTGGTCTGGGAGGAATCCTGCTCGGCGGCGCGGCGCTGCGTGTAGCTCTAGGCCCCGTGCTGAGAGGGGGGCAGGGCCTTCGGCAACACTGATGGCAACAGCAGTGGAGAGAGGGGGGGGGGGCTGCTCCAGCGCAGTAGTGAGCCAGGAGGAGCGCCCCTGCACCAGCAGGACCGGGGAACATCAGCGGTCGGGAGCCGCAGGCCCAGAGCTGCAGGAGTGGAGCAGTATGGGCAG
This sequence comes from Eleutherodactylus coqui, assembly GCF_035609145.1. NCBI lineage: Eukaryota > Metazoa > Chordata > Amphibia > Anura > Eleutherodactylidae > Eleutherodactylus > Eleutherodactylus coqui. The sequence goes on from NC_089837.1 coordinate 60,628,495, forward strand.
GTCAGTGGAGAGGAGCGAGAGACCAGAGAGGAGGATGAGGAGCGACAGAAGGAGTATAGGGGGGGACAGCGAGAGGCTGGTCCAGGATGGGTCACTAACCCAATTCTCTTGAGTTCCAGCGGAGTGGCTGTGCGTGCAGCAGAGAGGCGGCAGTACGTGGAGGAACCGGCGGGACCAAGAGGAGCATGGACGGATGCAGCGACGGGACGACTGGAAGACGGATCGGCAGCTGGTGGGCCCACAGCACCTATGCAGCCCGGTGAGTCACCATTAACACCAAATGTTTTTAATGTTGTTAGCCGGTCTGTGCCCGCGGGGGAAAATTAGGGGGAAGAGGTTTTAGCGGAGGTTTGGGGGGGGGCGCAAGTGGGCGAAAGCGATGTGAGGGCACTGATAGGCTGTATGTGGGAGTTTTTTGTGGAGACAGGAAATGGATCCCGCTTCGCTGCCTGTGTCGGCACATAATACGCCGGCGAGCGCGTCGTCCGGTCGTGAGGACTCAGGGTTAAGAGGCTCCGCCGGAGGGACTGGGGGAGAACAGGCTGGGGGAATTTGGGGGTGTCGGCTTAGGGCCGTCGCCGGTAGCGGCATGGACTAGTTCGGTGCCAGCTTCATCCAGCAGGTTAAGCACTCTGGAGGGAAGTGCGGCAGGTGTAGAGGAGTCAGCATCAGGGGTGACAGTGGCGGTGCAAACTGAGAAAGAGGGGGATGCGGTAAGGTTAGACGATAGGGCAAAAGGCGAAGTTTACGTCTGTTTCGAGGGGCCCCTGGGGGCCCACTTAAAAAAGGAAGTAGGGGGAAAAAATATGGAGGGACTAGTATATTGAGATATTCTCCCTTCTGCCTTTGGAAAAGTTTAACTTAGACAAAGGCAAGAGATCGGAGTTTAAGAAAGAGGAGGAGGAAAAGCGTAGGTGGCGTCTGATTCCTCAGACGTTTACCAATTGGTTACAGGCGTTCGCCATTTTAGCGAGTGTAATTGGGAAAAAGGCGCCGGAAAACTGTTCCGGCCTGTTTTGTTATTTAGACTCCATCGGTGAGGCGTACCGGGTGTACGGGGGCCAAACTTGGCTCCGGTATGATGAGCTATTTAGACAGCGGAAAGCGGTAAGGCCTTCGATTCGATGGGATCAGAAGGACATTGGTTTATGGTTAAGGGTTATGGCATCAGTGCATTTCGGGCAGTCCTTTCATGGGGGAGCCGGGCCATCCGGCCCGGCCTCTACCAGTCACGGAGGAAGTCAAAGTGGACAGTCAGGGGGTAACAAGTTGGGTTTGTTCAATGAGGGCCAATGCAAATTCGGAGCGGGATGCAGGTTCAAGCACATCTGCTCCCATTGCAGTGCAGGGTCCCACGGAGCATCAAAATGCTTCAAAAAAGGAAAGGGAAAGTCCAAGGGGGGGGGGGGGGGGGTTGGAAAAAGGGATGACGCCGGTGAGTCTAGCACGGATGGTCCCGTACCTAAATAGGTACCAGGACAAAGAAAAGGCTAAGCTCTTATTGGAAGGGTTTCGGGACGGATTTCACATTCCGCCTCCGATGCATAGGGTTCCTTTCTCTACAAAGAATTTGCTGTCGGCAATAAAAAATCCAACAGTGGTATCGGAAAAGTTAGAAAAAGAAATGAGTCTAGGAAGAATGGCAGCCCCTTTTTAGGAGCCTCCTTTGCCAGACTTTGTGGTGTCTCCTTTGGGCGTAGTCCCAAAAAAGGAACCGAACAAGTTTCGGTTAATTCACCACCTTTCTTATCCAAAGGGGTCGTCCATAAACGATGGAATAGACCCTGAACTCTGTTCGGTAGTTTACACCTCGTTTGACGGGGCGGTTCGTTGGGTTAGGAAGTACGGAAAAGGGGCATTGCTAGCAAAGGCTGACATTGAGTCGGCATTTCGGCTATTGCCAGTGGCGCCCGATAGCATCCGACTATTGGGTTGTTTTTGGGAGGGGAAGTTTTTGCTGATGTTTGCTGGTGTTTGCCAATGGGATGCTCCATCTCTGGTGCAGATTTTGAAGCCTTCAGCATGTTTTTTGAATGGGTAGTGAGGGACACTGCAGGTGTGCAGTCAGTCATTCACTACCTTGATGATTTCCTGTGTATTGGGCCAGGGGAGTCGCCAATATGCGCGACTTTGTTGGGAACATTACAGTGGGTTGCTCATCGTTTCGGGGTGCCATTAGCCCCCGATAAGACAGATGGTCCCACAACTTGTCTTCAATTTTTGGGCATCACCTTTGACACTGAGGCAATGGTATATCAGTTGCCAGAAGAGAAGTTGCAGGATTTGAAGAGCGAGGTTGTGAGAGCAAGGGGTTTGCGGAAAATAACCCCTTAAGTGGTTACAGTCCTTAATGGGCAAGCTAAATTTTGCCTGCAGGATTATGCCTATGGGACAAATTTTGTCATAAAATGGCGTCCAGTACAGCGGGGGTCCGGGCCCCGCATCACTTCATAAGGCTGGAAAAAAGGATCAAAGGGAACTTAGCAGTTTGGTCGTCAATTTTGGAGAAATATAATGAAAGGTCCATTATTATGGCGGAGGTATGTGAAAACGTCGACTGTGATCTTTTCACAGATGCGGCGGGGAGCGTGGGTTTTGGCGCTTATTGCCAAGGCCAATGGTGTGTGGGGGTGTGGCCAGAGAGCTGGAAGATGGAGGGTCTGACAAAAAATTTGGTTCTTTTAGAACTATTTCCAATTGTGGTGGCCATCACGCTATGAGGATCTCGCCTTCAAAACAAGAAGGTGAGATTGCATTGCGACAATAAGGGGGGGGTTTGGTCATTAATTCTCTGACGGCATCGTCACCCCCAGTTGTTAATTTACTGCGACACTTGGTATTGGAAAGTGTGCGTTTAAATATTTGGATAAGGGCAGTGCACGTGTCGGGAGTAAATAATTCAATCGCGGATGCTCTCTCTCGGTTTCAGTGGGAGCGATTCAGGATGTTGGCCCCGGAAGCCGAAGAACAGGGGAAGACATGCCTGCCTCAGCTGTGGAATGTGGGAAGAGAGCAGTGCAGCACCTGATTGAGAGGTCACTGGCTCAGGGTACGAGGGTTGCCTATTGGGCGGCATGGCAGGAGTAGGTCAATTGGCTGGGAAAGAATAGGGCAGGAGAATCAGAGGAGGACAGGGTAGGGGCACTGCTTAGTTGGGTGGTGAAGGCGGAACAGGATGGAGTTTCGGCGTCGCGTCTTAATCGGTTTATGGCGGGTATAGCTTTTGGTTGCAAGTTAAGGGGTTTGGGGGATGTAACAGACAATTTGTTAGTTAAGCAGGCGATTAAGGGAAGGCGGATTCTCGTAGACCAATATCTTTTGAGTTGTTAGAAGAAATAGGGAACGCGCTTGAACAGATTTGCGGCAGTGAATTTGAGAAGTTATTATTTAAGTTGGTTTTTCGCTAGCCTTTTTTGGGGCGTTACGGGTAGGAGAGGTAGTCTCTCCCAGTAAGGAAGTTGGTGGTGGTCTACGGGAAGAAGATGTTAGGTTGGTTAGGGGACAGTTAGAGGTGATTATTTACCGTTCAAAAACAGATCAGGCGGGCCGAGGACAGATTGTTAAGTGGGGAGGGTGAGAGGGGCAGTAATGTGCCCGGCCTCTACGTGGGAAAATTATAGCAGAGTGGCGAGAGAGAGAGAGCAGGCCCACTACTTCAGCATGAGAACGGGCAGTTCTTGTCATGTTTTCAGTTTGCAGCGGTCTTTAAGAACGCGCTGGTAAGGTTGGGAATAGATGACTCCCAATTTGGCACGCACTCCTTTAGAGTGGGGGTTGCTACTGAAGCGTCTGTTCGGGGGTTGTCAGGTGAGGCAGTTGTTATTTTATTGCAGGTCAACAATCGGCGCTAATTTGGATAATGGGGCACTCTTATGTGTACTGGGGAGCAGAAAGAGCTAATATCAGGCGGAATAGGAAACAGTTGAGGCTTTCAAGGGCTGAGGCGATTTTACGATTGATGGGGGTAAGGGGGTTGTCGTGGCGTCAGATTCTACAAGAATTTGAGAGGATGGTAGTTTTGGACAGGGTCCCGGATATTTTTGTCATCCATGCCGGGGGAAATGATTTGGGTAAAAGGCCTTTTAGGGACCTGTCCCGAGATATCAGATACGATATCTTAAGATTGTTAGAGTCACACCGTAGAATGATTGTTGTCTGGTCAGAGATAGTTCCGAGAAAAATTTGGAAATTTGTGCGGTCTGCGAAGGGTCTAGATAAGGCGAGAATAAAGCTCAATAGAGAGGTCTCGCGCTTTGTTATAAGAAATGGGGGGGTAGCGGTGCGACATGTGGATCTAGAGGCTTGCACAGGAAATTACTGGAGGGAAGATGGTGTCCATCTAAATGATATTGGCCTCGATTTATGGTTGGAAGCGGTGCAGGAAGGTAGAGAGCGCGCCTTAGTTTTGTGGAGGGCGGCGCAGGCTTGAGGTGTCAAGCCGTGCTGGCTGTGGCGGGTAGAGAGGGGTCCTTGGAGTCAACGGAAAGGGGAGGTGGGGGAGGGGAAGCAGGCGCGGGATAGTACTTTCCCCCCACTTCCCCCCCCATTGGTTCAGTTTAAGTAGTAGGAGGTCTGTCGCCTCTTGTTTTGACAGGGGGGTTCCCTGCAAACTTGGTTAATGTGGCTAGCCGGTTTGGCTAGATAGCCCGGGGTCGGGAGGTAGGCGACCCGAGGTGAAGTGGCGAGTCTCCCGAGTCAGGTGTTTAGAGACGGGAGGCATGGTTGTGGAAAAATAGGGTCTCCTGAGTCGGGCCTTAGGAGACAAGAGACAGTTACACCTATTTGTTCCCGGGTGGTTGAGGCGACAGATAGTTTGTCTTTTGGGGCTCCAAGGATCTCTCTAAATAGTTTAGAGTAAAAAGGTTTTAAAAAGTGTATTTATGTTCTACTTGTTATGTTTATAATAAATTGGCTACTGTGGCCAAAAACTTATCCAAAAGCTGAAGTTGTCAGTGGTTATTATAGTTAAGGCAGGTGGGGGTTTGTAGCAAGGGGAGGGCCATAGCGGACGACTCCATTATACCAGGTCATGATAGCAGCAGGAAAGGAGTGTGCTGAATTAATGGGGAAAGTGACTTGTTCATTGACGTGATTATGGTAGTGAGGACAGGGATGCATGTTACAAATGTCAGTTAAAACATGGAAATGATAGCAGCAGGTAAGCTGAGACCTCTAAACTCACATAATGAAGGACATGGATTCAAGTAGCTAGCCAAGGACAGAAATTGGGACTGCGCTGCAGTTTCCTGCATGGCCTTGTGACTGGGAGCGCTGCTATACAAGAAAAGAACATTGAAGGAGATGCAATGGCAGCACTGCATTCCCCTCATTCTCAAGATCGGTGAGCATCTCATAGATTGAATTCCCATCGATGATAAAATGATTTCAGATCCTAGTGATATACAATACCATCACTTTATGAGCTATGAAAAAAACCCTATACCAAAGTGATGCTTCTTTTAGGCCTAATGCCCACGGCGGGATTTCTGCTGCGTTTCACGCGGCAAAAATCCGCAGCGTTGTGCCGCAGCTATTAGGTTCTATTGAACCTAATAGCTTAATGTTCATGCTGCGGAATTCTACTGTGGTAGAATTCCGCAGCGTGAAAGAGACTGCGGCATGCTCTAATTGCCGCAGGAGTACTTGCGGCCGGCTTCCATTGTAGTCACTGAAAGCCATCCGTAACGCTATACTTCCGCTGTAGCACAGTGGACGTATCGCATGATTACTTGTTCCTGCCCACCATGTCATCCCGTACTGCCAGTGCGTCACGTGCTGTATTGCGCATGCACGCTGGCTTGCCAGGCGGTACGCGCACAGCGGATCTGAAGAGGTGAGTATGGGGTCTTTGGGGGGTGCCACGATGGACTCCACTGCGATATTCAGCTGGCGGAGTCCGTCAGGGCTGTTGGCATGAGGCCTTAATTGGTACTTCATCTAAAACTGCAACCATCTGGATTAATCACTGAGTTAACGTGGACACAAAAGTAATCTTACATCATTATGAAATAGTATATGTAGGTATAGGTTTATGTCAACTGTTACTTTAATTCCCTCTTACACAGTCATACTCATGTTCTTCAGCTTCTTATTAGATCTGCACAAAGTATAAGCTGAACCCATGCCAAGTCTTGATATTTCCCAAGAACTACTAATATCAGTGACCCATCGATCATGAATACTAATACATAGTAACATAGTATGTTAAGCTGAAGGGAGACAATGTCCATCTAGTTCACCCTGTTTCCATCACCCCTTGTTGATCCAGAGGAAGGCAAAAAAAAACCAATGAGGCAGAAGCCAATTTAGCCCATTTGGGGGAAAAGAATCCTTCCCAACTCCATAATGGCAGTCAGAATAATCCCTGGATCAACGTTTTGAAAATTCCTACCTGACTCCAAGACAACAACCCCGCTGGTTATTTAATGTCTATATCCTGTAATATCATAGCGCTCTGAGGTTCTCAAACTCTCTTAGTCTTTCACATGATTGTCTTCTCCTCCGTTGACCACATATAATAAAACTCAATTTAAGCCTATGCCAAGATCAAAGCTCTACTCCACAGTCCACTAAACTTATGTCCATCCAACCTAACATGGACAATGAAGAATAGTCATTTCTGCCATGCTTTCCATTACCTGCTGATAGTCTTGGTCTTGTGCGTGGAGTTTGCATTTCTTGCCGGGCATGAGGAAGCATGTGATATCTCTTTGCCTCATTGACTAAATCCCGGCAAGCCTCTGATGACTTTATCAGCTCCTCATTGTCAACAACATTGAGCAGATAGCTTGGATGGATGAAGGGAAGGCGGACGACGGCCAACAATTCAGCAGAATGCTGCAAAAGAAGATTCCACAGAACATGTTCAGTGTCAAACTTTATCTGAGATAGCAGCTCCTCTCCTCTTTTCGTCCTGCAACAAAGGGTCTGTTACGGTACAAAGGACTTGGAATTGAATGGTCTCGGGATGTATGAACTGCACAGCAGGTTTACTAACATGTATTCAAAGAGGATGGGATCTTATGTCATCCACATTACAAGTACAAATACATTCAGCTTTAACAAAAGGTTCAATGAAAAACTGCAAGCAGATAGGAACTGGATGTGTCGCCTGTGATCTAGAGGGAAGGCGGAAAGGAACAGAAATTTTGGTGGTCAAAGGTGGACTGTTGTTTAACATTTCCAAGACTTTTTTTTAATGCAAATGAGGAGGTAAAAAATGTATTTCAAAGGGGCTGACACAACAATATGTAAGGAAATATATCTGTACGCTCTTCAGAGCCAAAGACTAACTTGATGATGGAAGGAAATGGAAATAAGATTTCAGGCCTAATCTTACTTTTCACCACTCAGTATTTATATACATATATATTACATTAGATAGGTAGCTAGTTTACATGGAACCATCATTGTTCAATTTAGCACTGGAATGAATATGCTGCCCATGCAATACAAGGGCATGCTGAGTTCCACAGGGAAGAGATACTGTTTGGAGCAAGAAACAATAATTTTCCCTATAGCACCTCCACAGGGGAAATTAGGTATTACACATTTCTCATTGAAGTCAATATGCAGTTTGTGAAATGCAAAGACATGATGGATCCTACAGAGCTTATAACTGTTTGTAGCTTATGGAAGACCCATCTATTAACCTAATATGGTATTTGAAAATGTTTTTTTCTAAGTCAGATAGCCCCTGTCTGTGGAGTAGCTGAAAGAGGTAAGACATATGCCCCAAATGCCAGGAGTAGCACCAACATTCTTTCTAGGACATGGTATTTAGACACAGGGCTACTAACTTTACACCACCTAATGGTTGGCTTGGTTTGCGTCCACTTTGCTGCTAAGCTACCCCTCTTTTAAGCCAAAACATGTTCTCTTGTCGAACGCGGATGTAGAAAATGTCTAAAACACTTAATAAATGTAGTGTAAGGCATGTATATCAGATGTTTTGGCACATTTGACTTAATAAATATCCCCCATTTTACCTTACAGTCTGATTATCCTCATGCAGATCTTGGCAGTACATTTTTGGTCAACCTGTCATTTCTGGTCAACCGAGCCAACCTGCGAATCCAACCAAAGACGCCAGGGCTATACAACTCAGCTGGACCAATATGCCCCCCAAGGGGGAAGGGGAATCAGCAGGAGTCCAATGACCCGAGCAAACATTAATGGTTATTAATGAGATCTCTGTACGGTATCCAACCCTCCAACCAAACTGTAGAGAGATTTCATATGCGGGACGGGAGGCGGGATGTTTAATATATTGGAACAGAGGTAAAACAGAGTGGCTCATATACAGTCAAATTATGGGGTTACTTAAGTCAATCCAATTAATCAACAAGCCTGATTCACAGCAAATAAACAGCCATATCAAACTTCTGCACTAAGTTTTTCTTGATATTTCCTGCTCTAGTTTATTATTCCGCACAATCCCCTTAGTATCCAATTGAACAATAATAGCTACAACAAGATGCAAATTAATCTAATTTCGCAGGCAGAACCATTATAACAAGGACGCGTTTCTTGAAAAGGAGAATATTCTCTCTATTCAGAATGCACTTCTATAACCCTCGGGAGCATATGGCAATCTCCAAGGCTTATTTTGTAATAAAGAGACACAGATAACCTTTGGATCGGGGAGGCTGTCTATTCCACTACATTGTAAAAGTTGGAAAAAAATATCAGCCAGTCACAAAGACATTGTAAAGTGTTGTGAGGTGAATGCAAATCTGTATGGCAAGCCATAAAACAGTTCACTTATACATGAATGGAACTCAAGCAGACAGACTATAAGGGTTTTCTATATATTTGTCCGTATAAGGGACATTGATGCACAGTTCTTAAAGGGAATGTATCATCAGGAAATTACCTGTTTATTATATAAATTACATTTTACAGAATTTTGGGTGATTTTTTTATTTTTGGTCTGAATCTATATTTTCAAAAAAATGCTAAAATGTGGTAAATGTGCATTTGTCAAATTTACCACAGAACCTAAAACCCCATTTACACTGATAGTTTGAGTAACAGTTTTGAGCAATCATTTTTGCATAGTCTATAGTAGCTAAGTAGCTACTAGAGAGCAATGCGGGCGGAGCGGGACACCGCTGCTATCGCTCGGCAAACACTACAGCTGTTCTGCATAAGCAAACAGCTGTATTGTTCTCCACGATTGCAGCTCGCGTCCCACTGTGAACTACCAGTGGGACACTAGCTGAACGAATCTTATTAGCGCTGCCGACTGTGATAACAGCCTGAATCGCTGATAAGAGTTCATCGCTCAGTTCAAGAAAACTAGAATTGAATGATGAACGACTCGTGCACAAAAACTGCACGATGTCTGTGCATTTAGACCCAACGATCCTCGCTCAAAAGATGGCTTTGAGCGATTTTTGAGCGAGAATTGTTGGATCTAAATGGGCCTTAATACTATTCTGTCACTTCCTGAGCTGAAGAGAAAACTTTTCAGCAGTCATCACACTGACATCACAGGCAGGATTAAACTAGAGGTAACACTTATATGTAGGTATAAGGAGTGACTATATTCTCCCCTCCCTGCAGGTCTAGATTAGTCTCCCATACAAGTCAATAGGTCAGCTCCTGTCCATTGTGTGAATAGCCCGTGAGACTGCCATAAAGCATCTCTCTAAATGCTGTTGAATGCAGCTCAGGCAAGATGGCCGCCCCCATAGTCATGTAGAGACAGCAGAATAAAAAATTCTACAATCAGAAAATAAAAACAGATTAGAAAAATTGAAAATATTTCTCTCTCTGGTTGTAATTAGTAAAAAAAATATAGAGGTGATACATTCCCTTTAAAGGGGACTCTTCACAAATACAAACAATCTGTGATTCCGCAAGGGTTGTAGAGAGCCCTAGTACATTTGTAAAGAAGGGGTTGTCTATTTTGGAAAATGCCTTTTAGTTAGTCAATTAGACACATTAGCATCCCCAATTGATGGACACTTCTAGGCCCTGTCTCAAATCTGCTGAGAACACCCACAAAACATTTTTATGCAAATTTGCACAGTAACCACTTCTTTTGTAACCCCTTCTGTAGGACAATCCAATAAAAATGGGGCAGTTGGGAGGCTACAGGGACCACTGGGGATCAGCTTTAATTTCTGCTGGAACCTAGCAAGAAGTGTTCATTTTCCCTACAGTGCCTCCACAGGGGAAATTAAGTATTACAAATTCCTCATTGAAATCAGTATAATGTTTAGGTAATGCAAGGACATGCTGGGTTCTGTAAAGGAAGGGATGCCATTTTTAGCTTATGGAAGAGATCTCTAATAAAGGGGTTGCTCAGTTGGAAACTATTGATAAGGTGTGATTAAGATAGGTCATGAATAGCAGATCAGTGGGGCTCCTGCTAATCATCTGTTTGTGGGACTTGTGTGCTTGTGCACTCAGCTGATTTCTACAGGAAACAGACAGCCCTGTTCCCACTACTGTGGCCAGGCCTGGTATTACAGGCCAAGTTTCTATTCACTTCAATGCCAGGCCAAGTGCAAGACCCCCATAGATCTAGTAATGATGGCCTATCCTGCGGATAGGCCACCACTGGTTTACAACCAGGCAACCTATTTAATTCAGATTTCTGTAATAGGGGATTCGCAAGTGTTTTTTGTAAGCCAGATAGCCTCTTTCTCTGGAGTAGCTCGAATGGGTGGTGGCGAGGCATATGCCCTAGATGCCAGAAATAGCACCAATAAGTCACTCTTCCTTAGACAGACTATCTGGATGCAGGACTAGTAAGGGTTATAAATATTGCAAAACCATTTAATATAGTGGTGCCCACTAAATAGCCTACAAGGAACCATAGTGGAGCAGCAAACATGATGACTCTTTGACTATCATCCCTCTAAGAGTTGACTATTGGCCAAACGAGATCACATGACGTGCTCTATTTTTTAAGGGTCCTAGAGGCTATCGGATGATCCCGCCACTTCCGTCAATTATCCTATGCTCCTTGCCATCGGTTATATCGAGACGTTTTCTTATATATCAAAATAGTCATGTAAAGCTGAAACATATTGGAAGGTATAAAAAAAAAACATAGAGCAGAAGGAAAGTTAAATATCACCACTGCGGTTTTTAGAAAATCTCCATTTATCTAACTCCTCCGACAGCAGCGTTCATTTTTAAGAAGGATGAGGGGAGCGCTGGCTATATAAATAACATCTGCCATTGACTATAAAAAGTAATTGCAACCTACAGTCATTGATTAATAAATGCTACATATAGGAAGTGACATTTGGCCAGCAGTAAGGGGAATGTCAATATCACAAGCCGTATCTGTCCATCAATGGATGTGGAGTACCTTCCCAGTCTCAGGATGTCCATGTTCATTAGTAGACCTCATATGTCATATGCATTTATCACCTGGCTGTAATACTGGTGTTTCTAACATCAGGGCCGGTAATACAGGTTGTAAGATATCTACTTGGCTCCATAGCAGGGGTGTAACTATAGGGGGTGCAGGGGATGCGGTCGCACCTGGGCCCAGGAGCCTTAGGGAACCCATAAGGCCTCTCTTCTCCATATTGGGAGCCCAGTACTATGAAAAAAGCATTATAGTTAGGGGCCCTGTTACAGATTTTTCACCGGAGCCCAGAAGCTTCAAGTTATGCCTCTGCTCCATAGCCTTATACCAACCAATAGTTAAAGGGGATTCTCACCAAAAACAAAAAATGGACCCTATATCAGTAAATCAGAAGTTACAGCAACAGTCCAGTTTTTTTTTAATTTAAGGGGTATTCCCATCTCAGACTTTCCACAGAATATTCCATAAAAGTCTAATAGGTGATGGTCCTACCTCTGGTACCTATCTTTAGTTAGCACCCCCACTGCCCCAGCTACCCTAAATGCAGTGGTTGAAGGAAGACAGAAATAGCAGAGTACCTTGTGTTATATTGTTTCCATAACCCCCATAGAAGTTAATGGGAGTTGCACAAACAGCATACCTTAGAACAGCAAGCCACCCTGTTTCTGTGACTTGGGAGTTGCGGAAACAGAGTATAGCACAGTCCTACACTGTTTGCACAACTGCCATTGACATCTATGGATGTTATGTAAACAGCATCGCATGGTGGAAGTGGGTGTTTACGTCATCTTGGCCATCTCTTAATCATCGGTATTCGCATCTCAGCTAGCTTTGGCCAAAATGGGAACTCTTTAATATTTTTTTATTCGTGGAGGCTATTTTGGCAGCCATTTTCACAAATGTGTGTACAAGAAGTTCAGGCATATTGGTTGTCCCCTTTAACTTATCTCCGTAGCTCTTGGCAGCTAAGTGAGAACCAATATGCCGGCACTTCGTGTTTTGCTTGGCAAGAATGACCACTAGCGGAAAAAATGCCGACATCTCTGTAAGTACAGAAAGACTTCAGGATTATATGAACTTGGTTAAGTTTATTGGCTACAAAGGCAAGAAGAAATATGAATACAGCTCTGGAGCAAACCTGCCAATATTTGAATCCTCATTTGCATGACATTTTCAAGTGGCCTCCTGGTTTTGGGACAAAATTCTGTTTTGGGACTAGAGGAGGTGTACATTATTTGCAGTTGTTGGCCCATTCAATCTTTAGACTTTATGATCCCCACATGGTTTTGGTAGTGTTAGACTGCTAATGCACTATGCCTACTCTGATTGGCTAGAGCTGCTCATGTGATCAGCATCGGCTAACAAGAGAGCAGCGTACAGTGTGTATTAGGTAGATAGTTTCAGCTATCTTCAACGGCTGATGAACAGGGCCGGAAACTGGCAGATTCAAGGAGCGACAGACAACAACTGCAGGTAATGCACCCCCCTCTTGTCCTAGAACAGAATGTGTCCAAAAACTGGAAGGACACGTTAAGCTTTGTCCTGACCTAGCCACAGAACTATTACTAGTGACTAGAGATGGGCGAGCGGACTCGTTAAGGCAAAATACTCGAGCGAGTATTGCCATTTTTGAGTACATGCCCGTTCGTGCCAAAAGATTCGGGGGCTGGCGGGGGAGAGCAGGGAGGAACGGGGGGGGGGAGAGATCTCTCTCTCTCCCTCTCCCCCCGCACCCCCATGCTCACTCCCACAACTCACCGCTCACCCCCGCCGGCATGTACTCGAAAATGGCAATACTCGCTCGAGTATTTTGCCTTAACGAGGACGCTCGCTCATCTTTACTAGTGACCCACCGTATGGTCCATTTACATAAACCACATCACGCTGAAGTTCATGAAACAATCCTGGGAAAAGTGAGATGGTTGGAGGTATATAGATGATGCAAAATTATAATCATAATGTAAAAGGGAGGAAAAATTTTTTTTTATTACAAATTCAATCGGTCCAAAAATTAATGTTTTCGGGTTTTTTGCAGTAAATTTATATAGAAAAACCAACGAATTTGACATTTGCCATTGAGTTCTGATTATCTACCCAACACGTCTCAAGGGTCATTGCCGTAATCTGCAGTTGACTGGGGAAGCCGGAGGGGAGGCAAGGGTTACTCAAACAAACTGTGAATATCCGTCCTAAACTGAAAAGAGCAGCTTGTTCTCGATGAGATATTCACACCATACGCTGCAAATGGGATCATTTTCCTTCCACACATTTAAACACCTTCAGGGCAAAAGTTGTCATGCTGTTTAAATGTTTCTTAAAAGCGAAGCCATATCTGCATGTCAGGCTGACCTTTTAATACTACGAGCTACTGGCACAAAAAAAAAAATAGCTGCAAAATGGCCGTCATTTCGAATATAGCAACGAGCATGATGGGTCATTTTAACGCAGCAGCAAGTGTTGGAACAGACCTTTATTTAAGACTCAGTTCCCTACTCAGAATCTGTATCTAAATCCTCAGATCATGGCAAAGTAGCTCGGCACTAGAGATGAGTGAATATACTCGTTTCGAGTAATTACTCGATCGAGCACCGCGATTTTCGAGTACTTCCGTACTCGGGTGAAAAGATTCGGGGGGCGCCGGGGGGCGGGGGTAGCAGCGAGGAACAGGGGGGAGCCCTTTCTCTCTCCCTCTCCCCCCCCCCACTCCCCGCTGCAACCCCCCACTCACCCGAATCTTTTCGCCTGAGTACAAAAAGCGCTCGGGCGAAAAAGGGGTGTGGCCGAGTAGGTTCGCTCATCTCTACTTGGCACCTATCACATGCCTGCTGGACCCGCTAGCTATACCCTGGATAAAGCCCACTAGCAAGCTCGTAACTATAACAGGTCACACTTCGTCCCTGATGGAGAATGAAAGACCCTGCATGCTTAAGATGACACCGGTTTGCATTGGGGTCCAGGAGACTCAAGGTATGCCTCTGGCCACTGCCGTCAGCTACAAATCTCATAGCTCCCAACATCTACATCCCCATTCACAGGACACTTTATGCCCCATCCTTAATCCACCTTAGAACGCCCATAAAACATACCAGGAACTCCCAGTTTTATGCTAAGTTGCATAAGCTCTGCTTACTTTGAAGGAAAAAACGGGATGTTCGGAGGTTCCGCTATGAAGGTCCCCATCCACTCCCATTGCTACATCACTGCTCAGGGAGGGTGCCACGATCTGTCTGTATACTTGCACATTGGCACATTGCCTCAGACTGCCTGGAAAACCCCTTTGAGGATGCTCTTTTGTGTATATATGTGTTCTTTTCAGATGTATATGTTATACCAGCCTGATGAAGAGGCCTAAGGAGTCTCGAAGGCTCGCATGGTTAACATCATCACTTTTTTTTGTGCGATTTTCACAGTTTTTATACTTGTTTATGATTTTTTAGCACAAATTCAAACATTTTAAATCCAATTTTTACACATGTACAAAAAAAAAGAATAATGGGTTCTGCACACGTTTTTCTAAGGCTGCCATGATTACATGCGATCACAGTTGTATCAAACAAGTACAATCTGTTTCTTTAAATGCACCATGAACTTGAACAGGCAATTTTCACCCAGAAATCACAACAAAATAGAACATACTGCAATCGGAAGGTTGCGATTTTTGGGTGATACCGCGTGAAATACGGTCGTGTAAATAAGGCCTGAAGGTTTCCAATAGGCTTACTATATAAATTCCTCATGATTTTCAAGTTCTCTACTTGGAACGCATCTAGCTCTATTTCTCTGCGTATGATACAAGGGCTGTGTATCACACATGTGCAATACATTGCGTATGGGCAGCATTTCTATACAAATCCCTGCTCTCAGCAGAGAGGGGAATTAAAAAAAAAAAGAACTTAAAAATCACTGCGCATGTGCGTGACGTGTGATTAATGGGCATGCGCAGTGCCATACTCAGCCTGTATGCGGTCTCTGCCAGAAAGTATGGGCTGTAATGTGTAAGACGCTGCCGGAAACCCGTGGTGCTTTTCTCATACGGCTGTGGGCATGAGCCCTAAATAAACTCACTGAAAACAATGCGGTCTGCTTCAGGGCGAGGTTTGTGCATTTTGCAGCGCGGGAAACTCGCCAGGAGTCACATGACTGACAGCCATTACAATGCATGGATCTGTCCATGGGCTATACCATTCTACAGTGCAGATAGGGGCCATAAAAAAGGAAAGAGAGCAGAATTTTAAATCGATGTATATTGGAAAATTGTGTGATGATCTACTCTGTAAATAACTAAATAAAAACTTTAGAAAGTGGTAGACTGAACAAACCCTTTAACACCGCAGGACGTACGTTTCCATCCTGGTAGGGATGTAGTTAACGCAACAGGACGCAAACTTACGTCTTGTGGATGGCAAAGGCTCAGAAGTGAGCCTGCGCCATCCCACAGCGGGAGCCAGCAGTGACTGACAGCCGGCTTCCCGCTGCAACAGCGAGGATGGATCGGTGTGAACACTGTTTCCTGCTGTTAATCCCTTACATGCCACAATCAATGTGGATCATGGCATGTAAAGGATTGACAGAGGGAGTGTGCTCCCTCTCTGACATCATTGGCCTTCCGCTGTGTAATCATGGAGAGCTGATGGGTTGCCATGGCAACTGGGTGCCATTGTCTAGGCCTGTCATGGCCTGTGATCACTGTTGTGAGCAATAATGCATTGCAGTACGTAAGCGCCCATAAAACATACCAATGCGTTACAATGCCTTACAATGCGATAACAATGCGTTATCATAGCAATCTGGTTCAAATTCCCTACAGAGACAAAATAATGTAAAAAAATAAATAAAAGTAGTGTAAAAAACATAGAAGATCCATTTTTTGCACTTTCACCTTTGTAAAAAAAAATAAAACATAAAAAAAAAAAATCCACATATTGGTGTCCTTGTAACTGTAACAACCCATACAATAAATTGAACACACTATTAGTTTTGCACAGCAAAAAACGTACAAAAAAATCTAAAAAACAATGGCAAAATGCTAATTTTGTTCATTTTGCCTCCCAGATAAAACACAATAAGGGCTTATTCCAATGTGTGTATATGGGCCGGGTTTCCTCGCCCGGCCGACATATGCTGTCCCTCTCTGCAGGGGGAGGAGGCGGCTGTGTCCGGAGCAGAGCACTGAGCTCTCCCCCTCTTGCTACTATTTGCAATGGGAGGGGGCAGAACTTATTGGGAGCGCGAGGGGCGAAAGCTCAGTGCACTGCTCCCGGCCCGCCTCCTCCCCCTGCAGAGAGGGACAGCGTATATCAGCCAGCTGTAAAAACCTGGCCGATATACACACGTCGGAATAAGCCCTAAAAGTGATCAAAAAAGCTGTATTTGCCCCAAAATAGAACCAATAAAAACTATAGCTTGTCACGCAAAAAAAAAACAAGCCCCCACAGAGCTCCGTCCATGGCAAAATAAAATAGTTAGGGGACTTTGGAGGCAACGATGTAAGAAAAATAAACAATTTCTTAAAAAAAGGGTATTTTTGTGCAAACGTGGGAAAACCTAAAAAAAAAAATAATAATGTTGGTATCGTTGTAATTGTGTCAACCCGCAGGAAAAAATTATCATGTCATTTTATTCTGCATGATGAATACTGTACAAAATAAAATTGTCTGAATTGATGCGTTTTCTCTTCCCGCCATCCCCCAAAAATCCATTATATGGATACAAAAGTGATACCGATAAAAACTAGTTTTTTACGCAAAAAATTCAAACCATGTTGACGGCAAAATAAAAGATGTCGGCTTTTAAAACGTGGAGATGAAAATCCTCCTAAAAATCGTTGCGCCCTTATGGCCAAAATAGGCCGTGCCCTTAAGGGGTTAAGTAAAAGTACTTTGTGCGAGTGTTGCAAGAGCTTCTCCTGCCCATACTTAGCTGATCAGAACCTAATCTGGAGCCGTTCAATCTCCTGTAGCCTCCTGCCTTGAAGTGGTGGAGCCGGTGTGACACCGCAGATAGTTCTCCCCCAGATGCGGCATTACCTCCCTCCAATCTGCAGGAGAGAGATATCTCTGGCTGGCTAGCAAAGCAAGATTACAGTTCTAATACTTCCCCGCCATACCTTCCCTTGCTTTATTCCCAGCAAGAGCGCTGTAAAACAGCCTCCGCTGCAAGCTGGGAAATTAACCAAGCTTGTTGCCGCTATCTCCCCTTATTAGATTAGTAGGGAAATATAATTATATTTCTATATCGGCCGCTCCTCATGAGCCGCTACTGTAGCTCATTGTGGAAGCTAATAACAGTGAAGCGATCTAACTATCTCTTATACAATCCAGGCTATTAAATCTGTGTCTTTGCCTCTCGCTCCTCTAGTTCAAAATTACTCACACTGCAAAGTGTTAACCCATTCACAGCTTGTTATGGCGGGCAGGAGTCCTATAGAAAAACTACGTATTGATTACGGAGCAGAGGCTTATTAAAGGGTACTCGCCAGTCTGCGATAAGCAACCATCCACCCCTTAAAGGAAATGAGTCATCCAAAAATAACTGATTGTATAAATCACATTTTTACATTAATCATATTTTTAAGGCTTGATTTACACGAACGTATATCGGCTCGGTTTTCACGCCGAGCCGATATACGTCGTCTCTCTCTGTAGGGGGGGGAGACTGGAAGAGCCAGGAGCATGAACTGAGCTCCCGCCCCCTGTCTGCCTCCTCTCCACCACCTCTCCGCCCCTCGGCACTATCTGCAATTAGAGGGGGCGGGATGGGGCGAAGCTAAGTTTCAGGACTTAGCTCACCCCCGTCCCTCCCTCTCCCATTGCAAATAGTGGCGAGGGGCGGAGAGGGGGCGGGAGCTCAGTGCACTGCTCCCAGCTCTTCCAGCCTCCTCCCCCTGCAGAGAGGGACACCGTATATCAGCCGGCGTGAAAACCCGGCCAATATACGGTCGTCTGAATAAGCCTTTAAACAGATTTTCCAGTTTCAGTTTAATAAGGGTCCTTTCATACGGAATGAGAAATCGTTGGAACGAGTGAATGATGACAAAGTCGTTTGCTTTAAAATGCAATGAGTTTACTCCCGCAGATAATCGTTCACATTTTTTCGTCATTCACTGGTTCATTCTATCGTTGGTCTTTCAGAGAAGTGCGCCAGTGAAAGGGAACGACTGAATGAACGCTTCCTACACGTAACAGCTTGCAAACGACTGAATGATGAGTTTTATGTCTGCATAAAATAAACGATAAATGAATGAATTATCATTCGTCACTCAATTATTGGCCGTGTTTACACTAAATGTTTATTGTTTAGATTCGCATGATCCAACGATTCTTCAAATGGTAGTTGACCTGTGTGATAGTGCCCTAAGGCTTAAAGCGGTTGTTCGGTTACCAGGCATTGCCCCTATAGCTCCAACTGGGTAAAAACAACTTAAAGAACAGTACTTAACCCTCCTCTGCCGCAGGAACCCAGCATTGTAGCCACCATCCTCCCAGAGTTTGTTGTGGAAGATGATGTCAACGGAATTCACCTAATCGCTGCAGCCAATCGGAGGCTGCAAAGACTCCATTCCGAACGCCTAGCATCATGGGATGCCAGGAGAACAGATGACTTCCGATGACACCATCTTTCACAACAAACACTGGGAGGACAACAAGAATAAAATGCTGGAATTACACGGAAGAGGAGGGTGGGTGTGGGGTGGGGGTGTAGTACTGCTCAGTTACTTTATCATTAAGATTTAGGGGCAATGTTGTCTGATAAGTGGACAACCCCTCTAATCACCCTATAAATTAAGAATGTTATAATATAATTTGCGTTTCAATTTTTTTCAATTTTTAAGAATTTTTTTTATGTGTTTGCTGTCCGTCTCTCAGCTGAGAAGCAGATACAACTGCATCCAATCTAGACAATGCTCTGTGAGCTCAACACATCATTATCAGCTGATGGTTACAATGTATAAGTCTGGATTCCACAGCGCATTGTCTAGACTGGATACAATTGTATTCATTTTACAGCTGAAAGCAGGACTAGCTATGTATAATTTATCAGTCTGGAGTCCAGGCTGTTTAGCTCACACAGTATTGTTTAGATTGGATCGAACTAGAGTCTAGTCTGTTTAGCTCACAGAGCATTGACTAGACTGGATCCAACTGCATCCACTTTTCAGCTAAGAGTAGAACTAGCTGTGTACAATAAATCAGTGAGGAGTCTACTCTGTTTAGCTCACAGAGCATTGTCTAGACTGGATACAATTATATCCACATCTCTGCTGAGATTAGGACTAGCTGTGTACAATGTATCAGTCAGGAATCTGGTCTGTTAAACTCACATAGCATTGTCTAGATGGGATACAATTGTATCCACTTCTTAGCGCAGATGAAAATTAGATATGTGCAGGTTTACTGCCTCTGACTGTAAGTAAGAGCGTTCTCATTCATTCACAGCTAACACATATCTTGTAAATGGTGAGAAAATAGGCAGCATGGCACGCTGCCATGAATGAACAAAGGCTAATTGCAGCCTCCAGACAAAATACAGGCTCCCCTAATCCAGTTGTGGTTTTAACAATCAGCTTGGACATAGAGGGTGGGTGGTGGCATGTGCCCCCTGTGCCCTCCCTATATTTGCACCCTGTGTAGAACTCCGAAGTCACTATTATGTTTCTTAAAAACCCAATTGGAAGCCAGGCTTCATTATTTTGATTACATGGTAGGAGGACGACTATGGTGTGTATGAAGTACATACTTTGGTAAATGGGACTAGACAAGCAGAGCGTCATGGGATAACGTTCTCTGATGAAAGGCATGCAGATCAGTAGTTGAAGATATTCGGAACATTGACAGCTTTCATCCTGTGCTGTTGTTCTGGTGTATGTGTTATTGAGGAGCCAATGTACTACCAAACAACGGATGTATAATTAAATAGTAATGTTATTTTAATGGCAGGAGTAGGATTCATTAGTATTTAATGATAAGAGACTTGTGCAGTACATTTATTTGATCACTGAGGAGACAGCGAGCCTAAAGGCAAAAACACTCTCACAGGAAAAGGCTATGCAAACTTTATGTTGAGCGGAGGCTACCAGTGCATGTACTATAAGTGCACAGTGCCAGGAAGGGGCCAATAAGCCACCCTGACTTGCCAGGTTATTTAAAAATAGAACTAGGCTGTGTCATAACTTGAAGCTCATGGGCTTTAAAGCAACCAACCATTCCTGGACAGACATAGATGGCCGCACCACTTCTCTGACTACCTGATGCACACTGTGCATTGCACCTTTGACGCTACACCTGCTTTCATTGACCAGTGCTGCCCATGTGACAGTCACATCAGCATGTGGTGTCCTAGACTACCAATGACTACTAATACACATGTGCTTCAGTTTGTCAGAGAGGTGGTTCGGCCATCTTTTGTTTGTCCAAGACCAGAAGGGTTGGTGTAATGCACAGTGTGTAACGCAGCCCCCACCGACAATGTGCCATTTACACTGAATGGTCAAATTAATAAAGACACCAGGCCTTTCAGGATTGGCCCTTGCCTGTATGGATATTAGACGTGTAACTCTGAAGACCAGCGAGGCCTGGTTATCGGTGCTAGACTAGCCGGAGCCAGGATTTTATAGACAGCCAACTGCATAGGGATTTCTCATGCACCGGTGTGGAGGGTATACCAAAAATAGTGTGATGGAGGAAAAACATCCAATGAAAGGGCATCCTGTGGATGGAAACATCTCATCAATGCCAAGAGTCAGAGGAGAACGTCAAGAATTGTTCTGATGAGCAGACAATGCAAATTGAGGCTGACTACCACGCTGGTGGTTCAACCCATCGTTGGGTTATAACAAGAGCCGACCAGTTTCGGCGCCACTACTGTCTTGGAGATAGGTGAGACTCCTGTAGGCCAAAGAGTGCAAAAATCGGATAAACGAGCAGTGGAAAAATATCACCTGGTGAAATGAATCCGGATTTCTGTTTTGCATCAATGGGAGGTCATACTTTAGCGCAAGCAGCATGAATGGATGAACCCTTCCTGATAGATGTCAACATTTCAGGCTGGTTGAGTCATGGTGTGGGGAGTGTTTTCTTGGGTCCTCTGATATTTGCAGATGGACATCATGACAAATTGCTCTTGCAGTAAAGAAGGTCCAGCGTGCTACTAGATGGATGCCTCTAATAAAGTCCCCATTCAGTGTGAATTAAAAATGTAATCAGCATCAATTTGTGTAGAACAAACCTCTAATTTGCAATATGTAAGCACCAGCAGCCATTCCATCATGGGAAAACTAACTAGAAGGTTTGCCTTTCCAGTCAGGATCCAGACGTAGTTTGGAGCAATCACCACGAGATCAGACCCTGTCCGCTTGTACCGAGACACCGACTGATTGTCACTCTTTGCTAAGAAGCCTTGGAACGCCAGGTGAAGAGAGCAACTTGAAGAGAGCAGTTGTTGCTTAGACATTTACAAAAGAATCAATGTTCTTAAAATACTGGGAAATCAGAAAGGGAAATTGCAAAATGTAAATGAGATGTCTTGAAGAGCTTCAGAAGTTCACATGTTGAAGCTGGAGAACAAATTAAATGCTCATTGTGTATTAATATTCCAAGTGTGTACTACAGGTGCCACAAGACGAGCGGATTAAAGCGAATAATGAAGAGGATGATAATGAAGTGTAACGCTCGACATATATACAGTATTACAATCCTGCAGCCTGGATGGGCTCAAAAGAAAAAACTAGTGTCCTAAACATTAGCAATCATAGGAGCGGTGTTGTGAAGATGACCCTTGTCCAGAAGATGACCTCTGTGCATATGCCTTAGGCTGCCTGTCCAAGGGCGTTGTGGTATCCTGCGGTGGAGAATTGGGGCAAATTGCAGCATGCTGCGATTTGCTTGCCGTGAGCGGAGAACCGCAATGATTTTTCACTCGTGGACACGGATTATCGGCGCGGGGAACGCAATGAAAACTCGCCCGTGGACAGGTAGCCTTATTATCCTGTGGAGCTGCACAAGAAGTCATTCACTAACCGCATAAAAAAGGTTACCATGTCATGATGATGATTTCCATCCTAGGAGTCTTATAGGAGTTCCCTGGCTTAAAAAATTCCCAAATTAAAGGGGTTTTCCATGCATCGCTCACTGTCAGTGCGGGATAAACCGGGGTCGGGGTGGAAGCTGCTGCTCTGTCCTCTGTATAGTGGCTGACGCTCGTAATTGTTGGTGTAGCTCTCAATGAAATGAATGGGACCATAGCCTGCAATTACAAGCACATCTTCCACTGATTTCAATAAGAGCTGCGCCTGAAATTACGAACACCGACTACTACATAGAGGTTGGAGCAGTGGCTTCCACTCCGACCCCAGTGTATTCTGGCACTGACAGTGGGTGCTACTTAGAAAAACCGCTTAAAGGCTTTTTCTCACTTTTTTCTCAGGAAAGGTCACCAACAGATGATCAGCGGAGGTCTGCTGCTAGGGATACCCCCCAATCAGCTGATTCCCAGCACTGCTGTCACTATGAACAGCTTAGGAGGCAGAAAGAGCTGACCATAGCAGAGCAACCCTATTGTCTGTGCAGCTCCTATTGAATTTAATGCCTGTATTACCTGGACCAATGCACCATGGTCATGCTTTCTGCAATGTCCATAATGACAGCTTCATCAGGAATCAGCTGATTGGCGGGTTTCCTGAAACGTAGGCCCCTGCCATTCATCTATCGATGAACCATCCCGAGCATAAGATCAGGGGATCGGGAGGATCGTCTGCACGCTTAGCAGGCAGAAAACCAGGAGCTTGATATAAGTTTCTTAACTGGGAACAAACAATAGAGCTACGCGTTTCGGTATTGGAACGATACCTTCCTCTGACCATACTGTGCATATACAATAAGGAGACATAAAGTTTCAAAAAGCGTGCGGATGCTAGCGGCATGTTACGTCACCTAAGCCCGCTCCCTTACAAACAGCCATTATTATGAATGGAAAGAACATCAACAAAACTGCAATGTAGCAAAAGAAATATTCAATATGCATAGAGTAGAAATGTTAAGCATATAAAGAGTAGAAAACATGGATCGACTCATCCAGCAGAGTTTATACACCGTGTAGTCAATGCTGGCCAGACAGGAACCAACCTGAAGTGCTTCAGACTACCAATGCAGAGTGAGCAGTACATAGTTAGAAAATTGTGGTGGTCAACTTGGAAGACCAAAACCGGGAATTGGCAACCGTCGGGTCCAAGGGACAACAGCATAGAGGGATAGCGTCAAATAATATAATTCCCCCTCCCGTGGTCTCAGGATAAAACTTTGACCTGAGACCAAAGGGTTGCTTTAAACTAACTGACATACGATACTTTTCTAAATCTAGGTATTCCCATCTTAGACATTTATGTCTGATAGACGCGGGTCCCACCTGTAGGACCGACATCTTTCTCGAGAATGTGGATCCGCCAACCCTTGCCTCGCTCGATGAAGTGGCCACCACCTAAGCATGCATAGCTACCTCTCTATACTTTCTTCACCTCATTAAGTAGGACAGACAAGGGTCAGGATCCCATAGTCATGATATAGGTCCACATCTATTAGACATTTATGGTACATCCTGCGGTTCTTGTCCTAGTTGGAGCCACCCCATAAGGCTCAGTCGTCAAAACGGTATTTTGGTGAAGTTTACAAATTCGATAGCTGTACTTTCTGACACAACACTGAGAGAAAACGTTTCCATGTCACAGTGAATAAAGTAATGGAACGCTTTTGAAATAAGATTACTTCCAATAATAAATTCCCGGTAAATTGATTAAAGTTGCAGTATTGCATCAGTGAATCCTGTGTCTTGATGGGTACATGCCTAGGGGAAGACGTGTTCTGATATATTCTAAACAAGACCCTTATTTTCAAGTAATCCAATAATCTATCATATCAACATGAACGGTTGATGGGTTCCATCCATCCATAGTACACATACTGGTAATCTCCCGTAAATCAGGTCTTCACCGCAGCATTGTAGTTCGCTCTGTAGGGGGCGGTGTAGACAGATCGGAGTGTCCATGCTGAAAGCCGCCTATAGAACAATCTGCGGATACAACTCAGCAGATATGAAAGCAAGTCCTTTTATACTGGAGATTCCTTCTATGGGGACAGTGTCATTGTATGGTGGCACAGGATATCCTTCGGCGCTATAGTCCAGTAAGCTCTGCAATATCCACAATGAGAGTTCCCTGATTTTATATACAGTAAAGTTCAATAAAGCATATCTTGCAAGTGAAGGACCCGGAGTCAATTCCATGCACAAAAGCGTGCGGCTCCTGGAGAGCTGGGTATTTTATGAGCATCAAGCACATTTCATTAGTCTGAATGTCAGAATGTGGTTTTGTTAGATTTTCATCCTTAAGTCTTTGTGACAGGATTAACTCCGCTCTGCTTTTAAAGTTAACTATCCAGAGGTTTGTGCGCGTTAAAAGAAACGTACATTGTATGCAATTTATGTTCTAGCACTAACCAACAGTGATGACATCTGCCCAGCCCATCGCATTTCACTTCGTGTTGTGTTAGCGTAGAACGCCGCCGATTTCCGTTTTTTTTTCATTCTTGCTTTCCAAGAGCAATAATGTTTTAATATCTCCGCCGATATAGCTGTAGGAGGGCTTGTTTTTCGTGGGACAAGATGTATTTTTTATTGACTTCATTTAATGGTCCACATAATGGACTGAAATTTTTTTTTTAATTTCTATGTCAATTGCTACAATTTTTGAGGGATTTTTTTTATTTTTATGGTCTTCATTGTGTAGCAAAAATAACATGTTAACTGCTGGTCAGGATGATTGTGGTGATACCAGATCTACATAGTTTTATTACGTTTTCCTACTTTCAAAAAATTGTAAAAAAAATTGGAGGGGTTGTCCAATTGTAAAATATTGATGTTAAGACTCAGATAGGTCATAAATAGATTGGTGGATGTTGGTCCCCCGGGACCACTTTTAATCAGCTGTTTGCCAGGCTGGTGCACTTGTTTTTTGAGCGGTTTTCCTCAGGAAACAAACAGCACCGTTCCTACTACAGTGGCCAAGCTTGGTAGTGCAGCTAACGCTCCCATATATTTTTTAATGGACACATAACCTGCAATTTCAAGCATGGCCACTGCCATGAGAACAGTGCTGTTTACTTCCTGTAGAAATGAGCTCAGTACACAAACGCACCAGCCTTGCAAACAGCTGATTAAGGGGTGTCCCAGGCGACAGACTCACACCAATCTACTATTGATGACCTATCCTGAGGATTTGCTATCAATAGTTTACAACTGGACAACCCCTTTAAAAAAAAAACTTGCTTTTTGTTGCCACGTTTTGATACCCGATAACTTTTTTTATTTTTCCATTAATGGAACTGTGCAAGGCCTTTTTTTTGCAGGGCAGGCTATAGTTTTTATTGGTATCACTTTGGGGTGCATACAACTTTTTGATCATTTTAATTCCAATTTTTAAGAACCGTAGAAGGCAGAAAACTGCAACTCTGGCATTGTGTTTCTTTTACAGCAATTTTTTTTTTTATGTAAAAACATACGAAAAGGGGCGTTTTTCAAAATTCAATTTTTTTCAGTCCTTTAGTGGGACTTAAACATACAATCCTTTGATTGCTTCTACAATACACTGTCTCATTTGTCATGACAACCCACCAGTAGCCCATAACCATGGGTGCCAATTGGGGAAGAAGAGGGAGTCCCCGCCTTCTGTCTAACCTCTTACATGCTGTTCTCAGCTAATCACAGGCTTCATGGCAGAATGAAGCTTGTGACTGGCCGAGCAGTCACTGGCGTAACTATAGGGAATGCAGGGGATGCGGTTGCACCCGGGCTCTGGAGCCTTAGGGGGCCCATAAGGCCTCTCCTTTCCATATAGGGAGCCCAGTACTATGAATAAAGCATTATAGTTGGGGGCCCTGTTACAGGTTTTGCATTGGGGCTCAGGAGCTTCAAGTTATGCCTCTGCGTTAAGAGGTTATTTGAAGTTGGGGGCCCCGAGATAAACTTTTGCACCCGGGCCCATGAGCCTTTAGCTACGCCCCTGCGAGTAGTC
Source organism: Eleutherodactylus coqui (assembly GCF_035609145.1). NCBI lineage: Eukaryota > Metazoa > Chordata > Amphibia > Anura > Eleutherodactylidae > Eleutherodactylus > Eleutherodactylus coqui. The sequence continues at coordinate 60,654,885 of NC_089837.1, forward strand.
ATGTGCACAGTGAATGGCATATGACCACAGCAGGCTTCTTCTGGGTTCAGAGTAGTGGGGACTGGGGCTCCTTTGCTGGACTGGAGCCACTGAAGGAAGTGAGCATGACTTTTTTCTTTATTTTACCCCATTTCATGCCATAAATTTTTTTTTTGAGTGCCAGAAAAACCCTTTAAATGGAGTTATCTCCAATCCTGGCTGATGCACCCGGGTGTCTGCTTTATAAAACAATTGCCACCCAGCGTGGGCTCGGTTTCGTATATATATAGGGTGGTGAAGAGGTTAAAAGATACCAGCTCCAAAATTCCACTTTCGAATGTCAGCAAATCCTCTGAGTCCTGTACGTTGTGAAGTGTGGCCTCCATGAATTGGACTTGCTTTTCCAACGTATCTCGCTGATTAAAAAGTTTGAGAACTTTTCATTAAACACCGGTTAAACTTCACTTCCATAAAACTCCTTCCATTTTTACATTACATTATAAATTTAAAGCCTATCTAGTGCTCCAGCCGAATCTGGAAGCCCTTAGGAAAACCCTGAACACGGGAGATATGACAAGTCACTATTTATAGCGCCATCAAATCAATTATTCGATAATTACATGGGACATATGGGGAAATTGCTAAATCTTTTTTTTTCTATCAAGTCTTAGTTATTGACATCACGGCGGCGGTGCTCATCAGCATTGGGTGGATGATGGGATTCTCTTCTCCATCAATAAACTATTTAGATATCAATTTGTGTTTGTCAATGGATAATAGGACTCAGATTACTTCATTTTGGAAACTCGCCGCTGCCAACACGATGCCTCATACAGGCTCAAAATATTAGATTACGTGGGAAGAGCCACGGGTGGAGGTGAAGGCTCTCGCCTTGGCTGAAATTACATTGATTGAAGGAGAGACGAGCGTGTGGGTAGAAAGGTCGGTAAACAGCAGATGAGACGGCGGAACGAACAGCGCGAAAGTTAAAGTAAATAATAAAGCTGCTTGCATTTATATTCACACTACGGTAGGAGAAGAGACTGGAATTAAAGAGGCATTGCAGGTCCAACGGTATTTAATGTCTACGATCCACTGGACATTCCATAACGCGGCATTTGCCCCAGGTGTACAGCGCCAGGGAGGGTGGCAACAAACCGCTCTACCGTGGCCAGATTATTTAGAAATAAGGTTAGGTTGAGTCAGCACTTAAAATTCATGGACCTTAAAGGGGTTGTCCATTGTAAACTATTGATGGCTTATCCTTATGGTAGGCCATCAATAGTAGATCGTCGAGGTTCGTCGCCAGGCACCTCCACCGATCAGCTATTCTCTGGGCCAGTACGCTTATGCACTGGGCTGCTTTCTGCAGGAAGCAGACAGCTCCGTTATTACTGCAGTGCCCTGGTTTGCAGGTCAACTTCCCATTCATTTCAATGGAAACTTGGCCTGCAATATCGAGCCTGGCCACTGCAGTGGTAATGGAGCTGTCTGCTTCCTACAGAAATCAGCTTTGTGCATGAGCACATTAGCCTGGCAAACAGCTGATGAGTGAGGGTTGTGGGTGACAGAACTTTGCCGCTCTACTATATTGTGAGGGTAGGCCATCAATAGTTTACAACTTGTCAACACCTTTGAACGAACATTTTTTTTTTCAAAGCTGCCCACCATGTTGTACCAACATGAAAGAAACCATACCTTTCTCTCTTTCTCCCCTGCAACTCCCGTTCCCCTGCTGGACTTCACTTTCAGGTGCAAGGCGCAAGCAATAATGTCATTGATTCCAGGGCCATCTGACCATTACAGCCAATGACCTTCTCACTCCAACCAGTGATTAGCGGTCACATGTTCCTGTGTTGGGACAGTAGTGGCATGGGTATTGACAGAACGGAAGTGGAGAGGGGCTATGGCTTCTTTTATATTGGCATGGTATGGTGGGCAGCTTTTCAAAAGCAAAATATCCCCGCACAACCCCTTTAGTGCAAAATTTATAGCAGTTCCCCTTCCATCACAGTAAAAGGGAATCTCCACTAAAAAGGAGTCTCCTGAAGAAGTATAAGGCAACTAGGCAGCTCTCTAGGATGCCATAGAGGGCATCATTTATCTCCACTTTGTCAATAAGCTGATCACAGCGCATCCCATTGCTGGGTGCCTCAGCGATCAGTTGTAATCCGTGGGAAAACGTGACAGCAAGTGTTCAATTTCCCTGCAGCGCCTCCACAGGAGTAATGAAGTATTGCACACTTCTAATTGAAATCAATAGGCTTTAGATGTAATGTACAGACATGCTGGGTCCTCCAGAGAGAAACAAATTCTTTAACAGCTGCTATCTTCTCTAGTTAATTAATAAAGGTCCTGAATAACCTCTCTCATCTCTTCTTTACGATAAAAGTGTATAAATAACCTGTAAATGTAACCTTAACATGAAGGATAGAAATATTTGAGCCCGTCTCTAACAGATGATCACCTCTGGCAAAACAATCGCTGCTGTTCAGGGATGAGTGAAGCATCGGTAACTCATAACGTTCAATTACCGGTCGTAATTAAATACTAGATGACCATTCATGCCTGATAGGCCCTGTGCATTCATTACCCAAATACCATATTTTACAACCCATTAAATAATATGTGTAATTAGCAAGGATCTATTTTCCTATGACCGTCATCTTAATGCCAGAATAAAAATGTCCCCGTCGGGCGTTCACACATGCCTAGGTAATTATAAATGATGAGCCCGGCAGCTATGGGGGTTTTGTTCTCTATGAAGAAGTAGACCAGCTATAAGGGATGCATAGATTACAGTTGCACCTCGGCTCATGTCTCCACAGGGGCACAAAAAACCTTCAGCCATGAGGACTGCCAGGGATGTAGATATATGTATATATCGTACTGTGTTAAAGTTTTCGGCAGATGTGGAAAAAATGCCTCAAAGTAAGAATTTTCTTTACAAAAATTGATTGACTCCAAATGTATTCTTCAGCAGGACAACAACCAAATACAGCCAATCTCATTAAGTATTATCTTCAGCACAAAGAAGAACAAGGAGTCCTGGAAGTGATGACATGGACCCACATATACATTATTAATTCACTTAAAACCCAGAAATGCAAATTGCACTGATACCCAGTAAGAAATAGATCAATATAGATCTTCTATCAAATATCACCATATTCACCATGTGAGGCCATCAGGTAAAATAATTACGTACGTCATTATCTGGATATCTGTGCATTATATGGAAGGTCTATTGGAATGTCTTTCTTCTCCAGTCCCCTGATGATCCTGGTGACAATATACCTGGGACAGGAAGGGTATCGTTTCTCCTTAAGGAAGGTGTGAGGAGACTTATAAGACCATCCATGCTCCTCTAGGAAATATGCAAATGGAGGATGGAACAATAGGTGGCGCTGTAGAGGTATTGTTCCATCCTCTCATTTGCATATTTCCCAGAGGAGCATAGATGACCTTATAAGTCTTACACACTTTTTAGGTGCACTCCCTCAGGAGAAACGATACCCTTCCAGGTCTACAGGTCTCTCACTAGCCAAGCCAGAAACCTATTACACAGTGATGAGGGGCAGACAACCCCTGAAACAGCTGTCTATGTATGGTTATCTTTTCCTTCTGGAGAACATTCTAGCTTTGGCACATGATTCCCAGTCATTGTTACAAGGCTTGTTAAAAAGTCTGACATTGACTTGCAGGAATGCTGCCTATATACGTCATTCAGCCTGTCCCCTGTTCCTGAATCTGTTGGTCAGTTTCATTGACAGGACTGGATGGATGTGATACACAAGCAGTTGTACTTAGTGTGCATTGGGTGGTCTCACAATAGCTGTAACCATCTTGGACACATAAAGAGGGGTCACAGGGACAAGCAGATCGGCGGCCAAACTGGGAAAACAACACAACTTCTTCCCTGAACTAATTTTGCCTTAGGACCAGAGGGTCAATCTAACATTGCAGAGCTGCCAATTTACTACAGGGTTAAAAATAAGGCAGCGAAAGAATGTGTAAATCAGCTTGAGGACCCCAACCAACACACCCTCATACCTCAGCTTCCATGGTCCACTATGGATAGGATATTGGGGGGAGTGAGACATATTGGGGTTAAAGAAGATTGTCTGGTTACCAGACAACATCCCTTGAATAGGGCTGTCTGTAGTAAAATTGAGCATTACTTACCCCCCCAGGTCTCTTTTTTTAATGTGACAGCTAACGTCACCGGAAGTCAGATGACCACTAAAGCCAATCGGAGTCTACAGCATCACCACTCATTCTCTTGGTATCGGTGCTCACATGCTGAGCAGCATGATGCCAGCCATTCGGAAATGTGATGCTGCCGTCCCTGATTGGCTGCAGCAGTCACCTGACTTCTGGTAATGTCCGCTGTCACAACAAACGCCAGGACCACAGTGGTGCTGCAGCGCTGGATAGCGGCGGTGGTGGAAGGGTAAGTATAGCTCAGTTTGTTATTTTGCTGCAGGCAGCCCTATTGAAGGGATGTTGTCTGGTAAGTTGACAACCCCTTTAATTGAACTCATATCAGATTTTTCTGCATTTTGAGTCAAGTAAATCAAGACAACTCTTTCCCCTACGCTCTATGAACATTGTAGTGGCGGACCATCTAGAGAGAGGGAGCCACCGGGCATAAGATGACCAAGGTCACCTATTCACTGTGTTGCTTCCTGCAACTTTCCCAACACTACTAGTTAATTGTTTTTTGCATCCGTGACTCTTTAAAGGGGTTGTCACAAGCCTTCTATTCAAGCTGGCGGATTGCCCTGGAAATCACAACCTCCAGTAATCATATGTTGCCCCAAGGGGAAGCGTGCTCAACCGTACTGGGGAAATGAAGCATTACACGCAGGCCATTGAAATGCATGGCCAACCATGTGCGTGAGCGGCTTTAGCGCTTCTCTGCTCCGGCTCACTGAAAGGCGTAATGAGCAGCGGGAACACCTCTAATAGGACAGAAGTTCTTATAATGAAGCAGCCCTTTTAGGGTGCAAGTGATTATTATATGGCTATTATCTGATATTGACGTGTATTAAAGGCAGAAACATATAGACATTTCCAGTAGTAACGCTTCGCTGAAGTCATCTTGGGTTTCCTAGAGTCACTCCAGTACATGACAATGATTTATCATTTATAAAGTACAAGAACTTAATGCACTTTTATTATTAAAGCTCGGGCACCAGGAAGAAAAAAGGATTTGTCACCTTCCTATGTTTCATGTTGTACAGAAAGATTTATGTTGTTAACATGACAGCAGAAGAAATGGCGTGCGAACCGGGAAATCTCAGTATTCCCAGAGCACAGAGCGAGCGTCGCTGCTGATTTATCTGGTCTCCGCACACGCAGCAGGGGGGGATTACTAAAAAAAAAAGAGAAAAAAACGGCAGGAAAGGGGAAAAAAAAAAGAAAACAATGCTGCAAAGCAGATCTGATTGCCACGGCTTTATGAAAGCGCAGATAAGATACAGACCGCAGCACGATCCCCCGTATCACGCAAGTATCAGGCTTTGCCTGTCATGGAAGTCAATGAAGAGACAGATTAGAAGTGGCTCACATACTATGATGATCTAGATCCATGTAAGTAAGCGCAGTGACTGCCGCTACAATAAACAACCGCCGTCGTTCAGATTCCCTCATCCGCATATCGGCTGTGCAAAAGGGGAATTACTGCAACTATTTAACATAGATGTTTTTTCTTTATTATTGCATAAATCACCTTGAATTGGGCCATTTGTCTCCAATATCATAAAAAGTTTGTAATAGTCATGACAAAGAAATATTGGGTTGTCCATATTCACATACGGTAAGTGGTCCTATGGCAAGGCACTGGAGGACGAAGCAAGTTGGAAGTGGTTATCGGTAGGAGTTGTTAAAACAACAATCCAGCAAAACTGATACATTGTACTGTATTGTGCAAATCCTCAGGGGCGTAGTGTTCTCAGTGCAAATCCTCAGGGGTGGAGCAAGACTGTGAAACTCAACCACTTTAAGACCAGAGGTTTAGCACTTTTTTTTATTTTTACTGTCCCCACCTTCCAAGTGCCATAACATTTTAAGCCTTCACTGCATATTGTATCATATATGATACAATACACATATTTCCATATATTTCTTAAAGGAATGGTACTGCCTCTCTACTGCATGGTGTAACAGATAGGAGACACTATATGGTATCACTATGTGGTTTTGAGAGCAGCCGTTAGATGGCGTAGTTGATAAATTGCAGATTATGTAGAATATAACTTTTGTCATGTTTCTGGAAGTTGATGCAGTGAAGGGTTAATTTTTCCATCGTCATAGCTGAAATAAGTGCTTGCATTGTGCGGGACAAGTTGGTACCATTTAATGCACAGCATAATGCAAAACATAAAAAAAATTAAGTGAAATGATAAAAAAAAGAAAATTGCACCATTTTTGGTGGGGTTAGTTTTTTTTTTTTACAAAAACAGATCTCCCCTGAGGACCTGCATACAGCATAACATCTGTTAGTTTTCCCTGGAGTGTTTCCTTAAATAATGGGCAGTCCATGTAATGCATAGAAGAGACTAATCCTAGTTGATTTAAAAAGGTATTATAGTACATCTGTTATACTACAATATAATGTACAATTATAATATGCATACCTCTTCACCCAGTAAAAAACTCCAAAGTGCTCTTACTTTGTTTGTGAGAGTAGAGGTTTGTGCTCTAGAGCTACACTTCCTACAATAAGCAACACTTCTCCAGACTCACTTCACAACCAAAACCCTACTGAACACTGATGAAGGGCCAAAAACCCCGAAACAGCTAACTGTACATGGGTATCCTTTACCTTACGGAGGAGGCTCTGGTTTGGCTTATATCCTTGGTCATGTTGCAAGGCTGTTTACAAGGTCGGACGTTGACTTTACAACAAGTAGCACTGCTGCGGCATTACCGTATATTGTCTCTTAGTTGCATACTATGTAAATATAGACATTAAGAAGCATATATAGTCATTTTCAAGGTTATGACGTTATCATCTGGTCACTCAGTTAGCGACCACCACTATTCTCCGTTCTACATGTGTATAGATGTTGAGTAGTGTATGTGGCACTCAAAGTCCCTGTTACTTTTGTGGGTGGCTTCAAGAGTACACAAAGGGAAGACACAAGGGGATCCTCTGGTGGGCCCAGGCTCTTGCACCATAATGAGCTCCACAAGATAACTCCATTCCAAGAGGATCCCTCACCTCTCCTGACATGTCTGTTTTAGTAAATACCTGTATTCCCCAAGAAATAACAATTCTGGAGCACTGTTCTCAGAATCCTATGTTGTGCCGTGCCTCTGTTATTCCACTTAGAAAAATATGAATAAATTGACAAATGGGGTTTACCGTTCCACTGTCAAAAGGGTGTGTCTTCACGTCTCTCACTGTCAACACTGACTGGACAATGTCATGCTGTGTAGGGACACTCCCTATCTAGTTGTCAATTTATTCATAAATATTTAGGAGGAATATTAGAGGAACGGCACAGTAGCTTTTAAGAAGAGAACCTCCAGAATTGTTATTTCATGGGGTATTTACTGAAACAGACATTTCACGAGAACTAAAAGATCCTCTTCAAGGAGTTTTCTGGAACTTTTACTATTAATGACCTATTCTTAGGATAGTCATCAATAGTTTATCAGTGGGGATCCACTGATTGGGAACCCTGCCAATCAGTTGATTACTCAGCCTGCTGTAAGTGTGGATAGCGCTGTCTGTATTGCAGTGACCCAGTTTGCTACTGCAGGCACAGCTCCCATAGAATTCAATGCAGTACTGCACCAGGCCACAGCAATGTTGACAGTGCTGTCTGCTTCCAGCAATGTCCGCACCGACAGTAGGCTTAGCGAGCAGCTGATTGACGGGGACCTTGAGTGGTGGACCTCTACTGATTGATTATTGATGAGTGTCCTGCGGTTAGCTTATCCATAGTAAAAGTCCCAGAAAATCCGTTTAAAGTCATTGAGATGGAATCACTTGCTGCAAGGAATGATTTTTCCTAACATTTTATGTATAGACGAAAAACATGCTCATAAAATAATTTCCTCTGGTGGTTCTGGACATAAAAACATTCACACGAATTTCTGTGAAAACCCACGAATAGTGTTATGCATGCAAACTGCTCCTCTTAGGCTGCCTTCAGACGGGTGAGAAAATTGTGTAAGATTTGTGTATTGCGAGATGCACTTTTTTGGAAAACACACTTGCAGTTTTTGATGCAGTTTTTCAAAACAAAGCGGAAAACAGATAATTAAAAGCAAGATAGCGCCTCGGGGATTAGGAAGATACAGTAGAGGCTAAGAGATAAATTATGAATGACTCACCTGGTGTGGGTAGCCTGGCCTCCTGGGCAGACCATCACACCTGTGGTCCCTGCAGACGTGACAAAAACGGATGAGAAACTCTGTCAACTAGACGTTCACACCAGGAAAGAGCAAACAGGGAGAGTCCAAGTAACGTCCCGAGATCTCGGTAATGAGGAAATGTATACAAGAAAAAGGGTCCATCACCAGTACACAATGCAGCAGCCCCACAGGTTTTATCATTGGCCCCGCACCATGTCATTGGAGCCACGAGTTGTGGACTTTGATGAGACATGGAACAAAATTTTGACGACATTCAACGCCATTGTCAAGTTGGATTATGTTGAGAGGGCAACATGGAATAACTGCTTCTCTGGAGCTTACCAAGTGATTGTAACCGAGACATAAATACACTGCATTCTTAGATTATAAGGGGTGATCCCTCTACACTGTGACAGCCCTTCAGATATTTGTAGACAGCTATTAAGTCTCCTTTCAACCTTCTTTTTTGCAAGCTAAACATTCTCAGATCCTTTAACTGTTCCTCATAGGACATGATTTGCAGACCATTCATCATCCTGGCAGCTCTTCTCTGAAGATGAACCCTTCAGAGAAGAAGACAGACCCTTTGGAGAAGGACCCTTTTGAGAAGAAGACAGACCCTTTGGAGAAGGCTCCTTCAGAGAAGAAGACAGACCCTTTGGAGAAGGACCTTTCAGAGAAGAAGACAGACCCTTTGGAGAAGGATCCTTCAGAGAAGAAGACAGACCCTTTGGAGAAGGATCCTTTAGAGAAGAAGACAGACCCTTTGGAAAAGGATCCTTCAGAGAATAAGACAGACCCTTTGGAGAAGGACCCTTCAGAGAAGAAGACAGACCATTTGGAAATGGACCCTTCAGAGAAAAAGACAGACCTTTGGGGATAGACCTTTTGACCGCAGGAGTTTATTGTGTTTCTGCAAAGCCAGAAGTGGATCCAGCAGAAAGGAGAAGTAAAAGTCCTTTCTTTATAGTTCATATTTTTTTTATAATCCGCTTCTGGTTTTGGCTCAAAAAAGTGTATCAAAAACTGCAAGCGCTTTTTTCACAAAAAATTCTGTGTGTGTGAAGGCCCCCCTTAGGGTTCCCATTAATTTCACTAGAGGTCACAGCGGCTTATTTTTTAATTCATTTCAATGCTTTCATCTGGGAACAGTCTATCTAAAATAACACACCGTCTCTTCAATAACTGCGTGGCACAATGTGCTAATAATTCCACCAACATACCTCCCGTCTGAGCCGCCACAAAGTGCAATCTTCCAGGGGCCTAACGGCAACAACTGCGGGACAAGCAAACCTGTCCTCTGACATTAACAGATCACTGCGGAGACTGATCTAATAATGCTTTGTGCCCAAGCAGCTCGCTGCAGTTATTAAACTGTTTATCATGTCTCTAACTAATAAAACAGAACTAATAAGACTGCAGCAAACAACAACAACAACAACAAAAAGTTTTTGCCTGTGCCCGGAGAGTAAAAACAAACTTTATGAAACAGGCAGGTGGGTGACTATGAAGTTTAGGCCCAACGCTCCTTTGAAACTCCGCAGCTTATTTTGTTTATGGGGATTAGTGCTCGGAATGTCAATAACCCATCTATTAACTGCATACTAACTAATCTCGCTAATGAAGGGAGCTTTGTAGCGGCAGACAGTGTTATACACTTGTATACCGGGCGCCCTTCGATCAAATGACAGCCTGTAATTGGCACATGCTGAGATCCGAGACAAAGAAAAATAAATGTGGGCATAAAATAAAGAAAAAAAAAAGCAATAAAAGACAGAAAAACAACACTGATAATCAGTAAGTGGCCCCGAGTGGCTCCTCCAGCATCACAAATAATTTAACATCTTCTCCAATCTCAATAAATTTACCTTTAAGTGACCCCGCGAAAAAAAAATATTACTTTTCTTTTATTGTTTGGATTTTTATTCCTTTCCTTTCGCAGTTTCGGGGGATTTTCCGTACTGGCTGAGAATGAAAGCTGTTCTAGGTGGCGACAAAAAAAAAAAAATTGCTGTAGAATAAATAGTATTAGCGGGAACGCAGGGAACAAGGCTGAAATGGTAGCAGCTTTTTAGATTTTAATTCCCCCTGTGATAGAACTGCTCGGCCCGGCATCCATCAGTCAAACGTAGCACTCGGTAAATAATGCGGCCCCTTGGTACTTGGCGTTTAGTAACAGAAGCTGTTGTGCTCCATGGTTATGTGATCAGTAACACGAAGTGGGGAGGGAGCTGATTCTATTATGAGCTGATCATTTTTCGCAGGATTTGCTGCCAGCTAGGAAATGTGCACGGCTTCAGGTACTACCAGTGGTTTCGTTGGGCGTAATACGGACCTCGCTCAAGTGGTTCTACTGAGCCAACCTTAGGTCTCCATTGAGTCTAAGTTTGACCCAATGAAACCACAAGGATGGGGTGAGGGTGTTGTAGCCAAGAAGGTTCCATTGGTAAGAGGTTTGAGACACTCAGCTGTTGTTACCAGCTGGATCCCAAAAACCACCCAGAGCAGGGCAAGAGGTGAAGTAAACACAAATTTGGTGGGAAATTTCTAAGCCAAGCAGGGGGCAAAAGGGCAGCTCAGTGCTAATGGTTAAAATCCCATGCATTTCGTATGGTGTTTTCATATTTCCATAAACAACAAGAATATCACCACATATATATCTTGCATAGGAAATGAAATAATACAATATGACACACTCACTATATAAGAAAAGTCACCATTTTATGCATTTCCTAACTTTCCCATTCTATACTGCAGCAGTGGCATAGCTATAGGGGTTGTGGGAGTCGTAAGTGCGACCGGGCCCCTGCGCTTGAGGAGGCCCGTGGGCCCTCCTCACCACTGTCACAGGTCCCGCCAAAGCTCTGATCAGTAAGATTACAGGTTGCCACATTATTCATGCTGTCGCGTCATACTCTGTCATAGCGTCTTATAGCATAGCACAGGCTAGCTCCTCCCCCCTCTCCAGAGCACACACTCCCCTGCTCTCAGTATAGTATATGTGCTCTGGAGAGAGAAGACGATCAGTGCTATGCTCCCAGAGATGCTGTGATAGCTTGCAGCAACCTGTAATCTTCTGGGCCCAAGGTTTAGGGGGGCTGTGTGACTACAGGAAATGAAGGGGGCCCGCAAGCAGCATGGTGGGGGCACAGAAGAGAGGCCACAGTGTGGAGGGTCTCAGAGAGGGTGCACACTCAGCATGAGAGGGGAGCAGAAGGTGGGACACCATGGCAATAAAGAGGACACAGAAGGGGGGCCACACTGTCCATGAAGGGGATTCAGAAATTGAATTAGTTATTTTGGTGGGCACTAGGGGATAAATATAAGGGTACGTTCATGTGTAGCTGATTTTGGCGCGGAAATTGACACCGATTTTGGCAGTAATTATCCACAATTTTGCTACGTGTGAGCGTATCTTTATTGTATTGAGGCACTATTACTTTGCAGGGCACAACAGGGGGCACTAGTACAGTTAGGGATACAAATACTAATGGGAGGGTGCCGAGAGGGGCATTGGGGGTAGCGGCAGGATGAGGAGGGTGCGCATAGACAAATAGTTTTTACAAGAAGAGAACATTAACGATGCACATCAAAGTAGACCGTCTATGATCACTGGAGGTAACTGCACTGTAATCACTATCACTGGGTAGAACTGGTATCTGACTATTATATGGTGACTACATTATTTAGAGCTATACTAGAGCAGAGCTGCTGCTAGAATCATCCGTGGCTGCTAGTGCTGCATCAATGGGTCACCTAAAAGACCCAGTGACGCAGCATAAAGTTTTGAGGGGGGAAGTGGACCCAAGCGGAACTTTTGCACCCGGGTCCATTAACTTTTAGCCACGCCTCTGCACTGCAGTAGAATGCCTGCCACAGCTCTCTGCTTCATAGATGCAATAACGCCTAGCACTTTGCATTGAAACGTTGACCTAAAGCATCGCACAAAGCTTTGGTTAACCCTGTAGAAGCCTGGAGAGTCAACCAATGATGAGCTACTTGTAGACAGCCACCGGGGTCCGAGTGACAGAAGTCACATGTCTCGTCTCAGCTTTCACTTTATTTGCAGTATATTTCAGAGGAAAGAATTTCAATAAAGCCGCGGCTAAGAAATTGAAATAACCTGTTTGCAGAGGGAGTTATTCAGAACTACAACACAATATGAAGTGATAGAAATGTAAATTCAGAGCACTGGAAAATGAAGTATCACTTCATCCTTCATTGCACTTTGTAAATCCCATTTCTCTCGCAATGTATCATGTCACCACTAGATATTCAAGCATATTTGCAAATGGCAATTTTGAGTCTTTCAGTGTGAATTTAATAGGGCAGAAGCATGGCTCTTCAGATCCTGGTGTCACGCCACCACGCAATCCCGCTTCACAGCCCAGACAGGCTACATGTTCTGTTCCAGATCTTCCTTGATCTGAAGGGATTTATCCCCAGAGGATCACCTATCGTTGGCAAAGAAGAAGTTGTGAAATGTTTTACATTTTTGATGGTGTTTTAGTTTCATGGCGCCATCTATATACATAAAAAAATATTGTGGTTTTCATATTGACTCATGCTGTGCGCCGCGGCAGGATGAGCAGTCATCTCATTATCACCAAATGCAGTGTCGGCTTTAGGTTAGATGGCACCCTGCGCAGAATTTTCTTTAGCAGACCCCCCCATCATAATATATTGCACTGATAGGCAGTCTGCCTGTAGTCTGTAGCAAGATAGCAGCATACCCACACCAAAACAGCTCAATGACTAAATACTGTACCAGAATCAAGCTCATAACACAAATACAGAACCAGAACCAAACTCATAACATAAATACAGCCCCAGAGCAAAGCTCATAGCATTAATTCAGCACCTGAACCTAACTCATAACATAAATGCAGAACCAGAACTAAGATCAGTGCATAAATATAGCACCAGAACAAACTTTAGTACAATGCCAGAACCAAGCTCATAAGATAAATACAGCTCCAGAACCAAGCTGATAACATAAGTATAGTAGCAGAAGCAATCGATTGTGTTGCAAGGGTGACAATGGGCTGACAGCGGTGCCTCGGAACAGCAGAGGGGAGACAGAGCCAGAAGGATGATTCATGTGGCTAGGTTTGGTATTGCAGGCCATGTCCCCATCGAAGAGAATGAGAGCTTTGCCTGTAATAACAAGCTTCACCCCTGCAGTAGGAAAGGAGCAGTCTGCTTCCTTCAGAAATCATGTCAGTGCATGAGTGCATTAACCTGGCGAACAGCTGATTGACAGGGGTCTTGGGGGGTGGACCCCTGCTGATCTACTATCAATGGTGCGTCCTAACAATAGGCCATCATTGTCTTTATGTTTTTATGTTGAGAACTTGTTTCTGGTGCTGCACTTATGTTATATACTTAATTATGCTACTATATTTATGTTTTGAGCTTGGTCCTAGTACAGTATTTATGTTATGAGCTTGGTTATAGTACTGTATTATGTTGTGAGCTTGGTTCTGATGATTCTGGTGTTATATTTATGTACTGAGCTTGGTTTTGGAATTGTATTTATATCAGAATTTTAATTTTGGTATTGTATTTATGTACTGAGCTTATGTTGTATTTTTGTTACGAGCTTGGTTCTGGGATTGTATTTATGTTATGTTATGAGGGCCTCATGTGGCGTGGAGTGTTAAGGCAGCAGTATGCAGTCCTACGTTCTCACTCACGACCTGAAGGTTGTGAGTATAATCCCAGCATGGTTCAAGTACCCAACTCAAGGTTGACTCAGCCTTCCATCCTTTTGAGGTTGCTGAAATGACTACCCAGCTTGCTGGAGGTGTAACAAATAAATTGCCTGAAAGCGCTGCGGAATAAGTTGGCGCTATGCAAATAACAAGTCCCTTACCTTATGAGCTTGTTTCTGGTACCGTATTTATTCACTGAGCCATTTTGGCGTGAGTATGGTGCTGCCTTCTGAATTCAGGTAAGCTGTTCATTTACGCAGTATGTGTTGTTGGTTTTTTTGTTATGACAGGGGCACCAAAAGAAATTCCACGCAAGGTGCCATCTAACCTAGGGCCGGCACTGATTGACAGTTTGTGCTTTAGGCAAAATGGGTCCTGTGAACAGTTCATAGTGGATTCCCAACAAAATCATCAACTAGTTCATGCAGTCACTGCCCGACATTTCACAATCACATGTCCTGAACAAGTCGGTGGCAAATTACACCCCCTCCTGAAATGTCCTGCTTTTAGGGGGCATCATGCTGAAGAGAACCCAAACAGGGACCCAACAAGGGACAACATTGCAATCACCCGGTGTCCGTAGTGCCCATTCATTTTGATGCAACTCCTGCAGTCCACAAAGACTTTTGCTTTTTTGGGTGACCCTGTTCCCATTAGTTCATTAGCGTGAGCCCATGGCGTAAAGCCCTTTACTGCAGCACGTTAAATGGCTGCTACAAGCCACACTTCCACTTTTTCTTTGCACTAGTTTTTATAAATCTCCCCATTAGGATTTTCCTAGTTTCATCTGGTGAAACATATTGAGTAGACAGATATGAGAGAAGTGTATCATCTTCAGCTCATTTGTGCAGCCTGCTGGATACATTTGCTTCGGTTCCAGTCATTACCAACCACAGCCAACAGGACGTCAAGCTGGTTGGACATCTTGCTTTGGTACGTTTCCAGTATCCTTATGTGCAGCCGGTGCTTTAATCAATGGCCAAGCAAGAAGCATTCGGCTACACAAAACACTTAACAGCACAGCCATAAACATACAATGATGTTCCATCAATAAATGCAGATTTTTTTTTGCTATTTTGCCAACATTGAAAATCCTGGCGCTGAGTTCTTCTATATGGGGGATATGCTTTTTCTGATCGTGCATCGCTATAGGGGGTGTAGAGGTAGTAGTTGTATCTGGACCCTAGGGCCTGAGGGGACCCAAAGACCTTTCTGCTACATAAGGCACCAGTATTATAAATGGCAGGTAGGTGGGGGATCTGTTACAGATTTTGTATTGGGGATCAGAAGCTGCAAGGTAAACCTCTGCTGGCTCTCATTGTCACCTACTAGGTATTGGGCACTGGGTGGACTTGTCAAGACCTATAGAGAACATATCTTAAAAACAATGATAGTTGTACAGAAGGCCTTAGAGAAGTTTTCCAGGACCAGGAGATTCATGACCTAGCCTCAGGATAGGCCATCAATATCCTATCAGTGCAGGTCTACCACCTAGGACCCCGTCGATCAACTGTTTAGAGGCCAATGACGGCACGTGGCCTTTAAGTAGCTCAGTCCTATTCAAGAATAGTCCTATTCCTATGAATGGGACTGAGCTGCTATGACAGGCACTGCTACTATGAGATGTACAGCGCAGTGTCTGATATGTACCCGATCAGTGGGGTTCCAAGCGGCAGATCCCACCATTTGGATATATATGACCCATCCTGTGCCTAAGCTCCCTATGCCCAACACTAAATTTACTCACCCCAGCGCCAAACCACCATTTCAGTAGTTCGGTGCTGCGGCATCTGGCAGGTGGCGGCCAGTAGGAGTGGGAGAGCAGAAGTGAAAATATATGTTTTTTATTTTACACCTCGACCCCCTCATTGCCACCAATGTCAGAAAACCCCTTTTTAAGTGCACATTATAAAAAGTACTGAATCCCAGTCATGATTTTTTTCCACCAGGCTGCTCAGACCAGAAACTTCAACTTCCGAAAGCCATTTATCGCAACACACTGCATATAGGCCCTGTTTTTTTGTCTTATGCTCCACCCTCTGATAACTTTTACAAGTTCTTCTCTCCAACAATGCACAAGTGCAGCAGCTTTGCTTCTCATTAAACTAGAGATTAACCTGCAATCATTTTATATCCGCCTGTGAGATTCCATTTTCTACCAATTATGAACTACTCAAACTTCTCCGAAACTTGAACGATTTTACCTTTCTCTTTGGACATCAGGAATATCTACTTTATATAGAAGGTCCTGCTCTTCATAATCTGGACACAAAATACATGCCCGGTGCTAAAACCAAGCAGCCTGCAGATCCACAGACGCGGGGCCTACAAGTGCCTGGGATGCAGCGTGGCAAATACTAGTGTCCAGGCAGTAATGTGGGTACAGTCGTATGGGTGGACAACAGCCTCCGGTAGGGTGGATGTGTAATCAGGGCCCACATATCTAATGCTCCAACCACAGGAAAGGCAACAACTCACAGCCGTGAGATAAAAGGGAACTCCTCTGGTTTTGAAGGCATTTTGTTTCCGGTCACAGGAGCGAGGCAGATGCTGATACCTCTTGGTGCCAAGGTTTTAAGCCCAAATTCAAGTCTCAGAATTACAGTCCTCATGGATAAGCAGCAGAGAGACCCACCATCCAGATATTCTGCAAACACGGTCGGGGTACCAGGCTATGCTGCAACCCTGTGAGCAAAGAGTCTGGTACAAGAAGCCATTTGTCACAATAAACTTCTAATAGCAAAGGAATGTCTTCTGCGCCACGGCCATCCCTTAAGTAGGGCGTGCATGAGGTGCAATGTCTACATGCCTCACATGACCTTCGCAAACCAATCAGAAATTAAATAATGCAGCCTAACTTAGAGGTAAGGAATAAAATAATTAACGACAACTTCTGGCCAGTAGACTTCAGGCGAACCTTACAAATAAAGTAAATCAGTGTACCGAACTCTTGAAACTAAGGGGTGCGTGGGGAGTGTGAGGGGCCATGCACTTAGGGCCCTTTTACATGGACCGATCATCATTCTGATTCGCACTGCATCGTGGGAATCTGAATAATGATCATTCAGTGTAAATGCATGCACCAACTGAATGACCAACAATTTATTCTGTTACCATTCGTCATTCAGTTTATACATGCCTAAAAACTGAATGATGATCAGCCCATGTAAACAGGCAGTCATTCCTCTATGAACAACTGCCCATTTACTGCAAATGAAGGCGGGTGGGCTGGAATGTTCCCCTATCCGCTCCACCTCCATTCACTAAGCAATTATGGCTCCTCTGTGAAAGCACAGAAGCGATTATTGCACCCAACAGTCCTCCCGTGTAAAAGGGCCATATACATTGCTGGGTTCCATACATCCTATCTCTTCTAATTTAGTATTGTTGCAGCACAAGGTCCTTACTCAAAGCATGCACTACCTCCACTGATCCACTTAACATTCTTTTAGGAAATGCACCTCGGTGTTTAAATTCACTATTCTATTCTTAGAATTAAAAGCTAAATGCTCTAATCAGTTTATTATCTTCATTCACTTGTAGGCCAGACACGCCGTTCAATTCAATATGGCATTGAGGCAATTTCAATTACTGATGCCCTTTACTTTCTCTCTGCTGAGATAGATAGATAGATAAATAGATAGATAGATAGATAGATAGATAGATATGAGATAGATCAGAGCACTCTCTCCTAGACCCCCTACAGTCTGGCTTTCGACCTCAACACTCAACAGAAACTGCCCTTACAAGGGTATCCAATGACCTACTGACAGCCAAATCGAGGGGCGATTACTCCCTACTGATCCTCCTCGACCTCTCTGCAGCATTTGACACTGTTGACCACAAACTCCTCCTCAGTATGCTACGCTCCATTGGCCTAAAGGACACTGCCCTCTCCTGGTTCTCTTCCTACCTATCTGACCGCTCTTTCAGTGTCTCCTTTGCTGGCTCCACCTCCCCTCCTCTTCCCCTTGCAGTTGGGGTCCCCCAGGGCTCCGTCCTCGGCCCCCTTCTTTTCTCTATCTACACAGCCCCTATTGGACAAACCGTCAGGAGATTTGGCCTCCAATACCACCTGTACGCTGATGACACCCAGCTATACACCTCTGCCCGTGACATCTCTGCACCTTTACTCCAAAACATCACTAACTGTCTGTCTGCTGTCTCTAACACCATGTCCTCTCTCTACCTAAAACTAAACCTCTCTAAAACTGACCTGCTGGTATTTCCACCCTCCACTAACCGACCTCCTCCTGACATCTCCATCTCAGTGTGTGGCGCCAACATAACTCCTAGACAACATGCCCGCTGCCTTGGAGTCATATTTGATTCTGATCTCTCTTTTACCCCCTACATCCAATCTCTGGCCCGAACATGTCAGCTGCACCTCAAGAACATCGCAAGAATCCGCTCTTTTCTCACTGTGGACACGCTAAAAACGCTTACTGTTGCCCTCATCCACTCCCGGCTCGATTATTGCAACTCGTTGCTGATCGGCCTCCCCTGCACCAGACTCTACCCTCTGCAATCCATCCTGAATGCGGCAGCCAGGCTCATCTTCCTGTCCAGCCGCTACTCGGACGCCTCTGCCCTGTGCCGGTCACTGCACTGGCTGCCCGTTAAATACAGAATTCAATTTAAACTCGCCACCTTCATCCACAAAGCCCTCCACAGTGCAGCGCCCCCCTATATTGCCTCCCTCATCTCAATACATCAACCAGCCCGGGCTCTCCGCTCTGCTAACGAAACCAGACTGAGCGCCCCTTTAATTCGAACTTCTCATTCCCGCCTCCAAGACTTCTCCAGAGCAGCACCGGTCCTCTGGAACGCACTACCAAAGGCTACCCGAGCAATCCAGGACTCGCAGAACTTCAGGCGTGCTCTAAAAACGCACCTCTTCAGGGAGGCATACCGAATTCCCTAAACAAACCCCTTTGTACTCCGCCTGATAACATGCTCCCTGACCTACTGACTGCAATCCCTGCTAGCCATCATAAACCGCTCCTGCAGTCATACTGTTTCTGCCGTCACACGGCTAAATGTCTGACCATTGTCTATGTGTATAGCATCCCTCACTCTCCACCTCGCCATACCGTGCACATCTCTAGCCCCTTTACCTTCTGTATCACCCCATTACTTGTAGTATGTAAGCTCGTTGGAGCAGGACCCGCACCCCTATTGTTTCCATCAACTGATTACTATGTAACCGTGGTTCTGTAATGTTTGTACTTTTGTCTTTCTGTATCCCCCGTCTATGTAAGCGCTGCGGAATATGTTGGCGCTATACAAATAAAGTTTATTATTATTATTATTAGATAGATAGATATGAGATAGATAGATAGAATAATTTAATATCTCACCCAAACAGGCTATATGTTGATTATGTGTTTGCATAAGGAACTTGCTAATTAAACTAGTCCTGTGATCCTAGCAGCACCATCATTGCTTCATATAGGCAGTGGAGTATGAAAGTATACTAGCTGCCTTGTAGAACTAGTAACTGTTGCAGTAACCACTATCCGTAAATGAATTTGGAGGAAAGGAAAGTCACAAATAGCCAAGCTTTGAATGGAAAGGCTTCACAAAAGTACTATGCAGGAGGATCTAATTATATTTTTCACTGGAGGTACGTGTTAGGAAAGGGACAAAAACCTCCTTTAAGAACATTACAGCCTTACTGTAGCATTAATCCAGCTACTCACATTGAAAGACAAGCCTTGACAAGACGCACAATAGCTCCCAGCTGCTATTACAATACATGAATGCCGACATTTTTCATGAATGGGATGATAAACACTGGTTTATTTTGTGTATACAGATTATAGTACAGTACATCCACAGCCAAAGTACGGGGTCATGCTTCTGGATGCACCTCCTTCTGTTCTGTTAAAGTGATCTCAGTGATCATCGGGGGCCTTTTTGTAATGACAAAAGTGACTAAATATAGAGGAGTCGCTCATCATTTGATGCAATTTCAGATCTGATGAAAAATGGGTGCTTTTTGATGGGTAAATTGGATTGTCAGAGAAGGCCGTTGTGAGACTGTGAAGATAGAGAGGGGACCGTGGAACACAGAGCTGTACCACACAGATACATAATGTGGTGGTTGCCCGGAGAGCTGGGGCAAAAGACGGTGCCAAGTGTTAGTAACGCCAGTGCTGCCCACTGTGATACGGGGAACAAAGCTGATCTATTCATTCTTAGGCCTTATTCACACGGGCGTTTTTTCGCGCGATTTGCGCATCGCATGACGGATGCGCATGCGCAAATCGCGTGACCGGCGCCGAAAAATCGGCCGAAAAAATGCCCGAAAATCTGCTCCTAGCCGCGTTTCATTAGAAACGGGCCGGAGCTGTCCAGCGCATTGCATTCAATGGAGCCGGCAATACAGCCGTCTCCATTGAAAGCAATGCGCTGCGGGCGAGCCCGGGATGAATTGTCGGGAAGGGCTTAAATATATAAGCCCTTCCCTGCAATTCATCCTAAAATGTGTTAAAATAAAAAAAAAATTGTATACTCACCTTTCCGCTGCAGCCGGAGTTTTGCCACGGCCGCTGTCAGTTCTCCTGAACTGCTTCTCGGCACTACTCAGCCGGCGGGGCTTTAAAATCCCCGCCTGCTGAATGAGTTGCCTCTGATTGGTCACAGCCTGACCAATCAGAGGCAGGTTTCACTCACACACCCATTCATGAATTCATGAATGGGTGAGTGACTGCTGCCTCTCATTGGCTCAGCGGGACCAATCAGAGGCAGATCATTCAGCAGGCGATTTCTGTTCTATAATTTATCGGACGAGCGCATAAAAAGCGCTCATGTGTCCGATACCATTGCAAAGCAATGGTTTTATAAAATCGCCGGACGCATGCGCATGCGCAAATCGCGGCTAAAAACGCCCGTCTGACTAAGGCCTTAGAGAGTTTTTTTTAAGGGAACATCGGAATAAATTATATATACAACCATATACTCTCCATTGACCATTACTGACATTGACTGCAGGAATGCTGCCTTGCAATAGGTGGCGCTGCAGAGGTGTTGTTCCATCTTCTTATTTGCATATTTCCCAGAGGAGCATGGATGGGCTTATAAGTCTCCTCACATCTTCTAGGTTCTCTCCTTAAGGAGAAATGATACCCTTCCTGACCCACGTCTATAGACCTCTCACTAGCCAAGCTAGAAACCAGCTGCACACAGATGCGGGGAAATCACTTTGAAACTGCAGTCTGTGTATAGTTTCTGACTTGGGCTTACAATTCCAAGACTTTGCTACAAGATTTGTTTAAAGAGTCTAACATTAACTTGCAGGAATGCTGCCTTCCAATTGGCAGAGATGTTGTTCCATCTTCCCATTGACAGCAAAATCATAGCGATTCTCCGCTCATGGGATCTAAATCGCAGCATTCCACAATGCCCTGCGGTGAGCCTATCTCATAGGCTCACCACAGAGACCTGACAGCGCTCCCCCCGCTAGCAATATTCCGCCTTAGCCGTAGACAGGGGGCCTAAGGGTAAATATTTTATTGGATCTGTACACAATTCGCATATCATGGAGTCATAGTTGAGCAATAATTAGCACATTTTTTACTTTTTTATGCTTCTCTTGCCACTGTTTTAAAAAATGTCGTTTGAAATTGATGGAGTTTACTTGGATGTGCAGGATCAAGAAACTTACTATAACTTATGTTAGAAGCTGGTACAAATTAGAGAACAAATATGCGCTCAGAGCAGGCCTAGGTTTTAATCTGTGGCACACGGACAGCCAAAGATGTGCCAAATTTAGTGAGAGGTGTGCGCCATATGATAAATTTGGCACATTTTGCTCCAATGCATTTTATAGACGCGTGTAAAACTAGTGTATGATTGGTGTATTAAACTGGTATACGACTGGTGCATGAAATGTACATCTAGTAAATCTCCTCGCAGGGGTTCGAATCAATTGACCTCAACCATTACACTTCCAAGTTCAAACTAGAATTTTTTGATGAGTTCTAGATTGGGCTTCCATAGTCAAGCTCAATGAGATAACCACGGGCCATGCCAAGCTTTAGCTAAACACTCCATTGTGTTATGTAGAGTGATGAATCATGTCTCACCAACTCAATCTCATGGATTCCTGGTATACTAAAAGCCAGGAGACATTTCTTGCCACACTCTTTAGTAGTGTTGAGAAAACTGAACCAGTAGAACCCTGTTTAGCAAAGTTCAGTTCGGAAAGAACTCGAACCGAGCTTTTAGCAGAGTTCTACCCGGGACAGGGTTCTACAGGTTCGGTTCGCTCAACAGTAGTCCTGAACACTGATGTGTTTGTCTAAGAGCCATAAAAACCCCATATAACACTATAGAGTAATTTACAGGGCTTTTATGGCTTTTACACCAGTTTTAGGGGGTTTTGGTTAACTACCGGTTTGGTTCAAACTACTTCAGACTGAAATTTATTTTTTGCAAGAGTTCGACAAACTGGCCAAACTGAACTTTTCAAAAGTTTGCTCATCACTATTGTTTAGCAGCATTTGATGGACCAGGAATAATGGTGTAGGGCTGATTTGACATGATCTCTCAAGTTCCACCATTCGGGAAAATTACAATTCCTTTAGAAAACCTGTTCTGGGACTGGATGGAGCAGCTATATTACCTGCTATTGCTCTTCTGTGCTGATACCACATTGGGTCCAATTTTCAGCTGTCCAACATGGCCGACACAATCTTCAGACTACCTGATTTCCACAGTGCATTGGTAGTGTTAGTATACCAATGCACTATACCTGCTCCCTGATTGGCCAGTGTTGCTCACATGATCAGTGCTGGCCAACTAGAAGTAGTACATTAGCTAGATAAAAAATTGTTGCGGCCACTTTGGATGGCTAAAATCAGAATCTTGAATCAGAAAATCAGAGGAACAGCACGTAATATACTATCCCCCCTCCGATCCTGGTCCTGAAACCGAAGGGTCACTTTACCTGTTTCTGCATGACAATGAATGAACGTGAATACAGACAACCATGTTGTTAAACACTTGGAGGAAAGAGAGCCATCTCTCCCCTTTGACCCCTTCACATGGGTGTATTCACACGTGCAGAAATACGCAGAGAATAGAACCCATTGATTCCAATGGGTTTGTTAACATGTGCATAGTTTTCTGGCACATTTAAGTTACACCAAAAAACTGCAGCATGCTCTATTTTCCTGCACATTTGCGCACTCAAAGCCCCGTAGAAGTCAATGGGGATGTGCAAAATGCACATGCAATATGGTAGGAGGTACGTGAAACACTGCGTAATTGTGCAGGAAAGAGAACACATCTGGAACTCTTTAAGCTAATTAGTCATTTCAATCAGTGTGTATTTTTTCGTTGGGCGCAAAAAGTTCATTGAAATACGCCAATGCCGTTGCGGCTGTCAGAGCATACTAAGAATTGTAGTTCTGCACAGCTGGAGAGCAAAAGATTGGCTGCCGCAGTCCCAAAATCTAATGGAAAGCCTCCTCAGGAGCGTGGAGGTTCTCGGGATGAGATATACAATGCAGATGTTTGGATGCCCTCATATTTTTGCCCTTGTATACAGCCACTAATTCTGCGGCCCCGGAGTTCCAAAGTGAAAGAAATGATCCTTATCTCATGGTAATAGAGAATTCTCCGCAGCTTGTTTCTTGGAGACAGTTCAAAAATGTTTCTTTTCATTTAGTCTCATTATCTTGAAGAAAATGTCAGAAAACTCTGAACTAAGTATTAAAACAAGACACATAATACAGTATGTGTGGGAGGAGGAAGGAATCACATATCTACAAGTTCGTATAAAGAGTGGAAATTTATCTTGCAACTTTTTTTTTTTCCTCTTAAAGAGGACAACGCCAACTTTTTGATACCAAGATCCAAAGCTGGCCTACTGCTATATGACTGCATTGAGTATCACCTCTCGAAAGGAGATCCAGCTAGTTGACATCTCACAGTCAGGCAGAACCCTACTTCGTCCTGGCGAGGAGCAACAACTCTTTGGGGCCCTTTTACATGCAACAATTATCAAAAAAATCATTGGATTGTGCATCATTGGGCGAATGATAAATGTCTCCATGTAAAAGGGGCCTTACTGGTGAGTGTCTCATGTCTGGCTGATAACTCAAGTCATGTTTCGTAGCTTTTTTTTTGTATCCCTTAAACACTTCCCACCCTCCCATTTGTATGTTGACTGACAGCCAGCCTCCTGCTGCATCCACAGGGATTAGCAACACCACTAATTGCCGCTAACCCCTTACATGTCACAATCAATTTTGATTGCAATATGTATGGAGTTTTAAGACTGAGGGCCCAACCTCTCTGATATCATCAGCCCTCCCTGATGAAAATGTGGATGGCTAGTGGGTTGACCTGGCAACCAGAGGCTTAACAGTAGCCTGCAATAGAAACTACTGGCAAGTAAATCACATAATACATTGCAGTACAGAAGTATTGCAGTATACTATAAGAGCGATCATAAGATTGTAGGTCCGGGTCCCCTAAAAGGACATAAAAAGAATGAAAAAATAAATAAAATAGTAATAAAAAAATCACATAAAGAAACCCTTTTTGTTCCCTTTTCCTGTTATTTTTTAAAATTAAATTTTAAAAAAGCCATATGTTTGATATCACCACATTCATAATGACAAGTGTAATAAATTGAAAACACTTTTTTTTACCCACATGGCAAACACTATTTATTAAAAAAAAGCAAAAAAACAGAGCCAAAATGCTATATGCAACTCATCCTAGGACAGGAGAGTGCATGTGCAGACCAAAAGGGGGCGGAATTGGGGGCAAGGCCATTGGCAAGGGTGCAGCCTAATACTACACTGCTCTCTGGACAGTGTAGTCATTAGGCACCACCTTCTCTTGGCTCCGCTTTGTCCTCCTCGGGTCGACAGATGTATTCTCCCATCATAGGCAGCAATTTTGTGGCATTCCTGGAAACCCCTTTAAGAATTTGGCTCATGTTTGCCTTGCAGATGCGTCATGCAGAATTTTTCCTTTTTGGCCCTACTGTACCCCTAGCGCTATAACTTTCTTACTGACGGTGCTCTGTGAGGTCCTGATTAGAGATGAGCGAACTTACTCGTTTCGAGTAATTACTCGATCGAGCACCGCGATTTTCGAGTACTTCCGTACTCGGGTGAAAAGATTCGGGGGGCCCCGGGGGGCGGGGGGAGACGTGGCAGAGCAGGGGGTAGCAGCGGGGAACAGGGGGGGAGCCCTCTCTCTCTCTCCCTCTCCCCCCCACTCACCCACGGCGCCCCCCCGAATCTTTTGCCCGAGTACGGAAATACTCGAAAATCGCGGCGCTCGGGCGAAAAAGGGGCGTGGCCGAGTACGCTCGCTCATCTCTAGTCCTGATTCTTGCATTTGAGGGTGTAAAATTCAATTCCACCATTGCTTTTCTGTTTACTTTTGGTTTTTGACGTTTTCTGATTTCCTTAAGTGATGTTTTACATTTATGCTATGAGCTGAATCGATTATTAGGGGGATATGTAAAAGATGTTTTTATAATTTTGTGTTTAATTAAAAAATCTTTTGATATATAAGAAGATATCATTTTCATTTTACAGCCGCTTTTCTTTCAGGTAATAAAGAGCGAGCGAAGAAAGAAAGGAATGAAGGGACACATTGCAAGCGCCCCACCCTCCGGTGCCAGGATGGGGACACACATTTTGGTTATGGGCCTCCCCTCTTCCCTCAGTATGCCCCTAAGGTATCACATCCTGCCATTCCAGGGTTTTTGTGCCAAGTACAACATTATGAAGCAGATGAAACTTTTGCAGATGTGACATATTGCTTGGGGCTTCCAGCTCAGTAGCCCGCCGTAATTTCTGCGGAATATTACCTAATCATTCACTAATCCTCCGTCGCACGCCGTTTTTTTCTTCCTCTCCGAGCAGTTGATTTCATGCAACTGTTAGTGATGTTGCTGACATATTTTTTCTAATTGGAAACATCTGTACCTCTGTACTGTAAAACTAAAGCACCAGCACAAATGCTCTCCACAAAATATTAAGTAGATGGCTCGTATCACCAGTGCGGCCATTGAACGTCTAAATGGGATGTTACTTTCCAGTTGTTGATCTTCAGAGCGGCAATAAAAAGGAGAAAACTTGCAGAGGAGGCATTAACCTCTTTATTGCTGCTCAAGTCATATAGTTAGAACTATAGTACATAGAGGCAAACATAGAGATAAATAGTTAGATATGGAAAATAAAGATAGATAAATAGATAGATAGGAGATAGATAGATGGATATGAGATAGATAGATAGATATGAGATAGATAGATAGATAGATAGATAGATAGATAGATATGAGATTGATAGATAGAAATTAGATAGATAGATAGATAGATACTGCACTACTTCTGTACTGCAGTGTATCATGTGATTTAGATACACAGTATGAGATAGATAGATTGATAGATAGATATGGAAAAGATAAACAGATATGCGATAGATAGATAGATAGATAGATAGATAGATATCAGATAAATAGATATGCGATAGATAGATAGATAAATATGAGATAGATAGGAGATAAATAGATAGATTGATAGATATGAGATAAATAGATATATATGAGATAGATAGATATGCGATAGATAGATATCAGACAGACAGATATGAGATAAATAGATAGATAGATATGAGATAGATAGATATGAGAGAGAGAGAGATAGATAGATAGATAGATATGAGATAAATAGATAGATATAAGATAGATAGATATGAGATAGATATGAGATAGATAGATAGATAGATATGAGATAGATAGATATCAGACAGATAGATATGAGATAAATAGATAGATAGATATGAGATAAATAGACAGATAGATATGCGATAGATACATAGATAGATAGGAGATAGATAGATATGAGATAGATAGATGGATATGAGATAGATATGAGATAGATAGATAGATACTGCACTACTTCTGTACTGCAGTGTATCATGTGATTTAGATAGATAGATAGATATGAGATAGATTGATAGATAGATAGATATGAAAAGATAAATAGATATGCGATAGATAGATATCAGATAAATAGATAGATAGATAAATATGAGATAGATAGGAGATAAATAGATAGATAGATAGATATGAGATAGATGACAGCTGAGAGCTGCCCATGATTGGTCCCTGCGCTGAGCCAATCAGAGGCAGCACTTACTCACCCTTTCATGAATGGGTAAGTGAGAGCTGCCTCTGATTGGTGAGGCTGTGACCAATCAGAGGCAGCTCATTCAGCAGGCGGGGATTTTAAATCCCCGGCTGCTGAATACTACAGAGAGCAGTTCAGGAGAACTGCCGGCCGGCCGTGGCTGATCTCTGTCTGCTGGGACCAGGTGAGTATATATATTTTTTTTGTTTTTACACATTTCTGGATGAATTTCCGGGAAGGGCTTATATTTTTAAGCCCTTCCCGAAAATTCATCGTGAGATCGCCCACAGCCCATTGCCTTCAATGGAGTCGGCTGTATTGCCGGCTCCAATGAATTCAATGCGCTGGGCAGCGCTGCACTGCTCTGGCCCGTTTCTAATGAAACGCGGCTGGGAGCAGTTTTTTCAGGCGATTTTTCGGCCCCGGTCACGCGATTTGCGGATGTGCATCCGTCATGCGATCCGCAAATCACGGGAAAAAACGCCCGTGTGACTAAGGCCTTAGCCAGCCATGTGGACGAGATTTTGTCAATTTTTTTTTTCTGTTGCGGCCACACTCCTCTCTATGGGGAAAGAAAGCCGCAATGGAATGCCGGTGGCTGGACCGCTCCAAAATCCATGGCGAAATGCCGCAGGTTTTGAAGATCTGGCTCTCCCGCGAAAATCTTGCGGCTTATTAGTGCGACCAACTCGCAAGATTTCCACTGGATATCCATCCTGTGGGAACCCAGCCCAAGATCTCCAAAGAATGAGATTTATTTACTCATGTTAAGTAAGAGGTTACAGACTTATACCAGGAAGTATAGGACTTTTTAGATTGTCTTGGCTAGTTGTGGATCAAGGTTATGCATCATACACCAGTCCACATAAACTATCAGTGAGT
Organism: Eleutherodactylus coqui; assembly: GCF_035609145.1. Taxonomy (NCBI): domain Eukaryota; kingdom Metazoa; phylum Chordata; class Amphibia; order Anura; family Eleutherodactylidae; genus Eleutherodactylus; species Eleutherodactylus coqui. Next base: position 60,682,996 of record NC_089837.1, read on the forward strand.
GTTAGACTAATGTATTAACCCTTTCCAATCCACTATTCGACGTCTTAAGACATTATGATTTAAGGCTGTACAGCTCCGATGTTGCAAGACGTTCGTCGGGGTTCTCTTACTGTATATTGCCAGCCTCTCTGCTGTCGGAACCTATCCAACGTGTCACCTCATGCAGTACTGGCTTTAGCCAGCAGATAGTGCTGTTGTATAATGGCAAAAAAAAGAGTAAGCCCCCTAGGAAAACCAGGATATAAATTGGATTGGAAAGGTTAAGAGCAGAAAGTCTCTTACTACATTTGTGTCATCTGGTGGCAACTCAAGGCAACAGACTGGAACCTATGCGAGTTCCAAGTTGATGTAGGTTTCAGCTATAATGCACGCCAGTTGCTGGTGTATACTATAGTAATTGTGCCAGGCCTGTGTGACCATGCCCCCTAAGACTAGGCCCTGACTACTTTTTGAAAATAGGTGTAAAAGCCCCAAATTACTCAATTTTCAAATTAGCAAAATATCATTGATATGCCCCAGAGTGCTGCTATTTTTTGCTATGAAAGATGGATGGATGGATACGGAAAAGATAGATAAATATGAAAAAATGGCAGGACTCCATTGGTGTATGTAAAATTTAATTAGAAAGAAAGAGAAAAAAAATAAAAGAAAGAGGAAGAGAAAGAACGTAAGAAAAAAAAAAAAAAGATAAACAGAGGGAAATATATAAAAGAGAGAGAGGAAGATAGAAGTAAAAGCAATCCTATGAGGCAGATATCTGTACGTGCAGCTTTGTGCCTTAGGCTAGGGCTATCTGACTGACATTTAGGATAATGTTTTTTTTGGACAAGTCCCCCAATCCCCCTCTCGGCATTAGGCCTGCAGTCCCATGAAGCTCATTCCTAGCAGTGGTAGCAATCTAAATCTATGCTCTAATGCTCGCAGCTTTGAATCTGACTATAAATTCCCACACAGAGAGCTACTCGACACAGATAATTGGACAAGACGTGTCAACAGCATCCATCTGCAGCAATTTATATTCAAATTCCTCTGTGGGTTGTTAGATCTGAAGCATTATGGGAGTGCAGAACCAACTGGAGCAAGATCCTTCCAAATCACCCGGGTCCTAAACATGGCAGACATTGTCCTCGTTCTCTGTGAAGTTTTAGGAATGAACATGCAAGACGCAAACTTAGATTTCCTGATGCAGCATTGTGTAGCATGGTTGTATCACAACGCACAACCGCACTGTACTATTATTACATCTGCCGGATAATACCATATACCGTATCTACATACTGATAGCAGAATCCTACTACGTAGTAATACCATATATCTCCATAATACCATATCTCTGCTGTACGTATTATTACATCTGCCGGATAATACCATATACCGTATCTACACACTGACAGCAGAATCCTAGTACACACTAATATATCTGTTCTTATACATAGTACTCAGATAGGCTGCCTGCAGACGTCCGGGTTGGATCCCCTGCGAGAATTCTCGCAGCGGGATCCGACCCGCCCCCTGCAGTGACCAGTGCGGCTCTCACCTTCTCCCGCGGCTCCAGCTCTGTAATGTGCCGGCTGCTGCCCAGCCAGCGCATGCGCAGAGCGGACGGACATTTCTGTTCGGGCCTCCGCGAGACCCGCACAGAAATAGAACATGCCGCGATTTGTTTTCCGTGTGTGTTTTCACGCGGACAAATCGCGGCCGTCTGACTAGGATTGTGTTTTGTAATGCAATCCTATGCAGGCGGGCACGGGCGGAAATTCTGCGTGAAATCCCGCCACGGAATTTCCGCCCGTGTGCAGGGGGCCATAGGCAGAAAGACAGCTACCAAGAGATATAAGATAGATAGATAGATATGAGATAGATAGATATGAGATAGATAGATAGATATGAGATAGATAGATAGATAGATAGATAGATAGAACACACTGTATATAATTCAGATATTATGTCAAGCACATACATGTGACATATAACTGTAACCATCCTTCCGTATCCACTCTCGGCTTAATTACTGCAACTTGCTACTGATTGGTCCTCCTAAATCTAAACTCTGTCCTTTCCAATGCATCCTCAATGTAGCAGCCAGGCGTATTTTATACACTGCCAGTCACTACACTGATACCTTCACGCTGCCAGTCACTACACTTATACCTTCACTCTGCCAGTCACTATACTGATGCCACCACACTGCCAGTCACTACACTGATGCCTCTGTAGTGGCCTGAAGTTAACAAGGCCCTTCATAATGTATGAATGCATTTGTCTTGTGCTTTGTATTGTTAGTGTCTTTCATGTTGTATAAATATGATGAGCATAGCTGCAGCACTGAATGGGTTAACTGGTATGCGAGAATGTCTGAGAAATGTATCTTGTTGTTAGTCATGTGATTGTGCTATATATATATGTGAATGCAAGAGGTCTGCAAGTTAGTCCGTTCCAGTGTGAGCTGCAAGTGAGCCACACAGATACCTTCAGTTCTGTGGAATGGAAGAAGATGAAAGGCATCCTCAGCCTTCCCTGAGCCTGCTTTACCCACGAGATGCCAGTGGTGCCCTAAACCACTAATGGATGGAGAGAGAGTGAAACCACCATTGCAGTGTGGAGTGTCTGCCCATCGTCAGTGATGACTGGTAGAGAGTTGAAGAGAGAGAGAAAGGAGTTTTCTACAGGGACCAGAGCCCTGCAGATAACTAGGACTGTAGAGGTATTATGGTACCTTGACGCCACCAGGACGTAGTGCTGGAGAGAGCACTGACAGCTTGGTGACGCCCCCAGTGCACAGATGGCTTCCCTGTAGGTCCTGAAAGGTGAGTATTATTCTTCCCTCGGCTTCCGGACAAGAGTTGTGCTCCCCGCTGCTGCTGTCAGTGTGCCCGGCTCCCCGACCCCGGCGACATGTTAAGCTCACCGATGCTGCTTTCACTATTCCAGCTGGCCTGCATTCAGTTTTCAAGCCTCCCCGGCCATAACATAACCTTCCCACTGCTGTTCGCAGTTGGCTGCTCCTGCAGCTGCTGCTGATCTACGCGCTCGGTCTCCTGAGCGCTGCCGCCAAGACATGGCAGCTGCAATGCACATGGACATGATGGTGATGCAGCGGCTGCAGGACAGTGCACTCTGGCCTCTCCTGAGTGCTGCAGCTCCCCGCTCTCCCCTCCCACCTGTCTGGAGCCAGCGGTTGGGTAGGCCCCATGGAAGGGGGAGCGCACATTACAGTATCACGTAGCATCACAGTGTTTCGAGATATGTGCAGCTCCTGGACGGTTAGGGTTAGGGGTTATTTTCCTGTGAGGGTTACATTATTAACTGTAAATGCCTGCATATTACACGTGTACGATGGAAGTGTTTACAAAGAAAACTGTAACCGTCCCTGGAAAATAACCTCTAACCCTAACCGTCCAGGGGCTGCAACAATCTCCAAACACTGTGCTGCTAGGACCTTACTGACGCCAGCCTATCAGGAGCTAGGGGTGTGACAGGGGCATTCCTGCATGCCAGCCCTGTCAAACCCCTAGCTTCCTGGTGGCGTCAAGATACAATAATACCGACTGTAGATTCCTCTGTGCACCTACAACCGTATCCACGCCATCCGCTCTGCTAAGGACCTTAGACTAACTTCCTCTCTAATCCGGATCTCACTCCAGCCTCCAAGAATTTCCCGAGCCGCACCAGCTCTCTGGAATGCGCTACCCTGGACAATCAGGTTAATTCTCAACTCCCACAGCCCTAAAAACACTTATTTTTAGGGAGACTTATTATATTCCCTAATCTAAACCCTTCTCCTTCTATTGTGCCTCTACACTCCCCGTTGCAAACCTGACCCCCTTCTTCCCACTGCATCCCACCTGTTTATTCACAGACAGCTGGTGATCCACCCACACAGCTATATGTATAATGCCCTATGTGTATACTTCCTTATAGTCTGTACGCTCTTGAGCGGGGCCCTCACCCCTATTCTTCAAGCTTCATATCAGTTCAATACTGTATGTCATGACTCATTCTGTGTAGGTTTCCCTCAATTTCTAAAAGCTCTGCGGAATATGTTGGCGCTATACAAAAAAGATTATTATTATACATCTTCGACACTATATAATAGCCCTGGCCACAGACTCAGATGTTCCCCTCCCAGAAACAGTACAACATTGTCATTATTAGCATCATTGTTCTGAAGCCGCACGTGACGACAGTGTTTGCTGGCAGCTGGAGAATATATAAGAATGCAGACATAACACTGTCAGTAATATACCGTGAGGAGGAATAATGGCATCTTCCATTGCATCTGATACATTTTGTGACTGATTGATCAGATTTCAGTTAGCTGGAAACAAGGTATCTATTCGTAGATGCACAGATTATCAGATGTATCAGCACAATTATCTATGCGCCCCTTCATACGTCTCTCCAGCTCTTGTCTTTATTCTCTTTTGGATATCCTGTAATTATCTCTATGTGGTTTATCTAGAAACTTTTGTCGTCTTTTTCCTTTCTCTCATTCACGCGGAGGAATATATGTGCAGCGGATACATATGGGGCTTTGTGATGTCACATCGCTGTACAGCGCGAATAGAAAAAAATTAACCATGTGACAACTCCTCCTGTGTCATGTCAGTCTGCCTCGACTGAGTTGCCATACCGATTGGACAAACTAGTAAAGCACCTAGTGACATATCTACCATAAATATGAATATCTATCTATCTGTCTCATATCTATCTATCTATCTATCTATCTATCTATCTCATATCTATCCATCTCATATCTATCTATCTATCTCATATCTATCTATCTATCTATCTATCTATCTATCTCATATCTATCCATCTCATATCTATCTATCTCATATTTATCTATCTCATTTATCTCAATATCTACCTATCTATCCTACTCATATCTATCTATCTATCTATCTATCTATCTATCTATTCTATGTATCTCATATCTATCTATCTCATATCTCTCTAACTATCACATATCTATCTATCTGTCTCATATCTATCTGTCTCCCTCACATCTATCTATCTATCTCACATCTATCTATCTATCTATCTATCTATCTATCTATCTATCTCACATCTATCTATCTATCTATCTATCTCACATCTATCTATCTATCTATCTATCTCAGATCTATCTATCTGTCTATCTATCTCATCTCTATCTATCTATCTATCTATCTCATTATTTACCCATTTATCTATCTATCCTACTCATATCTATCTATCTAATCTATGTATCTCATATCTATCTATCTCATACCTCTCTATCTCATATCTATCTCATTATCTACCCATTTATCTATCTATCTATCCTACTCATATCTATCTATCCATCTATCTATCTATCTATCTATCTATCTAATCTATGTTTCTCATATCTATCTGTCTATCTCATATCTCTCTATCTCATATCTATCTATCCATCTTTCTATCTATCTCATATCTATCTCATTATCTACCCATTTACCTATCTATCCTACTCATATCTATCTATCTATCCTATGTATCTCATATCTATCTATCTCATATCTATCTATCTATCTATCTCATATCTATCTATCTCATATCTATCTATCTATCTCATTATCTATTTATCTATCTATCTCATATCTATTTATCTATCTCTCTCTCATATCTATCTATCTATCTATCTATCTATCTATCTATCTATCTATCTAATCTATGTTTCTCATATCTATCTGTCTATCTCATATCTCTCTATCTCATATCTATCTATCGCATATCTATCTATCCATCTTTCTATCTATCTCATATCTATCTCATTATCTACCCATTTACCTATCTATCCTACTCATATCTATCTATCTATCTATCTATCTATCTATCTATCTATCTATCTATCTATCCTATGTATCTCATATCTACCTATCTCATATCTATCTATCTATCTATCTATCTCATATCTATCTATCTCATATCTATCTATCTCATTATCTATTTATCTATCTATCTCATATCTATTTATCTATCTCTCTCTAATATCTATCTATCTATCTCATATCTATCTATCTATCTATCTATCTATCTATCTATCTATCTATCTATCTATCTATCTATCTATCTATCTATCTATCTATCTATCTATCTATCTATCTATCAGCTTAGAAGCCTCATCTATTACACACAGTGGCTCCCTGGAAAACTTAAAATTTCCATGCCTTTCATTGATAGGCTATTGATTTTTAATAGGAACTTATGTGACAAAAGTCTGGACACACTCATTTAACTGGTGAAATAATGAGAAAATTGACTTTCAATCTGTGAAAGTATTAACTGGAAGGAAGGCTGCATTTTTTGGAGCAGGAGATGTTTTCAGCAGCCATTTTGAACTCCGCCATACTGAATTGAGCCCAGGTTTCTCAAATGGGAAGGGGGTCATGTGATCTATCAGACTTGGTTAGAATTTACTTACAAACACACTGAAGTATCAGTTTTGCTATATCTGTACTTGCTTGAAGTTAAGTGAGGGCAAAGTTAGTAAATTGTGCCTGAAATCCGAGGCCTTTTTTCACTGACTGATCACTTAACGGTGAGAAGTACCTCAAAATGCTACAGAGTACAGTATTTCCAGATGTGGTCAATGCGAATGGTGAGTTTCCATGCTACTTTCGACAGCATGGCTCATCTCCGCACTTTGTACGCAGATGGCTAGATGTGCAATTCTTTGGGCACTGGATTGGGTGTAAAGGTCCAGCAGAATGGCCATCAAGGTTGCTGGACTTAACGTCTTCAGACTTTTATCTCTGAGGCCATTGAAAGGCCCTTGTATGTGCAGATAAAATACGCATATGGTTCACCTGTAATAGCAAATCCTGTAATGCTGTGAAGATGTATCACCTGCAGTTCTTCAGTACGTTCATAAAAACTGGATTAAACCTTTAAGCATTTGCATATGGCACATCGAACATGTCATGTAAAGCTCCTTATGAAACCTTGTCCTCACTCTTAAACAAGTAAAATTAGGGCAAAACTGACACTTAACTGCAATACCAAGCTCTGCCACTACAGTAAGAACAGAGCTGTCTGCTTCCAGCCAAAATAAGCTCAGTGCATGAGTACACCAGCCCAGCAAACAGTTCATCAGGGTCTTGGGTCACAGACGCACACTTATCTAATATTGATTATCTGTCCTGCGTATTGGCCATCTATAGTTTACAATTGGAAAACCCATCAATGATATGGGGGTATGGGTCCTGAATTTTAAATTCCCCCTCCCACACCAGTATTAGACAGAACTGGAGAACTCCTAGCATCCATTAAATTAAGTCAATCCATTGATTTCAATGGTTGCTATGTACAGCTTCATTATGAGCATTTGCATTTTGATTCCCCTGGGTACCGCAGACATTGGAGATGCCAGCAGTTGGACCCCCTGTGCTCAATTTGTCGCCAGAAGCCCTACAATTTGTAAAGCCATTGTATAAATGCAATAAACAGGGACAATTAAAAACTGTAATCTTCAATTATTACATCAGCCAATCAATAGGGAGCGGATTAATTAAAGTTGTTTACTACATTAGTGTTATTGTGGGGCTTTCGATTAGAATTTTAATGACATTGTTATGTAAGAATCCCAATATCACCAGCTTACATCCTGCCCGGCCCACGGTGCTAAAGCTCAAAGTGGTATCATCTCCGATGGAACTGGATAGAATACCTAATTCTGTGCATTATAAACTTTCATCATCCGATATACAGCGTGATGATGTCACTAAATCCATATACAGGGTGGAGCCCAAAATACTATATACTGGTGTCCTATAGTGGACTTAAATAGGGTGGCATGGATGCTCTACATGGTAGTATGGCGAATGGGTCCCCAGGGGACCCAGAATGTGAATTTCAATTTTTTGTGGCCCCTGGAAGAGACAGAAAGTAAAACCCAATTGCAAAGTTGAAGAGTAGCATGTGAGAAGTAGATATCCACTTTCCACGTCTCTCTAAATCCTGTAGGACAGCTGCTATGTGACAAACATTAGATCTTACCCAAATATATAAAGCTCAAATGTACAGGGGAGATGTAATGGCACCCCAGACTAAATCACCACAGAGACTTATCAGAACTCAGACTCAACCGGCGTTCTCCACGAGGAGGAACCGGAGTAAATATACACACTGCTGCTGATTGGTCGGCTGAGACACCCCCTCTCCTCCAACAAACGAGTTCACAGACTGGTAGAAAAGTGTCCCGGTCAGCGTCCAGGCCCAAAATGATGCTAAGCATACACTGCCATGAGGATCATTTAGGCCGAGGCTGAGTCTGGCTCATAGAATGGGTTCATGATGTCAACATACATGCTACAGTATAATAAACCATATGGGCTGTCTTTTCCTCTTTAAAGGCTATAGATACCACTTCAGGCGCAATTTTTTCATGTGAATATACGTATTTTGGGCTGACAATCATTTTTACAACGGGTTTTAATTAAAAAATGTGCACCGTTTATCTTCTACAGCTTTTACACATCACTGTATATAGAAACTGCAGTGCAAGTCTCAGTAGGAGATCCCTCAGTGAGGCTGGACTCAGCCCTTATCTCTCCTCTCTTGGGCTTTTCATTAGCTAATTTATGTCCACAACCAAGATAAACATCCTTGTGGTCATAAATTAGCCGATAAGAAGGTGCAGGAGAGCAGGAAGAAGCTAAGCCATGAGTCCAGCTGGATCTCTGAGCCATTGACTGCACTTTCTATATACAGGGATATGTAGAAGCTGCAGAAGACAAACAGTGGAGAATCTTTAATTAAGCCCTATTGCAAAAATGATTGTCAGCCACAAATACATGAATTTATGTGAACTAGAATCATAGAATGGTAGAGTTGAAAGGGACCTCCATAGTCATCTGGTCCAACCCTCTGCTCAATGCCGCCCTTCCATAAAGTGTCCACAACTTAAGAATGGGTGGCACAACACCAATCCGCCCCTTTACTGGCCAGTCGGGCACAGGACACCCTATTTGATTAGCATCTTAATCTTTGACTCTAATAGTATCCCGTTGCAAAGATCCCAATATGCCCCCAATATGGTGCTGTGTTTCTCCAGCCCACAATAGAAGGGCCTGATGTTGTGTCTCCTCCCTCATCTCTCCAAGACCTTTGGACCAATTTTCTTTTAATTGCAACCAAAGCTGTTCTTCTTCTGAAAATGAGTGCCTTGCATCGCTTCTCATTGCCCAACAGCAGGAAGGAAGAAGATGAGCAACCAGGATTTGGCCCTGTCTCTCCAAGTGCCCCATTGCAGCCACATATTCTGCCCCTGCTTTACATAACCCCTCAGTAGCTTCTTGTATACGATGCGTGAAGAATAACAAGTCTGCTGGAATAAAGTTTTCGGAGTGCCTGGAGAGCGGCAATCTCATTTTTCCAGGCCAGCTTCTTCAGGTTTAAATTAGTTCCTCTGGTTCAGTAAAGGAGCATGTAAGAGGCTTACGTAACGTATTGGCAGCTATAGGGATGATAGCCAGGAGCTGCCAAAACAACATCTTTGGAGGCCTATACACTGAAGCCCCTGAAGGCCTTGACAGCACGCTCGGAAATCGGAAGAGAGTCAAAATATTATTAAAGCAGTCAGATTTTTTTTTTCCTGCGCTGAAGCTGCTTACAAGCTATATGAAGTCACACGGCTCCTCACTCCAGCCGGGGAGGCAGGATTGTCATATTAAAGGATAATATAACCCAGATAATAAAAGAAATGGAAATATAAGTCCTTGTGTTAATTCTCAGCTGTTTCTGACTTATACGGAGCGGTGTAAGGGTCAAATTAATTATCACTGTCATTCTGCTATTCCACTCATGAACCAGAGAGACAGGGTGAACAGAGCTAGAGCTTTTATATAGGATGGAAGAGCAGGAAAGAGTGTTGGCATGTCAGGGAACGTAAGGTACAGAGCAGAAGAAGTGATTTGCGAATACAAAGAGAGTCAATACCCAATGTTAAACCATCAAAACCCAACTCTTTTCCTTAACCCCTTTCTGTTACTGGATATAAGTTTAAGTCCTGGCTGGGAAGGGGTTCCCACAAATGGTTGTACGTGACGGTTGGTTTCCAACTGCAACAGCGGGGATCGGTGTTCTCACCGATCCCCGCTTTCAACGCCTTACATACTGCAACCAATGCTGATCGAAGAGTGGAAAGGATTCACAGAGGGACGACACTCCTTCTGTGACATCATTAGCCCGCCGTGATGTAATCCGTTGATTTGCATTCGGGTCTGCCATGATCTATAATCGTTAATAATAGCGATAATATATTGGAGTACACAAATACTGCAATGTGTTAAGGTCCATTTAGACGCAATGATTATCGCTCAAAAGATGTCTTTTGAGCGGTAATCATTATGTCATTTCTACATTGCAAGATGATCGCTCAAACGTTGAGCGATCACCCTATGCTCCGGAGGATGCAGAGAACAAGCGAGGGGACGCTTGTTCTCTGCATCCAGAGTGCCCGGCTGTTATACAACCGAGCGCTCGGAGCGGAGGATGCAGAAGACAAGCTGGGTGTCCCCGCTTGTCTTCTGCATCCAGACGTTTTCTGCACGGAGCGCCCAGCTGTCATACAACCGAGCGCTCCGAGCAGAGGATGCAGAAGACAAAAAGGATGTCCCCCTACATGTCTTCTGGATCCAGCTGTTTTCTGCACGCAGCACCCGGTTGTTATACAGCCAAGCGCTCTGTGCGGGGTATGGAGAACGCAGCTGGACTGCGTTCTTCATACCCAGCCTGTCATCAGGGAGCGGGATACAGCTGAAACAATAGTATCATAGATTCAAGTCGCTTACAGCGAAATAAAAATTGCAATAAAAATAGTAAAAAAACAACAAAAAACTGTAAAAAAATAGTAATAAAAGTATAAAGAAAGTAAAAAAAAATTAAATATCCACATGTTTGATATCGTCACATCCATAATGACCTGTACAATAAACTGAATACACTATTTATCCTGCACGGCAAAAAACGGTTAGATGTTTGTATGCAGGGACGTAAACATATTCTGTAAGGTGACCAAGGGAAAGCATTCGGCAATTACAGCTAACGCTATTTCATGTGATTTCTTCTAATACTTTATAGCAAATCATGTGAAATAGCGTTAATATGAAATACGATGACCCTGGAGGTCCCTTCCAACTCTACCATTCTATAAATTCTAATGACTATCTTATAAAAAAAAGTCATAATCTGGAGGCGGCTAGTCTTGGCGAGTTTGTAGAAAGTCAACAAAGTCCAGATTTAGTATTTTGTGAATGACAAAAATGATAAAAGCGCGAATAAATGAAGTGTTCAGGTTACTATGGTGTTCCAGATGTCACCGACAGTACGCTTAAAGGGGTCACAAATAATCCAATAATAGCAAATTAAATACTGCAGTTACCATGGAAACGTGGCAAAAGTTCTGAAGAAATAATTATTGGTTTGCCAGTAATAATGGTGTTTAAATCATGTTTTTTTAACAATGCTGGGATAGGTACAGCTGGTAATTACAGCATTACAATTTGCATTTTTATTGTCCCGATCACTGGAAAAGCATTAAATATCATTTTAGGATTAGATTGCAACATGTCCAATTTTTCAACATTTTTTTGAAGTGGAATATCTGTGGGGTGCGGGATCCCGGAGTCCAGACATTACTGAAAATCAACTTGACTGGCACTTGGCAATATCTTGCCGCCGTAGTCTTCTAAGCCAAAGTCAGTTCGGCTGTGAAGTGCTTCTGATGAACAATGACAAGTGAGGCTGATCTGTAACAGTACAACTGTGATAATCCCGAAATTTCCCATAATCCCCCACTTCATCTGCCCTGAACATGATGGGTGTTCAAAAAGACAGACGTTGAAGGGGTTTTCTGGTTTAATGTAAATATAAAGTTTTACTAAACTTTTCAAAAACTTTTGACCTGTCAGAAGTTTTGATTGGTGGGGTCTAATGATGAAACTCACACCGATTGCTGAAACGAAGGGGCAGAAGTGCTCATCCCAACACAATGCCCCTTAGACGGTGATGAAGAGTAGTGTACAGTACAAGTTCATTGACTTTCTACCTCACCCGCACGTGGCTCAGGGGAGAGCCTAAAAAAAAGGGACCTGGTACAACACTTAACTGGTATCAGAACTCACAGCTGGTGCTCATAAAACAAGGGATTGGGAGGATATTGCATGCGATAAGCAGCGTTGAAGTGGAATTTGCCTGCGGATGGCACGATGACAAATGCAGAAGAATATACAATTTATATGTTTTTTACTGGGAGCTCATGAGTTACAGGGAAGCAGTGGAGCAGCAATTTTTATAACACTACAATAAAGCTGGAGTTATAGAGGCGTTCGCAAAAAATATGACGGACATATTTTACAACGAAGGAAAGTTTAGAAGGTTGAACGAAACTACTTGTTTTTTTTTTTCCTGTAGTTGATCAAAAACGGAAATGCATACTAAGAGAAGACAAGTTGGGTCACCACAAGGGTCAACACATCTAAAGTGACCCTCCGGTCCTGGACGAACTAAGATGACCACATCGTTTCTCTGTCCACCTGATGTACATTGTGCGTTAGCATGTATTGGTAGTCTAAGACATTATATGCTGCTCTAACTGGCCCATGCTTATGTGGACAGCACTAGCCAATCAAAACAGGTGTAGTATCTTAGACTAACGATACATACTAATACCCAGTGTGCATCCGGTGGACAGAGAAACGGTGCGGCCATCTTTGTTTATCCAGGATCGGAGGGTTACTTTAAAGGGATGTTCAGTCAAAAAGTTAACTGGGTCCTCAAGTTTTAGAGTCTCTGTTGATTCCAGAAGCCAATGCCTTTTGGGAGATACTTTAACCCTTTCCAATCCACTGTCTGACGTCTAAAGACATTCTGATTGAAAGCTGTAGAGCTTCCGATGTTGGAAGACGTCCAGCAGGGTATTCTTACTGTATATTACTGGCTGCTCTGTTGTCGGGGGCCTCTCCAGCATGTCCCATACTGCAGTACTGGCTCTAGCCAGCAGGTGGCGCCATTGTATAATGGCAGAAAGAGAAAACCCCCTAGGAAAACCCTGAATCCAAAATTGGATTGCAAAGGGTTAATATTTCAGACAAGGAGGCCTGACAACTTCTGATTAGACAAGGAAGTCTAACACATACGGTATACTCCCATGTTTTTGTTGCAGTTCAACCAACTAATGATAATCCTCTACCGATAACAGCAAGTAAAATAGTGGGGGTGACAGTGACAGGGTTAAGAGGGATCTATCCAAATTCCGCGTACAGTTCCATGTAGCAGTCACCACTTGATTGGTTGCAACAGTGATGCCGGCGAAAACCCCTCTGATGCAGCAAGTCCGTGTAGCTTCCTAATGAATTAAGAGTTTACTACCTGTAGGTTGTTAATGGTCATGTATTATACTTAAAACTGTGCAGCCATTAGCAGTAAACACTTAAGTCATTAACGATGCGCACAGACTTCCAACAATGGCGGGGTTCTTGGTTGCATCGCTGTGGCAGCCCATCCATGCAGCAGTCATGTGGCAATGGCTTCCAAGAACTGTACCCTATAAACAAACTTTGTGGAAATCCTCTATGAAACTTTATACTTGTAGTATGTACTAAATAAAATCTTTAGGGTATGTTCCCATGGGGCTGATTTGCTGCTAGGAATTTGCTGCAAATCCACTGCAAAATCTTCAATAAATGTATAAAAAAAATCGTCATGTGTTACATATGGATTTGTGGTGGTTTCTGCTGCAGATTTCAGCCCATGTATTGCATAGGGGGAAATCCGTATTGAAAATCTACAATAGAAATCAACATGGGGAGGATTTTTTCTCATCCACTTTGCTGCTACTGCACAGGTAATCGAATGGGGAGCTGGTGGAGGGGGCAGTGTCCCACTCTTCGAACTTAGGGATTGGACCTCCAGGCATACCTTGGACGGGGGTTTTCCTGCTTGAACATAACTTTATTACCAATGCAGTCAAGCTTTCCACCCGATGGATGAGCAGAGCCAGGCGATGGTCACGGCAGGGATTTCACTGGGACAGCTAGGCAGCCCATAAACAGAAGAAGCCAATGACGTTGCGCTTGCTGCAGTGGCACTCACTAAGGGCCTGTAGGGCACGCAGTCCGTGCAGAATCCACATGGCGAAATCCACATATGGATTAGCCCTTTTGAATGGAGCTAATCCACATGCTGATCTATGGCATTTTCAACTGTAAATACATAGTGTAAATCTGAAGCTCAGGATCATGTCACTGAAGATAAAAAAAAATGGTCGTCTATTCTTGATACAGATTTCACTTAGAATCCACATCCTGAAATCCACTCGCGGATTAGCACAGACTCAGATTTCTGCCACAGATTATAAACCACTTTGGAAAAATCTGATGCGGATTCAATATCATGCAAACAAGGTCTAGAGGGTGGGAAAAAAATGGCTGCTTTCTTTCTGTTCACAGGTTGTATGTAGTATTTCAGCTACGTCTGCTTCATTGGAGCTGAGTTGCAATACCAGATGCAACCCATGGGCAGAAGTGGCGCTGTTTTTACAAGAAAGTAGTCATGTATTCTAATACTGGACATATCCTTTTAACACTTGACCAGTGTTTAATCTATCTACAGTATGGCTTGGAAATAGTCAAACAAAGCAGAACAACTTGGTGGGAATAGACCTGCACTATGAACAGCTCCATGGCCTTCGAAGGGAGTTACTTGCAGTATTACTTTATAAGATCCAAAGACTTTAGACATTTTCTGCAAGTCATATTAATAATAAGACGAGATGGCGCTCCCCTACCTGTGCTCTGTTAGCCGGGTCTTTCTTGATCCACTTGATCATCGTCTCATATACCAGCTCTTCGGCTTTAGTATTCAGGCTGTCGTTTGATATGTACGAGACAAAATCTTCTCTGGAAATATTCAGGATCTCCTCCTGGTTGGCAACCTCAGGGAAATTCTGCAGGGCATATGCCTTGGCCATATTATACAGCTCCACGCATTGCATGGCTTCTGCCATGGCCAGGATGCCCAGGCAGTTGTTGGCAGTCAGCTGTTTTTCTGCACAGAGAAACACAAGCAAATGACTTGTATTTTAGGTGTTGTGGTTCAGCGCTGTCATTATAAGCACTACATGACAGTAACCTGCTTCAGACCATCTGCTCATGATTAATTATATGAAGGCTGATAATTATAACTTCTGTTCTAATGGGTATAAAAGCTGAGGGTTATTATGTAACAGAACCAATATTATCATGACAATAATGATGGTTAATGTGTGGACATCATCATTTACTGCTAGCACATACTCTGCCCCTTCTACTTATAACTGGACAGGTCACTGTCTCTGACAAGATCAACATACTTGTCCTCTGCTGCTGTAATTATTCACAGGATCACATTGGTGAGAGGGTGTTCATTCCCCACTTACTTTATAAATTTGCCCATTTATATGCAGCCCTCTAACTTCTAACACAATGAGAAGAGTAGAGAGCACAGGTCACTGCCTCTCACGGGGTCAGAACAATCCTCTCCTGCTGCTCTAACCATTTTCATCATCTGATTTTCTACAGGATGTTTAGTCCCAAGGGCATAACTATAGGGGATGCAGTTGCACCCGGGCCCAGGAGCCTTAGGGGGCCCATAATGCCTCTCTTCTCCATATTGGGAGCCCAGTACTATGAATAAAGCATTAAAGTTGGGGGCCCTGTTACAAGTTTTGCATTGGGGCCAAGAAGCTTCAAGTTATGCCTCTGTGCAGCATGGTTTAGGTATGGGTACGGGTACAGATACAGATAGAGGGCGGGCCCCAGCTCACCTTTTGCATCAGGGCCCCTGAGCCTTTAGTTACGCCCCTGTTTAGTCCCCATATAGTTCATGCTTCATGCCTCTGACGCATAGCTATTTAACCCAGGGGCGTAGCTAAAGACTCAGGGGCCCTGATGCAAAAGGTGAGCTGCCCCCCCCCCTTCTATCTGTATCTGTACCCGTACCCATACCTAAACCATGCTGCACAGAGGCATAACTTAAAGCTTCTTGTCCCCAATGCAAAACCTGTAACAGGGCCCCCAACTATAATGCTTTATTCATAGTACTGGGCTCCTTATATGGAGAAGAGAGGCCTTATGGGCCCTCTAAGGCTCCTGGGCCCGGGTGCAACCGCATCCCCTGCACCTTATTTAGTTACGCCCCTGATTTAGCCTATAACACAATAAGATTGGCCAACAGGACAGGTCACTGCCTCTCATAGGATAAGAACACTCCTTTTCTACTGCTATAACCATTTTCATTATGTGATTTCCTCCAGGGTGGTCAGACCCCATATAGTTCATACCACATGCCTCTAAGATGTATAGCTGTTTACCCTATAACAAATTGAAGTGTGCAGACAGGAGAGGGCACTGCCTCTCACCGAGTCAGAACACTCCTCTACTGCTGCTGTAATCATTTTCATCATCGGATTTGCTACAGGATGCCCAGTCCCTATATAGTCCATACCATATGCCTCTGACACGTATAGCTGTTTATCCTATAACACATTAAAATGAGTAAACAGGACAGGTTACTGCCTCTCACAAGGTCAGAACACTCCTCTCCCGCTGCCTTAATCATTTTAATGATCTGATTTGCTACAGAGTATTCAGTCCCCATATACAGTAGTTCATACCTCACTCCTCTGATATGTATAGCCATTTACCCTATAACACAATAAGATGAGTAGACAGGATAGGTCACTCCTCAAAAATGAGCACACTTCTCTCCTATTGCTGTTTTAATCAACATGAACTCATTGCCTAAAGGATATTACATCCCGACCCACATCATAAAGTCATATGCCGGCCTTTACTGGCTATAACAATTCAATAGATAGTGCTGAATATAATTGAGCAAGAAGTAGGGAACAGAAAGGAGTATGACTACAAAATCAGATTACATGGGGTTTATTGGTAGACTATAACCATGGAGACATAAAGGTCAGCATAGAGGCTATAGACTCAAATCGGTAGTACTTTTTTTATATCTGCAAAGCTTAATAGACCCTTCAATTAAAGAGGATATTTTTATATTAAAGAAGTCACCCAGGGAGAAAAAACTTACCCTGTCCAGTTCAGATCCAACAGTGATGGTGCCTCCACTTCCAGCCCAGTTCCCACACACTTGGTATGGATTCCTCCTTTACCCTATTGTGGTCAGTAACATCAATGCAGGGGGCTGACTAACTAGCTAATTTCAATAAATAAGCCAGTCCTTTTCTATTTCTCTGCATCAATCCACAAGAGAATAGAGGATGGCTTAGTTATTGGAATGTTGAAATGCGTCAGTCAGCCAGCATACCACATGATCTGGTGTCAGAACTGGGCAGCAGGAAGTGGAGAGACTGGCACCGCTGGATCGGGGCTGGCATTTTTCTTTCTCAAAATAACCCTTTAAGGTCACATACTCCAAATCACGGTTTATGTTAATGATTCACAGTGACAGAGAATATAGAGATATAGTCAAGGGCATATCTAAGAGTTAAAAAAACCTCAAAACCAACTGAAAAAAACAAGAAATGTAGTAAAACTACAAACAGTAGTTTAAAATACCCCATTGTTTTGGCGACCATCCAGTGGTTTTTGTGTGTGTTTTTGGATTTGCTGCTGTTTTTTTTAAATTCTTTTTCATTTTAGAACAACCAATCTAATGTATTTCATGGTTACATCGCATTGTGTTATCAGGCATTTTTTTGGAACTGCAGGTAAAACCACCAGTCACCACTGCTCAAAGAATATCTCAATGACCAACCAACTCTGCCATAAAAATACAATGCAACATCATAAAGAAAAATGACAAAAAATTAATGGAACTGAGTGACCTTTTTACCCTATTCTTGGCCATAATGGCCTTACCCAAATTAGGCCATCCTTAAATCTATAGCATAAAAGAATGTTTCGTCCTACCTAGGAACGACACGCAGACTTTACAGAAGGTGTGGAACTGGAACTTGCTCGCTGCTTCCAGAAGAATTTTTGCATTGGCTGAATCTATTATCAGGGAACCTGTATAGACAAATTCCAGTAACAGTTCTAAGACTTCCGCATTGATATTGGACATAGCCAGTTCCAGTTTCTCCCCGTTTTTAGCTTGTTCCTTCGATGACCTGGCAAATACAATGACATTCTTAGAGATGGGTCCAATTCACAGTTTAAAAAAAAAACCAAAACAGATCTTTTTCTGCATATCATCATCATTAAGTCCTTTGGGCAGATGGAAGATTATACATCACATTAATACAACTCATCGCTTACTGGATCTGAAAGAGAAGGGTTTTTTGTTTTTTTTTTACTTTTAGGATCGTTCAGCAAAATCAAAAAACCAAAAATAACCAAAAAAACAACAAAAACAAACAAAACATTTTTATTGCTATCGTTATCTGCATTCTCATGCATAAGAGGTTGCATACGTAAGGAGTATGAGGCAACGTTAATGAAAATGGGATACAATGTTAGTTTTCAAAGGGAAACAATACATTTTAATGAGATCATTAATTACTGAGTGTGAGAAAGGCTCTAAAATTGTTCAACTGAAGCAGATTGTTGATGTATTTGAATATGCATTTGTAATGAGAACGAATTAAAGAGACACTAATTCAACTTTCCTTTTAGAGATTGTTTCTTTTTCTTTTTTCGATTTTTTTCTTTTTAACATTTTTTTTTTCTTCAAAAAGCACTTGACATTTAGATTTGTGTCTCTGCAGGGCATTCTCCTTGCCTGTAGCGAAAAATGATACTGGTTCATTTAATCTATTTGAGTTCAATAGTGTAGACTCAAAAATCACCAGTAAAAATAGTCCCTGGAGTTGAGAATAATTCTATTCATCCATTTCTTAGCTACAAAGGCTTGTGCACAGGGTCGAATTAATACAAAAAAAAATCCTACAAATCTATGGGCCCATACTGTACCTTTGTGGACTGCTGATTTCATATGGAGGTTATGTCTGATGGGTACATACAGGGTAAAAAAATCTTAGCATCATATGGTGGCATCCAGAGTGCTTACAGCTCCGCAATGCTGAATCATTGGGACTCCATAATACGGAAACATTGGAATTTAGCGTGGCTTTACCATGGGTTTCCTCACATGTTGGGTTCAAGGGGCTGGGGCGCCGACAAGCCTCTACACCTTGACCAAAATATTTAGATGCAGGACTAAGACAGCAGATGGAATCTTAGTCATGAGTTTAGGAAAACTTTGGTACGATTCTTGCCGATATTGCTAAATGGTAGTGTTTTTTTAGCAATATGGGCTGTGAGTTGCTGTATGGCTGATTTGTATGGCTCTAAAATAGGAGGTTTCTATCTTTTGCCTCACAGGTCTGGACATATGGTTTTACTATGTGCGTAAGGTTCACTGTTTCCTCTCTTTCAACAGACATGGTGGCATTTCAACTCTTATAGAAGTCATTGCTTATTTTTTCCCAGAAGGATAAATCTGCCTTGTAATGCAATGCAATACTGTGTTCTCCCTACATTAGAGGTATATCTATGGGTACTAGTGGGTCAAATGTTTGGTATGCTTGTTACCAGGAGGAGCGTCAACAAGTTACTCTTCCATAGCTAGAGCCTTTAGATACGGGGCTAGGGCAGTCTAGCTACTCCTCTGCCATATGATCCTGAAATCTTGCTTTGGAAAAACAGATGCCAACCCCAATAGGCATCCATTTCCTGTTGTCACTTTTAGAAAAGCAGGTATAACTAAGAAATGGTTGAAGAGAGAAGTAGACTTCATGGTTTATAATTAATAATGTTTTTTTATTTGGTTGAAATGTTTTTTATTTAGAGATTTTACAGAAATAAAAGAAAAATAGAAAAGTTATGCTGACAAAAAGTTAGGTAGACAATCAGGTTCCGGCTAAAATGGGAAAACAAAAGCAGCGCACCGATTGGCTGTTAAAGGCCGCTACTGCTTTGTGTGAGTTCTATTCTGTTTATTTTTTAACCTCTATCTTAAAACAACCAATTAAAAATTGACTTTCATTACATTTCCTCCAAGAGCTGAAAGCCGATTAGTTGTTGAGAGTTCTAGTCTATCATACAGCCCATCTGTGGCCCATGGGCCGATAACTAGTTTTGCTGAAAGGAACAGAAAATTAACGATTAATAATAGGGGCACAATAACACTTTGCTCTTTCTTTACATTATCAGCCCCAAATATCTGATGCATAAAGAAAAACGGCAAACAGAAATTAATTCATAAAAATCTAGAAAAAAATACAGTGTAAAAAAAATTAGGGGCCATTGGTACTATTTACTTTATTATACTAGGTTTATTATTATCTCTATTTATTTTATTACTTTTTATTTCCTTACTAGTTAACTTTTTTCTAAATCTGCTTAATATTCCAGGATCAGATAGGGAACATAATGGTGCGATTGCTGTCAGGCTTCTTTCCCTATTCTCTGTCAGTTTGGTTGCTAGGGATACACTACCTAGCAACTGCACACTATCCAATGAGGTTGTCAAGCAGCAAAGCCTAGCAACCAGCTTGTCAGGTCTTCTTGTGAAGGTAAAATCAGCACTGAATCATGGGCAGAGAAAAGGACAAGGAGTCTTAGCAGGAATGTTAGATTTGGCATGTATCTCTTTATCTCACTGCCACAATAATCACAATTTTATGAACCTAATAAGTGGAGAAGCCCAACAAATCAAATGCTGCATTGTAGTGGTGGCTGTAAAACGACCTGGGAGTACTGCCGACAAGCTGTATTAGTAAAAATAGTTGTAGGAAAACACTATCGGTCTGATGTATCAAAGTCATCTAAAAAAAAACAAACTGTCTTTGTTGCCCATAGCAACCAATCAAAGCTCAGCTTCCATTCTTTAAGGGCAGTTTAAAACGTTAACTTTAAGCTTTGATTGTTATAAAGCCCTGCTGCCAAAGGAACCAATGAGGAGATGAATGTGGGGGGAAAGGAAATATGCTTCAGCTAAACTCTTATGCTTATCTCTCATAGGACAAAAGATCAAGCATGCCGAATGCCAACATGCCCGATCCTTCTTTCCCAGGGAAAGTAGTGAAATCTCCAATTCACATTCCATTGCAAAAGAGTTTTGTCTTATGTGTATGGGCATCTTTTATTACCTGTTCAATTTAAAAAAAGACAAAACACTAAACAGACCAAAAATCTAATACCACAACGCGTTTCGCATAATTAAAAAAAAGGATATTCAGAATTTTTTTCCCCTATTTTCAATTGTAGGGATAATTTTTTTTTTCTATGAGCCTTAAATTCCACTTTCCTCTCTCTTGATATTTCCTTAGCTTGAGGTATGTGGATTTATACTAGCCTAAAGTTTGACCAAGCGTGAGTTGAAAGAAGAAGTAAAAAAAAAAAAAAGTATATATAAAAGAAGTCTGCGCCGCTGTGGGAAATATAAAGATAGAATAAAAGATAGCGAATCAATCAAACTAACAGCAAAGCACTACAAGGGGACAAATTCTAGGCCCCGGCTGGCGCATGAAGGTGCTTTGGCAGCTCTGGGCTGTATGATAGGAAGAGAAAGTGATATACTTTTAGCTTTTCTTTTCCGAATCGACTCGCTTTGACCTGTGATCTTTAAACAGGCTCTGATATAGCGTAAAGATATATAAAATAAAACGCCGCCTTTCATCAGACTTTCTGATCTTTTTCTCCAAGGTTATATGTTAAAAAAAGGCGTTTTTGTGCTAAAAATATATTGTTCCCTTTAGGCACTAAAAGAAAAGACCTCAGTGACACAGCTTTGAAAACAGAATACAAGACAAGATAGACAGACAAATGGTTAGAGAGCCAAGGAGAGGGGAGAGGGAGGGAGGGAGTCACCCAGATCTCCCGCACGAAGCCAGAAGCCATCCTTAAGGAGTTTTCAAGTCTGTTTTCCTGCATAAAGTGCTTAAATCATTTGAAATCAAGATATTGCCTGCATTTGGAAGTGTGCATTAGTGCATTGGGAGCTATTGTGACGACCGGATAGGCCTGAAAGAGTAAACAAATAGTAAGAGAGTTTGGTAACGAAGAGGAAAAAAAAGAAGGGAGGGGAAAAAAAAGCAAGATGTTATTTGGGAAAAATACGGATATTAACAAAGCACACGGCTGACCATAGAGAACGCTTTCCTGAACTCCCTTTAGACATCGGCGACATCCTAGAAGAACTGGCGTTAACATTCTGGAGTTCTAGCTGGCTACAGTCAACAATAGGAAATGAAATGAGCGTGTTTTTTTTTTTTGGGTCTCGGTTCTTCTAGACCAACCGTAATGCTGTTCTTGCAGGCTGAATTATTAATCTAGCTAAAGCTATAACAGTTTATTGTGACAAGGTTTAAAATTAGAAATTAAAAAAAAAAAAGCATGAAAAATTAGACGGTATCGGGAGCACGCATTCACTCGATGATGAATATTCATGCAGTCAGGTTTATGTTGGCTTGAACAGCATCGCTCGCACACACACACATTGTATATACAACCATATACTAAAACTGGCATTGGCATCATATGCTTGTAATATGCAGGCGGTTGGTAGAAAAGAACTGGGGTCGCCTAAAGACATAGATGGGGTTGCATCTACGGATGTAGCAAAATTTAATTTGTGGCTTAACGCATTAAAAGGACTTTTACTATCGATGACCTATTCTCAGGGTAGGTCATCAATGGTTGATTGGTGGGGGCCCATTGCTCGGAAGCAGATAACACTGGCCATGGTTAGTACTGCAGGCAAATCTTCCATTGATTTCACAGTAGCCCCAGGCAACAGCTAATCAGGAGGGATCTTGGGCGCCAGACTCCCATTGTTCAACTACTGATGACCTATCCTTAGAATAGGTCATCGATAAGAAGTCCAGGACAACCCCTTTAATAAAAAGTTTTGCGTCACCATTTATGCGCCCTTTCAATCATTTTTCAGTGGCCGACAAAGATAAAATAGCTTTTCAATGGCTTAATATAAGGTAACTTGCCACAGAAAGTTATCATTTTCAAGTTAAACTTTGCTACATCCATAGTGTCATCATACATTACCATTTTGGGACAGCGACTGTCCATCCATCCATTGTAGGAAAGGAGGACACTGGGCATAAACGTACAAGGTCTGGGGTGGCCCTATGGTAGACATATGACTTTTTTGGCAGTAGGGAAATAGTATTGCCGCCACAATAAGGCATCAATAGTGCCTAAATAATGCTATATTATACTATACAGAATAGTGCTACAAAGAAAACACATAACAGTGCCCTAATGTGTAGTACTGCTCTTGCTAAATGTTACGAAAACAGGTACCATAATCTACCCTTAGGTCATGGTTGGAGCAGGACAGTGAAGTCTGGTGCTGGACTTCACCCTTGCTACTACTTCATGTTTCACCTGTGACCTGGTCATACTTTCCCTGGACGAATGCTGTATTGGAAACAGGCTCGCTTATCTTTTTACCTTCTTCCGAATAATGGAGGCACTCATGTGCTATGGTGCGTCCATACTACCCATACTACCCATACTACTCAATAGGTGCCTCATAACAGCTGCTATAGTTTTAAATAGCTTTAGTTCTGTTATGGTATATTATCTATGCATCCTAGAAACTGAAGAGGACATCCCAAATCCTGGCTGTTTATGTCGAGACAGGTGGTAGCTCTACATGGTCTCTATGTTCTAGCAGAATGCCAGGGCAGAAGCTGGCTCATGTGTTTGCTACCTCAAGCCACTAGATTTTGTTAGCCCACTTGGAAGCTTCAAACTTGTATGATTTCCAATACTATAAGAAATATAGTTATTAAAGGATCTGGTTCCTCGAGGCCAGCAATAGGGGGTCAGCTTAATACGGATTATAATTGAAATTTCGTTATTTATCCAGGTCAATATCCCTCCAGATAACAGGACTGGCAGCAGACGCCCGAGTATGACAGATGGAACCTGCTTAACAAATTCAGAGCTGTCAATTCTAATGGAAACTCTTGCGCTGATGCACTAGGAAAAGGAATGGATATTATTCTCCTCTTTGCAGAATACTTATGGTTTTGGGCCGAAGGGTGGGTAACCTGTGGTTTGTTGGGTTTTCCAGAAATTTACAGCCCAGATTACAATGTCATTTACTAGGTTAAACTAGCATGCCTCCTAAAACAAAAATCACACTGCATTGTGTGTGTAAATGCAATAGTTTTACCTGTAATTGACAGCCCAAAGAGCTAAAAAAGTCATAACGGGTAGAGAAATGTTGGCTGGAACAGTTGTCACTCCCCCTCTATTAGCTATATGAGTACCACTACTTTTCTAGCTGTGATGGTCCCGTTGTTCTCTTCTTATTTGCAGACAATGACAATACCTCCTTAAGTAAAAAATCACTGGTAAGTAAGGTCCCTGAGTTCTTCTCTTTTATTTATATTTGCTCCTCAAAAAGTTTTGTTTAAACTCATATAGCTTCCATTTAATGGGAAACCAAGATGATGAGGGACATAAGAGCAAAGATAAAATTCGAGACACTCCCAACCACTCCCAACAGTATGCCTTGGTACATCCATCCCACTTACAATAAAATGCGGGAAGACAAATCTGGAATGGACCAAAATCTAGCAGCTAAATTGACCAGCCTTGCCACCATTACTATCTCCAGAGGAGTTACCACAAATCCTAGAGTCAACATTACAGTTTCTACATTAGACTTTCCTTCTCTTGGGGCATTGAGTCAGTTTGCTTCCCTATTTATTTACCTTAAGATCCTGATCGAGTCAGAATGGCTTGTTACCTCCCTCTAGCATCTCTATTGATGTGACTTTATGGCATGTACTCTCTTGCCACTATTTTTACCTCCACTCTTTTATAAATCCTAGAGTCAACATTAGACTTTCAACACTAGTCTTTCCTTCTTTCGGGGCATCTAGTCAGTTTGTTGCTCTATTGCTTTACCAAAGGACCCCGATCAAGGCAGAGTAGCTTTTCAGCCCTGTCTAGCATCCAGCAATTTCTAGCAGCCACATTGGTCTGCCTCTATGGTATGTACCCTCTTGCCACCATTACTACCTCTAGAGGGGGTTACCACTCTTTGAGAAATCTTAGAGTCCACATTAAACTTTCCTTCATCTCAGAGCATTAAGTCAGTTTGCTTCCCTATCTCTGTACCTAAATACCCTGATGAATGCAGAGTGGCTTGTTAGTCCCATCTACCATCCAGCACCTATGGCACATGCCCAGCCAACCTCCTCAAGATATGCTCTCCGCTGCTGTTTCACTGCATAATTTGTTATATGTACCTCAAGACATCATGAAAGCTGGGTGACCACCTATTTTAGAGGCCATATTGGTTGTTACTGAAATTTACTAAAAAAACAGACCAGTGAAATTGTGCGTTACTTATCGGCTACGGATTGGCAGTGTTAATTGGCCTGGTACCCTTTATATGCTTTATCTATGTGCTAGTTTAGTCCTAAGTAGCCAATCCCCTCATTATAGGGTGGTCATGTGAGTGGTTTCTGTCCTATCAGTACAATGGTAAGTAACATGGCCATCTTTCTGTGATTTTGCTAAATTTTCCCATTTTCTATTAGAGATGAGCGAGCGTACTCGAAAAAGTACTACTCGCTCGAGTAATGTGCTTTATCCGAGTATCGCAGTGCTCGTCCCTGAAGATTCGGGTGCCGCTGCGGCTGACAGGTGAGTCGCAGCGGGGAGCAGGGGAGAGCGGGCGGGAGAGAGGGAGAGAAAGATCTCCCCTCCGTTCCTCCCCGCTCTCCCCTGCAGCTCCCCGCTCCGTGCCGGCACCCGAATCTTCAGACCCGAGCACAGCGATACTCGGATAAAGCAAATTACTCGAGCGAGTAGTGCTTTTCCGAGTACGCTCGCTCATCCCTATTTTCTATGACTTCTTACTTGGATGTAAAATTTAAATTTACGACATATTTACTGGTAGTGTTTTTGCTTTGTTCCCCTATAGAATGACGGATTACTTTACAAGACTTGACACTGTGGCTCCTTGACACCACACCTGGTTAGCCGAGCTGGATATGAAGCGCTCCTGTCTCTTCTGATAACTTTCATACCACTCAATAATACTTATTTTTTAAACACTTCATCCAGGAAGCGACATAATCTCTTCCTCGTATTTGATTTTGTTGTAACCCGAAACGTCTCCCTGCTTTATATCGTCAAGGATAAATGCATTACTCTGGATTTGTGATGCACATCAAGCTTTTAAGGGGGCAGAGTTCGTACAAAATCCTGTAAAGTAAGCAAGCAACTACGGGAAAGAATATTTCATGAAAAATAATGCCCCATGAGAAGGGAATACTGCAGCATTAAAAGGGTTACAGACAATTAGCGCCTCTAATTACCAGTCTACAGAACTATTTTCTGTAAGTGTAATCAAGTCAATTGCTACTTTCTTGTAATAGCAGTGTGAACGGGGAATGACTGAGCTCCTGGAGAAAATGTAGCTACATTCACATATGGGATTATTTGAAACTCCACAGTGTATTATGGAAATCTGGCCTTAAAGGGATATTTCGACCATAGACCTTTAATGGATATCCATAGGAGAATGTTTACACGACTGCTTCTTGGCTTGAATGGAGAGAGTCATGCATACAGCATATACAAGGCTGGTGTTCCGATTTGTCTCATCTTCCATAAGGATTGTAAGGTTTAGGAGACCCTTGTTCTTGAAATAGGTGGGGGTCCCGCCTATCAGAAATTTAATGGGTATCCTATGCCATAAATCTGAACACAGAATATCCCTTTGAAGATCATGGATTGCATGTACTGTAGATATCTGATAGGGAGGTTTTCTAACACTTAGGCTCCCACTAGTCCAAGGAAAGTGAGAATGGCCACTTACTACTGTGGTGTAACTTGGAGCACTAATGCAAGATCTGTAATACAGTCCACCACTTGCCATGTGCTATACAAATAAAGATTATTATTACTGGTGTCTTCTTATGTGGCAAAGAGGCCTTTGTGCTCCCTCAGACACCATGGCCTGGGTTTGATTGCTACCTCTGAACCCCCCATTGCTGTGCTCCAGAGTTACTATAATGGGGAGTGACTATGAATGTATAAGTTCTTAATGGCCTTCTGCACAGCCCAATTATCAGACAAGAACGCTCACCTGAACATTTGTTTGCCCAATCATTGGGGTGTGTAAAAAGACGGGCAGTTAACCAACGAACCAGCCAAAGCTTGTTTGTCAGGTAATCGTATCTTTTATGTGAGTAAAAAATCCTTGTTGTAGGATACAGATCTTCCCATATAAATAGGGAGATTTGCATCTGACCAATGACAGCTTCATGGGGATGAACGATTGTATGCCTGATCATGTATCTGAATCGGCTTGTGTAAAGGCCAAGCAGACAAGTGTCAACCTTGTTGATCAGCACTCATCATCTGAGCATTACTGTAACATGTAAAAAGACTGTTGGGATTACTGAATCCCCAGCAGATGGACCCCCACTGATAAGACACTATGGCATATGCAATCAATATGTCAGGTGCTACAGCCAGTCGGTGTCTGCGCTGGGTCTACATGTTCCTGCCTGGACCAAAGTAGTCACCCACTATTCTGCCAACAACATATGACAAACCACCAGACCTTCTGTCCTAATATTTGTCCTAGGAAGGTGGGTGCTAGTACCCAGAGCTAGAGAGAGAAGTACAAGGTAAGTGATTTTACTGTTACTTTACTTCATTTTATTTAAGAATTGCTATGGCTTACCAAAGAACATGAGAAATTTTATAAGTAAGTCTATTTTTTGCAACCCAACCTAACTCCTTTTATATTATTTTTTAAGCTGAGCTGGGATTTCTAACAAAGTTATTAAAGGGGATGTCCAGGGAAGCTAATCCTTAGTGGGCCGGTGGTGTCGGAATCTCCACCTCCAGCACAGTTCCTACAAAGGGTCACATGGTACAGAAGCAACACCACCTTGTCCCCATCACCTTACGGCAAGGGACTGGCTATTTTGCCCATATTAATAACATCTGTCTCTGCATTGGTTGTGACAGTGAAGGGACTTGCCTTACTTACTACAATGAGTCGAAGAGCCAACCCTTTGCAATGATGTGACGGCCACACAGAGAGTACATGCCATGTGATCCGGAGTTGGAACCAGGACAGAAGTGGTGGTTCCGACACCGCAGGTCCGAGTAAGGATTCTTTACTCCTTCGATAGCTCCTTTAAGCCTTCAAAGCCCAGACCTGGACAGTAGGGTTGGATGTTGACCCTTGCAAATTTTTCCCTTTTTACTTGACATATACATTTTTTTTTACATACACAAAGTAAACATTTAAGTATTGCCTCATTTAGGTCTGAATAATATCTGTTGGCACTCTATACAGATGAATTCATTGTGACTCATTTAGTCAGCAGCGGAACCTGAGGTGGTGGTGGTGGTGGGGGAAACAATGAAAATTCAAAAATGTAAATCCAGGCTTCAAAGCTGTTCATTCTTGGATGGAAAGAATACATTTTCTAACATATTAGGTCAATTATAAGATAGTGAAAATAAGAAGAGTCGTGTTCCCCATAGCAACCAATCAGATTCTAACATCGCAAAAAATTCAAAACAAAAGGTTGCTAGGGGCAACACCATTGATACAAACGTCTCATAGACGACCATGAAGGCAGTCATTATGTAAATCCTGAATTCTTGTATGAAATATCCAACCTCTATCAACATGGTATGGATGAAATGAAAATTTTCTACTTGTTTCCGCACGTTTGTGGTGTCCCACGGCCTTCTCTAGTCCCGATGCTGTAATGCTGTCTTTGTTATTTTAAATTACTTTTTTAAAACAATTTTAAAGAATGAAGCAGATTTAGATTTACTCCCAAATCCTTCACTTTAAGCTCAGAGCAATATCTGCAGAGAGCACACAGGAAGACATTTTTTAATGGAAAAAAAGGCCACGGGAGGCCACCTTCTTCCTTCCAGTTACTATTTGTCTTTGTGCAAAATAAATATATTGAGGCCAGCTAGCACTCGGCCCTTAATAAATGTCTGTGGACCTCTCCTATTCTTTTCTGGCTATGTAAATTTGGCATTAAAGGAACAATCCGGTATAGTTTTGCTACCGGCTGTTCTGTCCTATTGGCTTATATTTCTCATTCATGTAGAACAGATTTGCCCGTATGTTGTACTGCAGCTTGGAATGTCTTATGTAGCTCTATTACATTGCTATGGGTTATTATATTCCATATATCACTGAACATAACATGGCATCCTGATCAGGGGCGGACTGAACAAATGGGTCCTTACTAGAGATGAGCGAGTATACTCGCTAAAGGCAATTGCTCGAGCGAGCATTGCCTTTAGCGAGTATCTCCCCGCTCGAGATGGAAGATTTGGGTGCTGGCGCGGGGGAGCGGTGAGTAGCGGCAGTCAGCAGGAGGGAGCGGGGGGGGGGGGGGAGAGAGGGAGAGAGAGATCTCCCCTCCATTCCGCCCCGCTCTCCCCCGCAGCTCCCTGCCCGCTGCCGGCACCCGAACCTGCAGTCTCGAGCAGACAGGTACTCGCTAAAGGCAATGCTCGCTCCAGCAATTGCCTTTAGCGAGTATACGCGCTCATCTCTAGTCCTTACAGTTCTTAAAGTTTAAAGTAACCCTCCGGTTTATGGATAAAATTCTGTCACGGGATTGGAGGTAGAGGGAAGCAGTTGCACTTATGTGTTGCAGCTCTGATTCGCTGGTTCTGGATCATATTTTTGGCTGTCCAAGATGGCCGCCATCATTTTCTAACTACCTAATGCACACTATGCACTGTTCTCCGATTGGCCATCACATGAACAGCCCAGTCCAATCAGAGAGCAGGTATAGCGCATTGGTAGTCTAACACTAGCAATGCACTATGGGGATGAGGTAGTTTGAAGATTGCATGGCTAAAAACAGGACCCAGAACTGGCAGATCGGAGGGATGGCAGAGAAAAACAACTGCAGATAATATAACTTCCTCCAGTCCTGAGACAGAATTTTGCCCTGAAACCAGAGGGTCACTTTAAAGAAGACCCAACAGCTCTCCTGACATATCTGTTTCAGTAAATGATTACATTTTTCCATAAAATAACAGCTCAAGGGTATTTTTTTTTCTTAGAACTTTGCATTGAACTATTCCTTCGGAAATATAAGCATAAATTAACAACCGTGTGTTACTATTCTTTTGTCAAAGAGACATGTGCCCAAACACCTTGACACTGTCTAATCAGTGCTGACTGCATCAATGGGTGTAGAAAATAGCCAAGAGTTTATTCTCCCATAGTACAGAAAAGCGACGTTTCGGTCGCCAATCGAGCTTGACAAAGGTCCGATTGGGGACCGAACGATGCCTTTCTGTACTATGGGAGAATAAACTCTTGGCTATTTTCTACACCCATTGATGCTGCCACGTCTCTCTTCTTCACATGATATTGTTCTACGGAGTTAGTCTGGATCCGTGTGGCTGCTGCATCTAACAAGGAGGTCCAACCACAGGTGTGGGATACTTTATGTGCTGATGGGACTTCCGTTTATACATAATCAGTGCTGTATGTCATACTGTGTAGAGGACACACCCTATTAACAAGGGGTACAGTTACACCCAGTTGTCAATTTATCATATGATAAATAACTGAGGAACTTTCAAAAGCAGAGTTCTAAGAAAAGATTATTTTCTAAGAAAATACAAGTATGTACTAAAGTAGACATTTCAAGATATAGTAGCTGACAGATCATCTTTAAGTGCAAAGCCCAGTAAAACCCCTTTTTTGTAGGCGCTAACAAAAGGAATTTGTTAACTGGAACCACAAGAATAATGGCTAGAGTGCTTGGTAAGGCCTCAATCACATCTGTGTAGGAATCTCCATTGCAGATGTCTCCAAAAATAATGTAGTATGCCACACTATTTTCCAAGTAAGATAACAGAGCCATAACGTAAATCCAATGGATCCCATCAAAGTTAATGGAGTTCGTTGGCAACTAGAGATGAGCGAGCATGCTCGGTTAGGGCAATTACTCGAACGAGCATCACTTTTTTCGAGTAACTGCCTACTCGTCCGAAAAGATTCGGGGGGGGGGCAGCAAGGGGTGGCCGGGTGGAGTGGGCAGGAACGGGGGGGGGGAGGGAGATCTCTCTCTCCCCCCGGGTCTCACCCGCAACCCCCCGCTCATCCCCGAATCTTTTCGAACGAGTAGGCAGTTACTCGAAAAAGGCGCAGCTCTTTCGAGTAATTGCTCTAACCGAGCATGCTCGCTCATCTCTATTGGCCACTGTTGGTGCCCGGCATATCATAGATTTGTCCCTACCTTCATTTTTATTCTTCTGCTCCTATAACGGAGTGGAAGAATGGAAGTGGGATAGTGGGAATAAACACAGATCTGAACATGTCCTCAGAGGCCATCAATTCTAATGTACAGGGCTCAGATCATTCAGTCCAGATTATTCTCAGTTTTGGCAGACGTTGGATGATCTGGGCCCTTGGTATTAAAGCTGATGACCCCTAGCATGTATGTCCACCGTACCACATTCTGTGTTTACTTCCTTATAGGATGTGGATTTAAAATGCCCAACTTTTTGTGACCACTCTACTTAGTGAATGTGGCAGACCACTTACCTGCTCACCTCTATTAAGAAATAATTACCTGGTCATTAATAACAATTAATTTTGATTTTCACACAACACTTCTATTATTAAAAGTTGTGGCTAGATTTAGAAAAAAACATGTCTGCTTTCTTGCTAAAACAGCGCACATCTATCTACAAGTCATTTGCGGTATCCCATTCACTTTAATGCAGCTGTGCTGCAATACCAGACACAAGCCATGGACAGGTATACAGCTGTTTTTAGAAAAAAAAGGCAGGTTTATTTTTTTAATCCTGGCCAATCTCATTAAGGTTTTATCAATTGTCATTTTTTTTACAGAGCCCAAAAAAGTACTGAGCTTTTTAAAACTTTTCTGCCATTTTACTTTATTCGCAAGAAAGTTTCCTTTCATCAAGAAAGGATAAATCTTGAAAGTATTGCAAGAATGGGAAGGGAGAGAATAAAAAAAGCAAGATGTGTGGAGACAGAAGATGCAAAAAGAAATTTAAATAAAAAATAATGGCGTGTTAAAATAAATAAATAACATAAAAAGCCGGTCGGTATACTTCTCATCATCATCTATCAAATATTTCATTATAAATCAAAAGATGTCTCTCTCTCTCCGTCTTTGAGGCATTCAATAGAAATAATAAAACACAAATTCGTGAGTTCATTCATTTTTTTTCTTTTAAAAGAGAAGTTATGAAGAAGACAGATGTGACAGCTTACTGAATACGCGAAAATTTACTTTCACAGATTCTTTAAACATATTTTCTACTTGGAACTTACTACACGTCTCTCAGATTTTTTTGTTCTAATACTATGTGATGCATGAAGAAAAATGTAGAAATGAAATTTACATATAAAATATTGTAACTGTTGCATTCAGTACACTTAGTAGTATTATACGGATTATGTAACTTCACTACAATTTTTGACTTTTAGGCCTTAGTCAGACGGGCGTTTTTTCGCGCGATTTGCGGATCGCATGATGGATGCGCATCTGCAAATCGCGTGACCGGTGCCCGAAAATCGCCCGAAAATCTGCTCCTAGCCGCGTTTCATTAGAAACGGGCCGGAGCTGTCAGGCGCATTGTATTCAATGGAGCCGGCAATACAGCCCACTCCATTGAAAGCAAAGCGCTGAGCCAATCAGGGGGCAGGTCTGACTCACACCCCCTTCACACCCACTGCAGGCCGGCCGCGCTGAACTCCGGCTGCCGGGAGCAGGTGAGTATATATATATTTTTTATTTTAACACATTTCTGGATGAATTGCAGGGAAGGGCTTATATATTTAAGCCCTTCCTGACAATTCATCCCGCGCACGCCGGCTCCATTGAATTCAATGGGCAAACATCGTTCTTCCCTGCCACAGCTGTTACAGCTGTGGCAGAGAAGAAGGATTTGTCTTCTATATGTTCTCAATGGGGTCGGCGCATTGAGCGCATATAGAGAAGAGAACAGGAATCGCAGATCGCAGATAGGTGCGATCTGCGATTTCTGTTCTATAATTTATCCGACAAGCGCATAAAAAGCGCTCATGTGTCCGATACCATTGCAAAGCAATGGTTTTATAAAATCGCCGGACGCATGCGCATGCGCAAATCGCGGCAAAAAACGCCCGTCTGACTAAGGCCTTAGAAGTTTGGAACTGGACATCAACTGACAACATAGAAAAGGAGAGGAGCCATATGGTGACCTGTAACGTATGCTATAGGTTTACAGATCTACCAGAGGAAAAAACAAACTTCACCTGCCAGAAATGCAAGCTTGTGTCTCTACTGGAGGAAAAGGTTTCAGGAGAGAATAGCAATATTATAACTCATTAAGGAAGGTGAGGATTGCCTTGACAAAACAGAAGAAAGTCTTCAAGTTTAAGGAAAAGAAATGTCCAGTGTACCCGCAGAAGCAGAGGAATGAAAGCATGTGACCCTAAGAAGCAGGAGGATCAGGAGTCAGCCAGCAGCACCCATACTGCTCAGTAACCAGTACCAGGTTCTCATGCAGGGGGACCTAGTACTGGTTCCTGAGCAGGAGAAAGACGTAAAGCAAGAAATTACTCTACCCACAAAGAACAGAGCAGAGGAAAAAGAGGTACAGCAAGAAATGACTCTATTCAAAAAGAACAGAGCAGAGGAGAAAGGCACAGCAAGAAACGACTCTACCCACAAAGAACAGAGCAGAGAAGAAAGAGGTACAGCAAGAAATGACTCTACCCACAAAGAACAGAACAAAGGAGAAAGGGGTACAGCAAGAAATGACTCTACCCACAAAGAACAGAGCAGAGGAGAAAGAGGTACAGCCATAAATGACTCTACCCACAAAGAACAGAGCAGAGGAGAAGGAGGTACAGCAAGAAATGACTAACCAAAAAGACCAGACCAGAGTAGAAACAGGTACAACAAGAAATGACTCTTCCCACAAAGTCATTACAGTGGTGGTTGTGGGGGATTCCCTATTGAGAGGAACAGAGACCGCTGTCTGCAGATCTGACAACTCACGAGAGGTGTGCTCTCTTCCAGGTGCACAAATCAAAGATGTATCTGATATGCTGTCAAAACAGAACACCACTCATTCCTACTAATACATGTAGGGGCAAATGACAGTGCAAAAAAGGACCTTGCAACTATCTGCAGAGACTTTGAAGACCTTGGAACAAGTTGAAGGAACTAGGAGCACAGGTGGTCTTCTCATCCATCCTTCTAGTGGATGGGCATGGAATAAGAAGATGGAAGAGGATTCTAGAGGTGAACAACTTTCTACGTCAATGGTGCCGTCAGCAAAGATTTCAATTTCTAGACCATAGAGTAAATTACCTATATGATGGACTGCTTGCTAGAGATGGGTTACAAAAACTGAAGGGAAAGTATTTACAGAATAATATTATATGGTCTGCAGAAACTGTAGGGCAAGTGTCAGAAAAGCTAAAGCTAATAATGAATTGAGGCCTTTAATAGAGGCCAAAAGCAATAAAATAGGATTTGGGGGTATGTCAAAAGCAAAAGAAAAGTCAAAGATGCTATTGGATGTTTACAAGATGAAAATGGTGAATTGGTTAAGAATGATGTTGAGAGGTTTTAAATTCCTATTTTGTATCTTTTTCTCTCAGAAATTAGTCGTAACATCAACTGATCTTCCCTGTGCTATTGGGGGAATAAAAGAATGCAGGCTATCTATAAGCAGAGAGATGGTAAGAGAACACTTAGCTAACTTAAATGAGTTCAAGTTTCAAGGTCCAGGTAAATTGACTTCAAGGTCAATGGAAAAATGACCAAATATGGGATTGACAAGGCAACTGTTAGGTGAATTCACAGCTGGCTGAGTGATTGTACTCAAAGAGTGGTCATAAATGGCTGTGCATCCAAATGGAAAAATGTATCAAGTGGGGTACAACAAGGCTCTGTCCTAGGCCCAGTGTTGTTCAACATTTTTATAAATGATCTGGAGAAGGGAATTGATGGGAAACTGATCAAATTTGCCAAAGACACAAAGCTAGGAGAGATAGCTAACACTAGGGAAGAGAGAGAGAGTATTAAAAAAGATCTAGAAAAGCTTGAACAGTGGGCACCAACTAACAGAAAGGTTTTTAACAAGGAGTCCTACATCTGGGAATTGGGATAAGCAGAAACACATTTTAAAAAGATTTGAGTATACCAATAGATCATAGACTGAACATGAGTCAACAATGTGATGCAGCATCCAAAAAGGCAAACACAATTCTGGGATGTATTCCTTAGTCAGACCTCATCTGGAATACTGTGTCCAGTTCTGGGCACCCCACTTCAAAAAAGACAAAGACAAACTGGACCAAGTTCAGAGAAGAGTTACTAAGATGGTAAGCTGTCTACAAATTATGTCCTATGAGGAACGGTTAAAGGATCTGGGAATGTTTAGCTTGCAAAAAAGAAGGCTGAGAGGAGACTTAATAGCTGTCTACAAATATCTGAAGGGCTGTCACAGTGCAGAGGGATCAGCCCCATTCTCATCTGCACAAGGAAAAACTGGAAGCAATGGGATGAAACTGAAAGAGAGGGGACAGAAATTAGAAATTACAGGTTACCATGGGTAGTGATGAGTTCTCCTTCCATGGAAGTGTTCAAAAAAGGCTGGACAAATATCTGTCTGAGATGATTTAGTGATCCTGCACTGAGCAGGGGTTTGGACCCGATGACCCTGGAGATCCCTTCCAACGCTACCATTCTAGGATTCTATGATTTTTTTTAAACTAATCTTGACAAAATGGGTCAGAATCTAGATCTTTTTGTAAAATTAATGGAAACTGTTTAAATTAAGGTAGGTTAATTTTTTTGTTAAATATTGATATTAAAAAATTATTTTCTTTGCCAATTTTTTGTGTTCTGATCTAAAGCTGTAATTTTAGTGTTAACACATTTCAGACTTGTTTATTTTTCCATTTTCAATTTTTCATTCCCACCATCGAAGAGCTATAACTTTATTTCCTTCCATCGGCATAATGTAAGAGTCCTTGTTTTTGTGGGACGAGTTGTATTTTTAATCGAACCATTTAATGTATCATATAATATATTGAAAAACTTTAAAATATTTTTAAGTGGGATTATATTAGAAATAAACCCATAATTGTGGCATTGTCTCTTGGCTTCTGTTTACATGGTGTTCTCAGTGCGGTAAAAATGACACGTTCACTCTATTCTGCGGGTCGGTACGATTGTGATGATCAATTCACATAGAGTTTTTATTTTACTACTTTTAAAAAAATAAATAGTTTTTGTCACCATATTTTGAGATCCAGAATTTTTACATTTTTGCATCGATGAGGCTGCGTAAGGTTTTTGAGGAGCCATTAGTTTTACCGGTAATATGTTGGAGTACATACAGGGATGCCGATGAGGCAACAAGTGGCTTGCCCCACATTGACCATGGCATCTTAGTGGTTGTATGTTGTTGGTTGGTGTCAGCTGTTGACCACAGACGCCACCTACCAGGATTG
Organism: Eleutherodactylus coqui; assembly: GCF_035609145.1. Taxonomy (NCBI): domain Eukaryota; kingdom Metazoa; phylum Chordata; class Amphibia; order Anura; family Eleutherodactylidae; genus Eleutherodactylus; species Eleutherodactylus coqui. The sequence goes on from NC_089837.1 coordinate 60,719,506, forward strand.
GAACTGATTCACCTTCATAACTCATGACAATTATTTATGTTTTACAGTTAGAAAGAGGTTAAAAATCTAAAACAGTTTGTATGCATTTATATATTTATTCTGTGACTATCTATATATTTCTTTTAGCTATGTATTTTTGTGCAGTTTTTATTATTTATTTAGTGAATATGGCTTTTTTTCAATGTATTATTTTCAGACCCTTTAATTTTTTTGTCTGCTTTGAGACTTACTTACTAAAAACTCCCTTAACTCTCCTGTGGAAGTCAGAATCTCTGTTTATATATGACTCTGAGACTGAGAGCGCTGATGATTTCTATCGATTTACTGTAGAACAAAATACTTTCAGTACTTTTTCACTAAAGCAAACATAGTAGTGTGTAGTTTTAGGAGGAATTTAAGGCTCTATCCATCTTCCCCATATAGACTCTCTTGTCTTGGGTGACATCTGGAGAATCCATGCAGCTCAGTAGTGTCTACGGATGCATCACTGTGAAGTACTACAGAAATCTACAGCATACTAAAGAGAGACTAGAAATGGACATTTCTTTGAAGTAAGCAACTAGTTCTCTGGATCTTAGGATTTATACCAATTCCACAAACGGCCAAAAAAATCCACTGCTGTGACTATTCTCATCACACTTTTATTTTATGTTTAATATCCATATAATGTGGACATACAATAAGGGATTTTAATATTCACATACATGTCAAGTACACATCTCCTTTCAAAAAGTTGTAACAAAAACATTTGCAAAGTTTCAAGGTCTCAGGCTATTTATGAAGATTTTAAGGAAAGTTACATTATTTTACAAAAATTTTTTAAAGCCTATCTTATAATGACTGAGAGTCTATAGAAAGACTCAAAGTAGCCCGCACATTTTGACAATAGACAATCATTCAAGCCACAAACCAAGGGGTGGATTGCAGGTTTGGGCTTTTCCGGCTCTCCCCTTGTGTACTTTTTGGGAAACAAGAAGGTTAAAGTAAACCCTGGAAAATGTATTTTTTCTGACTACTAATTGAATGTCTTCTCGAATATCTTCTACATAGTTATTCTGTACAACTTAGCCGATAGAACCAAGAAACTCCCCTCCCTCTGCCCTTGTGTTCCTTGTCTTTCCCTTGTTAATCTACATTCACTTGTGATACTTGCTGTGGTCGGCCCTTGTGACACTTGCCGTCTGTGGACACTAATTGTATAACAGTCCCAGACTTTGTTAGGCCAGCTTGGCCTAGTTCCATGGATGTCATTGATTTTACCTTATTATACTGTCTTGTTCTTTCTGAATCCGTAACAATCTTATATTTTTCCTTGGTCAAAATCTAATAAAAATTATTGTTTTAAACCCCAAAATATAGGATATTGGAATATTGACAGGATACAAATACTCTTAAAATTGTGATGATAATTTCAGTCTCATCACTTAGTTAAAATGACATACATAACAGGGAAAGCCAGCAAGCAAACACACAATTACAAAAGAAAATAATTAAAAAAAATTCTGGTCCCCCATAAGACTCAATTTCACAAAACCTCCAACTATTTTGAAGAGGACTAGCTAGATAAATGTTCCAATAAATTTCTCAACTCTGCACCACTGGGAAGAGGAAAATAACTGATGAATTCCATCCACTAAGTGATAAAATAAATTGAATTTCAAAAGCATAAACACAGAGGAGTGGGAAGATTTTTTTTTTTTAACCGAAAAAGGCTAGAGGGCTCCATCCATTGCTATTATGAATGGAATAAGTAGCCTCTGTACTTTTAAGTGATAACAACCATCATGCGCTGCTGTGAATATTAAGCTCAAATGTGGCAAAAAGATAACAAAGGATCAGGAGGAACCATCCAAAACCGACGAAAACAAAAATAGACAAACAAAAACACTACTACTCACAAAAAATACACCATCAACGGCCTACCGTAAGTAGTGTCAACATAGAGTTAAGAATAAGACAGTCAATGGAATCATTATGCATCAACACATCTCTCTAGATCAATCAGAAGAACAGACACAAAAAATATCAAAAATAGGAACCAGATGCATCAACCTCCTGAAAGGAAAACATCACTTCTACAGCGTTAGTTTATAGAAATTCAGTATTTTCTCATAGCAAGCAATGGTAACATGATGTCTTCAATGGCACACGGCTACCACCCTCCTGCTCTGGCACTCAGTTCAGGGCCATGCTGCAAAGCAAAGAATGCACGAGGATTAATTTTTCGAAAGGCTTGAGAAAAATAGGCGTTAACTCTAGTTCAAGACTTTTTGCTATTCTGTCCTACCTCTTAAAAAGATGGATTTATTTTTTTTTGCCATGTTCAATAAATAATTTAATAATAAAACGTAAATCTGGGCAAAGAGAAAATGTAAAAAAAAATCATCCCTCAATGGGTTATAAAGAAAAAAAAAAGATGGCAGATGACAGAAGCTGTCTACATGATCCGACCTTACTGTCAGTAATAGCTCTGTCTAGGCAGATATTACATCTAATTAAGGCAACATGCGATTGATTTTTGATGCTGTCTGTAGCTTTCTTTCTTTTTTTTTTTTTACTAAAGACAATTAATTTGATGCGTGGCGGTTGCACCAAGCTCAGCGTTAGAATAATGACAGTAGACTTATTTTATAAATTGGCTGCAAAGAAAATTAGCTGGGGACCTAGGAAAACATTGCCGAAGCCATCAATTAACATGGACTGAATCTGAATGATGTTTTTGTATTTCTTAGCTGTTTTTGTTGCTTGTTTATATATCGGCATGACGCTAAAAAGTCAGATCTAATTTCTAATTATGGTCATGATGGTATTTAACCTTTTAAAGAGTCAGCGGAATGGGAGAGGGGTAGCCTATGGTGTGGGTGGTGGATGCTAAACTTGGGCACCAGAGATAATTGCTCGGCAGGAGTCTAAGACAAAGGTATTCAATGGTTTCAATTTGTACAAGTACATTCAAGAAAACTGGAAAGAATGGCTACTGGCTCTGTGACAAGGAGATTCATTCTTCACAAACCTGCAAGAAAGGGGAAGGAAAAAAAATAAAAAGATATAAAAAAAAAACAAATAAAATAAATAAAAAAATAAAGCCACACATATGCGCCCTACAAAAGAACAGACCAGATCACAGCTGGAAGGGAGGCAAACCTTTTAATCAGGTCCTTGAAATACAAGCTGCAGGAAGCTAGAATATTTTGATGGACTTCAAACTCTTTTCCTTCAACAATAATTTTCAGGTCTGTAAACTCTTTCGATCTGCGCTGCTGGTTCAGTTCCTTCAACATTTCTGCAGAACAGAGAAGACAAACATTGCCAGGGTTCCAATTAAGAACGAGCTATTTGTTTCTTTTTTTTTTTTTTCTTTTATATCGTAGAAAATGAAGAATAAACAATTGAAGGAAATCGGGACAACCAGTGCATACCATAGTAACCAATCAGAACTTTGCTTCTTTCCTAAATTGCTCGAATGTGTAGACTAAGACTGGCCTGGACACACCACTTGTGAAACGAGTGACATCACTGCACCCGGAGTGATGACATCACACAACTTTTTGCTTTAAATGACTGTCTACCAATGGAGTGGAAATGGCCTGTAGGCCTAATGAAGTCTTGTCCACTCTTGACAATGGACACAATGGATACAACGAATTTGATTGGTTGCCTCGGGATAGCACCTACATGTAACTGTGTGATTGATGGTTGTCGTTGATTATCTTTTCTCTCTCTATGTATAGACACATATATTTTTATGTCTCTTGTGTTTGGCAAGACTGGACGATAAAAAAAGGCCACAGACAAAATAATAACAAATCCACGCGTAAAGTAAAACTAGGCAGGAAAACACAAAGCGTAATAACCTTCAAGTATACAATATACATACCAGCGGGAATAAAACACATTGTCGTTATATTGCTGTTGTTAATACATGTAAGAAAGAGAAATAATACATAAAGAAATGTTGGCAAGACTTTAGAAATACTTGTCCGTTTTGCACATTCTATTCAATGCTTTTGGGTCTTACCGGGTAAACATTACATTATGAGGCACAGTATGAGCAGGTTGTGTTTCAAAAGGATTAAAGACCTGTGGGAACAATAGATCTTGGCTCGCGTGTATTTGCAGAAAAAGTTAATATTCAGCGTACATCAATGCAAGGCAATTATATTTAATGGAAACAATTATTTATAAACAAATCAATTACCATTTGTGTAATTAATTTCTTGGAACAAACAATTCACCTCCACCAAATCAGATAAACAAGTGCTAGAATAATTGCAAAGTAAAAGGCTCTTTCCTTTAAATCATTAGGGGCCACAGCTCTCTAGAGAAGGGAAGAGTGGAGTAGAAAAGTACAGTTGGCGATGGAAGCATGAAGATGACCTCTCCGTATTCTGTAACAATTCAATGACGAAACATAGTGCCGTGAAGACCTACCTTGAGTTTCGCGTCCTTTGGCTTTGCCGGGAGAAAAACGGTCATCGCAACTTAGCAAGTGGTTGAAATACACAAGAGTGGAAAATATGAATGCTTAGTTCATAGTTGTTGGGCCTTGGCCATCATGCCTAAAACTCAATGATCTTCACTGAAGGATTCTCATTGCATCTTGCCTATACTGTTGTCAAATAGACTATATCAGTGTCTGGAACTTGGTGCTATAATTATGAAATTTGGAAATTTTGTGTGAAATCTCTAGTTGGAACCTCAGAGCTATATTCTAGTTGACTTTCCTTAGTGTTGGCTTTAAGAAGGTAGATAATAAGTTCAAAAACATACTGATGAGTTTTTACGTTTAGAGACTATTACACACTACCTGTTCGATCTCAACAAAAGTACAACTCTGAAGTTTCAATGGGCAATTTTGGGCAAAAGTTTAGAATTAGCCTTGGTTCAGCATATTATTATGATATAGGCATATCCTTATAGCATGATGTCCCAATTTTCATGTTGCTGGCGTGTAAACTTGATCAGAAGTGTAAATTGATCAACGATAACTTGGTAATATCTATAATGGTTTTGTATAGCGGCCATGAAAACATGTCTGAACCCGATCCTTAAAATGAGCAGAATCATAATCACATTGGGTTCACGATTTGTCTTTTCAGGCCATACACTAGCAAGATTGGGTTAAGTTCTAGTACAGATTGTATAGGGTAGACTTGAAGACAGGCAGTGTTCCATGGAAGTTTAGGATGCAGACAGAGCTCATTGTATAGGATGTCCAGCAAGCATGAAATACACAGAAGAAAGTACATTTAGGGTTTGTCCATAGGGAATGGAAAAAAAAATTCAATGGCAAATTTTGATGCAAATTCTGCTGTGAATCCGAGGCAACAAGTTTTTCATGTGAATTTTGATGCCCTTTTTTGGTGAATTTGCCACAGATTTCAGCCTATTCATTGCAAAGTGTGAAACGCGCTGTAAAAATACGTTAAAAAAACCAAAAACCTGCTGCTGATTTGCAATCTGCACTGTGTGAGATTTGTTGAAATCTCATCTATTTTGCTTGCACTGCAGAATTTTTACCTGCAAATCTGAATAAAAAATCTGCAGTATTTCGGCAACATATGGGCTTAGCCTTAGGATACATTAATAACCATTAAGGGTTTTTTCTTAAAGCCAATGTATTCTCAAAGGGTGACTTCAGTCTCAATATAGTGAAACAAAAAGAGACCCCTGTTTCTCCCAAAACCAAACCCCTTCAAGTGACCCTCCGTTCCTGGGACAAAAGGAACCAGAGGAGGTGGTGGTGCCATTTATATTACTGTACCTGTCATTTCTCCTTAGTGCTATTGCCCCTTAGATCTTCCAGTTCCAAACCTATTTTCGGGTTTCCAAGATGGCCACTGCAATCTTATAACTGCCTCATTAGTCAGCGGTCTGAGACACTTCATGCTCTGTCATTGGCCAGCACTGATCAAGTCAGCAGTGCTGGCCAATTACAGGGCATTTTAGTGCATTGCTAGTCTAACCCACTACAGTTTGTATTAGGTAGTCAGAAGATTGCTGTGCCCATATTGGAAAACCTAGAATGGGGCCCAGAACCAGTGGATCTGAGAGTCAGTGGTGCAGAGGATGGATGGCAGGTAATATAACTCTTTCTTCTGGTACCTGGACAGAATTTTGTTCTGGGAACAAAGGGTTACTTTAAATAACTCCAGACACAAGACCCTCTTAATACAGATCCAAGACCAGGCTCTCTAAATATAAATCTCACATCAGGCCCCTTAAATGAACACAGACCCCAGACCATAGTCCCTAAACAAGTACAGACCTCAGACCATACCACTTAAATAGCCACAGACTCTATGAGCCATAGGCGCAACGCTTAGTAGTGAAAAGCTCTTCTAGACTAGGAAGTTAGCCCAATTTCTCCTTATTGATTATTAACCAATGCATTTGACGCATTTTGGGGACGCAGCCCCTTTCTCCGAAATGGTTGGGTAGAAGACTCACAAAGCTGAGTCTCTCAGACTACAAACACCACCATTAGCTGTTCATCTATGGGGTCTCTGCAGTTTGATGGCATGGATTGCCAGAGGCTCCCTCTGCTGCTGATTGGTGATGGGCATATGTAGCTGCTCAGAGTGTTTCTGTGCATGCCCGTTACCAATCATCAGTAGAGGGAGCCGTAGGCACTTCCAATAGCAATCCATGTCATCAAGTGGCAGAGACTTCATAGATGAGCAGCTAATGGCAGTCTTTGTCTTGTCAGAGACTTGGCTTCAATGAGTGTTCTATCCAGCTATTTCTGAGGAAGGGGCTGCATCCCCAAAGTGTGTCAAATGCACTGGCTAATAATCAATAAGGAGAAATCAGGTTAATACCCTCGTCTTGAAGAGATTTTTTTCTGCCTAGGGTTGGGCCTATTTTCATTTTCCTGCCATCTTCACACCGTGTCATACATCTGCATCTGGGCTGGCAGCACTTAACTAGCATCCTCATTAAACTTCTTCACTCTCCACCATTCGCATCACACACCCAGCAGAAGTTGCTCCACCTCTTCTCTCGTTTCCCTCCTTTAAAAAACTACAGACCCAGACCGAACCCCTTTGATAAATACACACACCAGATCTTATAAGTCCAGACCCCAAACCAGACTCTTTTAGTCCTCTTCACTCACCAATGACACCAAAGCTAATGTCCACATACTGGCCTCAGTGTAAGGCTGTGGTCTTTGGTGAAATCAGGAGCGATACAGGAACTGGACACTTAAGCCCATTTACACCTAACAATTATCGCTCAAAATTTGTTCAAACGACCTAAAATGAACGATAATTGTTACATGTAAACGCGGCCATCACGCACTTTTCATCTGAACGATGATTTTATGGTGAACTTAAAATCCAACGTTCAGCCACAGAGATATAAAGTATCTCTCAATAGACTGCATGCTTTCTTCTCAACGGGTGTCGGGAGATTACACTGTATTCTGCTGGCAGTCCAGAAGAGAACAATGCAGCTGTTTGTACAGCTGGGGCATGGGATTATTCACACACTGGGCTCTGTAAACAGCTCCCGGAGGCCCACTTACGTGCAAATGAAGATGATAAAGTGTTAATGGACATTAGTGTCCTTTAACACTTTATGCAAAAAGATGGCTAAAATGTTCCATTTTTCAATAGTTTGAAAAATTATCTTTGCATGTAAATGGGCCTTTTGTCTGATCATCTAGGAGGTTACCCCTTTTCTAGAAGAGTCGTCAAATTTACGATTGTGCAAGAAACATAGCTAGTAATAATGAATGCCCTTTACGGTGTTACCCCTACAGATAGGGATACCAGATCCAATCATTTTAGGGTGGCATTAATGGCATGGGTACCACTTCACCATATATGGGGTTAATTAAAAAACCAGAACATTTCAGCCTGTCTTTTGCTGTGCTGGAAAGAAAAGCGAAGCATCCGAAATCTTGCAGTGTATCATTACAAAGCCTAGGTAAGTAAATGTCAGCCGGCGAGCTTATATATATTTAATGGAAACATGGCAGTGCCTGAAAGGCTAATTATTCTGTTGTGAAATGGGTCAGTGTACTCTGGAGGGTGAGGAAATGATGAGAACACTTGTAAAATAACAGAGGCTTTTGTCATGCTCAGAGTGGAGCCAGAAGACTATTTCATCCTATGGGCTCCGTGCATTCTCACATTCTCTAATCCTTTATTTTTGTGCTGAACGTAAATCAACTTGAACCTTGGTGTGAAATTGGAGGCTGCTTTGGTTTAACAAAAGCAATAATTCACATTTTATTCTAACGCTGGAGAAGACATCTCAGTGTCTCATCTCAATAAACAATGCATAGTACTGTATGTACAAAGTATTTGGCGTCATCCAACAGCTGGGATGAGGAAAGTCCTCAAAATAGGATCTTGGAAGGGGTACTGTTTCTCCTTGTGGAGGCGTAGGGAGCCTTAAAGCTCGTGCAATGCTTCCTGGGAAAAAAGTTATGCAAATGAGTGATGGAAAAAATTCCTCCACAGCGCCACTTATTAGAAAATAGCTTCACAATATGTTAATGTTCGACCTTTTAACAGGACTTGCTACATGACTAAGGGTGTAAGACAAACCAGAGTCTTCTCTATTAAGAAAAGACACCCATCTACAGACAGCTGTTTTGGGGTTCTTGCCCCTCATCAATGCAAAGGAGGGTTCTGGTTGGCTGGGTTAGAAGCTCTCGACATGGGTCTGAGGGTGCCATGATGACATGAGGATCCTTAGAGACCATACTATGCATTCCAGGAGGAAAACCCTGGAACAGCTGTCTGTAGAAGGGTCCTTTTTCCATATGGAAAAGACTCTGTTTGGCTTACATCCTTAGTCAAGTCCGATTAAAAAGTTGGATGTTGACATATAGGCTAGCTGCCTTCCAATGGGGGGAACTGAGATCTTTTCCATCTTCCATTTGAGTCCTCAGAAAACAAACATGGAAAAAAAACTATTGATAAATTTAGCTATTAGAGCGGTTCAGATAGTACTTCTCTATTGGATTCACATATCAGAAGCCTGAAGATAGAAGATGAAGGAGACTAATTATTAAGTCAAAAGGTACCAGAGGGCCCCTCAAATCCTTAGCATAATCCATTCATTATCAATTGCGGATGTCTGATTTCAGACACCCCGCTGATTAGCTGAGTGAAGGGCCTGCAGCATCGCATCTTCCCCATTGCTTATTCAGGTACAGTGCTATGCTTATAGTTGTGGTTGTTTCTGGTACTGCAGCTCATAGCTGCTTAGTCCCATTCAAATGAATGGGATTGATCTGTAGTACCACGTATTTCAAAGATAGAAAGCCCGTAGCACTCCAGAATCGGCATCAAAAAGTGACATGTCACTTGTTTCTAAGTTGTGGCATGGATTTCAAATCTATCCTTGGAACTAATGATTAGGGCACTTTTTTGATGCAGATTTTCCTTGGATATCATGTGACACAGGCGTGGGAATAGGGAATTCATCATCAAATCTGTGTGAACATGGCATTTATATACATCTGTGTTTCAGACTACTTATTTTAGTTTTTTTCGGTTACTGGGCTCTAAAGCTCCGCACATGGGAAAAAGATCTTGCTAATTAAAGAGATTGTTCACTGTCATCTCATAAAAAAGATGTTTATACTGGAAATTACACCCAAAAATACAAGAGGCGGGATTGTATTTCCTCATTTTTGGCTTTCTCCATTGCTGATTGACATGAAAAGGAAATACCCCACAACACCAAATTGTAAAACCATACTTCAAAAGTCCACAAAAGATCATTTAGCAGTATTCCTCAACAGAAAAAAAAACAGTACCAAACAAGATCCACCAAGGCAAAGGCGAAACTTGAAGCTGCTAGGCTCCAATGCAAAACCAGTAACAGGGCCCTCAACTATAATGCTTTATTCATAGTACTAGGCTCCCTATATGGAGAAGAGAGGCCTTATGGGCCCCCTAAGGCTCCTGGGCCCGGGTGCAACCGCATCTTCTGCATCCCCTACAACTATGCCCCTGGTGATCAAGGTCTATCTTGCACAACAAAGAACCAGAGTATCTTCTACTGAGCCCAGGTTCAAAATATGGGACCTAAAGGTTCAGCAGAAGGCAGCCCCATTTGGAGGAAACTTTGGAAGCAAATACCACAAGGATTAGGTCTTAGGGGAGGTTACTATTAGATCTTATCAATGATATGTTGAGTATGGTACCAGCAATGCAATTATATGTGGACATGTATACAGACGAATAGTGGGCTTCAGAATCATTCCTTCTGGTAGGTTCAAGGAACCCCAGTCCAACACTGTTGTCCATCATATGTTTACATTGTTACACATGATAATTAGGTAGTATTCACTTGGTCATATTTTTGGTCCATGTTTCCTCCACAATTTTTCTTTTTTACAAAACTCAACGTTTTTTCTACTTACAGATGGGTCATTCGTTATCTTGACTGTTCACACAATGGATATCACGGTGTGCCATGCTAAGGGGAGGGTTTATTTAGACTTTGAATTACTTAACATTGGGTTTTGTTGTGTTAATATAAGAGAAAAATTGTTTTTTAACGGGTTCAGATAAGATAACATTCTATGTTTTGATATCACAATCAAGGTAAAATTTACGCCATTTGTATCTCTAATGGGACACATCCCTTTGGCTGCGTTTAGACGGAATGATTATCGTTCAAAAAATCGTTCAAATGAGCAAAAGTGAATGATATTTATTTAGTTTAAGGCTTTATTCACAAAAGTGTTTTTATGTGGCTATTCTTCTGTGATAAACCGTCGCCCAAAAATCGCAACCATGTGAACCATTGGATTCCAATCCATTCATTCCCATGAACGATTTTCAGGAGTGTGAAAAAAATTGCACTGTTAAAACGTCAAATCGACAACCGTTTTCAGTCGGCAGTTTTTCACACTGCGTCAAAAGGTAGGTCTTGACCTATCTTTTGATGAAAATCGATGCAGGCTCCTATAGATTCCTATGGGAGTTAAAAAAAAGTGAGGGGGAGGGAGTTTACCTCCAACCGGCACTTGGAAATGAAGACGACTGGCTCTATTTAAGCTATTAAAAGGATTTCTGACGACTTACAAAATCCTGCGCTGCAGCTGTGAATGGACGAGAAAACACTAACTAATCTCGGGACCTGATTGCGGCTATTCTTTACTGATGCGATTTTGCGTCCGGTGTCTGCAACACTCCTGTGAATGAGACCTAAATGTGAGCCAACGACTGAACGACAAACAAGAAGAGTACACTTCTCACTCGTCGTTCAGTTTATGCAGGCATAAAGATCATCATTGGCTCGTTCACTTCTCAATACGTTTAAACAGCTAATGTGAAAGACGGAACGATTTTCATTGAACGAGTCAACAACGCATTTGAGTGCCTACAAGGCTGCACAAGAGTGAACAAGCTGGTGGTGATGTCAAGTGAGAATCGGCTCGTCTAAAATGAGCCTTTGGTAGAAGACAGAGACAAGATTCGGCCCAAACATATGGATTTGACTTGGGAAAACACCCTGATAGGGTCAACTTTTTGGATTTTATTTTTAGCCTTGACTACTATGTACGTATTAGAAAATAATTGAAATATGACAGCATTACTTTACAGTAAACTACATGACTGCATTTATATGCTTGAGCTTAGCTAAGAGTTAAAATCCAGTAATTAATAAGTATTGGGAAGAAGGGTATTTCTCGAAGATTGCCAGGAGGACATCCTTAGGCTATAAGACAGTTTATAGCTACAGTGGGAAAGGAAATCGATCTGCAGTAAGCAATTTAGGGAACAGAAGTATACAAGGAATAAGTGATTTGTGTCAAAGGTTAAGGCCGCTACAGCCAAGAATCTGCTAAATGTCGGAAAAGCCAGAGGGCGATAGTTATTGACGTTCCTCAACATATATTATGAGCTGTTCCAAGAAGATGTAGCCCCGGAAATCCCCGATGGCTCGTCACATTTTCCCAGGACTTTATCTATTTAGGTCAGTAAAACAATTACTTAAATGCTTTTTATATACACATTAACCTTTAATGAATTGCTTCATAAAACTTAAAAGATAATTATTGTCTATGGCCGGTTAAAGACATAACTTTTGCATATGGGACAGGCCAAAAGAACTCAAACGAAAAAACTATAAAGTCCGAATCAATACAAAAACATTTGAATCGCCTGTTAAATGGCCACAGGGATACAACAGTCACATGAGGAGTCAAGTAGAGCATTAAGAAAATATGTACTGAGCTTTGAAGATACTTCAAGATCCCCTTGATGGCTGACATACAGCAATTGAGCAGATGACCGAAAAGGCAAATTCCTTAATTCTGGCAGCCGTTTGAACAGGGTCAGCAGACTTTTTAAAGCGATTTTCTGAACTTCCTTTTTTGGGTTCAGGAAGGGCATTCTACATTCCTATACATATCTGATGAGTAGAAGACATTGGGGCAGATTGACTAAGTGTTAGACAGTGCAAATTTAGACTAGAGAGTCTTAAAATGTCTCAGATTTATCACAATGGCTTGTGACTAGAGATGAGCGAGCGTACTCGCTAAGGCAAACTACTCGAGCGAGTATTGCCTTATGCGAGTACCTGCCCGCTCGTCTCAAAAGATTCGGGTGCCGGCAAGGGAGAGTGGTGAGTTGCGGGAGTGAGCAGGGGGGAGAGAGTGAAAGAGAGCTCTCCCCCTCCCCGTTCCTCCCCGCCGCTCCCCGCCCCCTGCAGGCACCCAAATCTTTTGAGACGAGCGGGCAGGTACTCACATAAGGCACTACTCGCTCGAGTAGTTTGCCTTAGCGAGTACGCTCGCTCAACTCTACTTGTGATGGATGCATCTTTAGACTATGTAGTCTAACTTTATACCACCTATTAGTTAGCCTAGTTTGGCCCAGATTTGGCACAATTTTAGGTGCACAATATCACACTTAGATCATGGCCCCTATTCATAAAGCCACACACAAGTGGTGGAAAAAGTGTCCAAAGTGTTTACAACACATCATGAAGGACAGTGCAATGCATTTCGGGGCGAAAAAAAAACAATCCCCCTTTCTCATGCACTAAAATTGCAACTTTTTGCTCATTTACGTTGTGCACCACCACTTTATTAAAAAGCAAGGGTTGGCTCTAGGGGTCGTGGTTGCATGAGGCCATTCACATTTTCTATACTCTACGCTATAAACTGGTATAGACAATAGCAAAAAAGCTACTCTAGCTCGAAGATGGTGTGGGTTTTCTTCTGGCTGATGAGACAAATGTATGAAGAGGTTCGCCCGTAGACGGACATAGGGTTTAACGCCAGTCTAAGTAAATAAGCCCCAATGTAGACGATCTTTCCGGCAAAACTAAATTTCTAGGGTTTTTATAGAAATTACCCTATTGCAGTGGTGGTGAACCAATGGCACGCGTGCCAGAGGTGGCACACAGAGCCCTCCCTACTGGCACGCACCGCCATCGTCCGCTCACCACTTTAGTGAATACCGGCAGGGGCCACAGCTCTCCTCCCGGCATTCTCTCAGCTGCGCTGCTAGTGGCGCTGATCCCAGCTCACACTGTGATGACAGTGCCCAGCTGGGATCCTCCTCCCCTCTCCCCTGACGCCTCCTCTTAGGTTCCACGAAAGCAGGGGAGGAGGCGTCCGGCAGTACACTGACGTCACAGTGTGCACCGGGATCAGCGCCACCAGCAACACCGAGCAGAAGAACAGCTGAGCTTCAACGAGGAGGAGGGGGTAAGTATGTGGATCTCGGGGGGTGATGAGGGGCCGCTGTGGAATGTCAGTATTATACTGGGGGCGACTGCGGGGTGTCACTATTATACTGGGGGACGCTGTGGGGTGTCACTATTATACTGGAGGCCGCTGATAAGCTCTGCCCCCTGACATGTTGGCACTTTGCTGTAAAAAAGAGGGTTTTGGGTTGCAGTTTGGGCACTCGGTCTCTAAAAGGTTCGCCCTCACTGCCCTATTGGCTGTAATCTACTTGCCTAAGTCACCGGCAAGAGTCCATTCTAGAAGACTAACACAGTCTTGTCGGCGTGATACACTCTTTCTGGCCAGTTTGGGAATAACCTACAGGAGTGTTTTCAAAGGGTCCAGAACGTCTTCAAAAAACATGGATCTCAAGAGACGGACTAAAAGAAGGTTTTATCTTTGAAGAAGAAACCAACCAAAGGGGCTTCAGTTATAGCCTTTTTTGAAAGTGCAATCAAATAACTTTTTGATAATACAAAACCATGATCACATGACTTCCCTTTGAACGTCGTTCTGCAAGTTTTTGCTAAAAGCATTCTAAAAACTCCCTTGTTATTTCCTTTAAGCTTTTCTTCCACTGGCTTTTTTTTTTTTTCATAGGGACGTGCAAAGTTAATTCACTTCTGCTAATGTCTCCGAGCATTAAGAGATGTTCCTCTGTGGAGCGAGAGAAGGTTTTGTTGATTCAAGACGCTGCTTCTCTTAGTGCCACAAGTTTACCGTGATTGGATTTAGCTCAGGGTCAAATAACGAAGAATTTGTGTGGAAATGAATGCAAAAAATGAAAGTCTGCGAGAATGCTGCAGTTTACTAACAAAGACAACCTGCGGTTTACACATAATCCCTCAGATTTTCTCTTTAAGTAAAGTGGAACCTCCGCCAAATAAAAGCAGCAAATGAATTCTCAGAGGGAAGGCAAAAAAAGAGCAAAGTGAATTAGTTTACAGTCTATAAATATGTTTAGATTCCCTCTAATCTGAGTGTGGAAGAAGCTGAATCCTAAATCCACTCGGAGCAAATCACACTTTCTCAGAGACAATCATTCTGCCATTCCATTTAAAGGGTCTGTCTGGTTTCCAAAATCCATTTTCAAACACCCCACCATTACGGCAATGTGAATAAAAGGGGCTTCTTGTTCAGGACCCCACCAATTAGTGGGAGAAGAGAGGTACAAAGAACGTCCCTTACTCTCTCTGCAGGATCTGACAAGCCCATATATTACAGGGATGGCCTGATGATTTCAAAGGGCACATGTAATTTCCTCTGTAGTGATGGAGCAGGTAAACTGACCTTTAGTCCCCAAAAAATTACGGTTAGAATCTTGTACATAGAGGGCAGTATTATAGTAGTTATATTCTTGTATACAGGGGGCGGTATTATAGTAGTTATATTCTTGTACATGGGAGCAGTATTATAGTAGTTATATTCTTGTACATAGGAGGCAGTATTATAGTAGTTATATTCTTGTATACAGGGGGCGGTATTATAGTAGTTATATTCTTGTACATGGGGGCAATATTATAGTAGTTATATTCTTGTACATGGGGGCAATATTATAGTAGTTATATTCTTGTACATGGGGGCAGTATTATAGTAGTTATATTCTTGTACATAGGAGGCAGTATTATAGTAGTTATATTCTTGTACATAGGGGGCAGTATTATAGTAGTTATATTCTTGTACATAGGAGGCAGTATTATAGTAGTTATATTCTTGTACATAGGGGGCAGTATTATAGTAGTTATATTCTTGTACATAGGGAGCAGTATTATAGTAGTTATATTCTTGTACATAGGGAGCAGTATTATAGTAGTTATATTCTTGTACATAGAGGCCAGTATTATAGTAGTTATATTCTTGTACATAGGGGGCAGTATTATAGTAGTTATATTCTTGTACATAGGGAGCAGTATTATAGTAGTTATATTCTTGTACATAGAGGCCAGTATTATAGTAGTTATATTCTTGTACATAGAGGGCAGTATTATAGTAGTTATATTCTTGTATACAGGGGGCGGTATTATAGTAGTTATATTCTTGTACATGGGGCAGTATTATAGTAGTTATATTCTTGTACATAGGAGGCAGTATTATAGTAGTTATATTCTTGTATACAGGGGGCGGTATTATAGTAGTTATATTCTTGTACATGGGGGCAGTATTATAGTAGTTATATTCTTGTACATGGGGGCAGTATTATAGCAGTTATATTCTTGTACATAGAGGGCAGTATTATAGTAGTTATATTCTTGCACATAGGGGGCAGTATTATAGTAGTTATATCCTTGTATATAGGAGCAGTATTATAGTAGTTATATTCTTGTACATAGAGGGCAGTATTATAGTAGTTATATTCTTGTACATAGGGAGCAGTATTATAGTAGTTATATTCTTGTACATAGGGGGCAGTATTATAGTAGTTATATTCTTGTACATAGGGAGCAGTATTATAGTAGTTATATTCTTGTACATAGGGAGCAGTATTATAGTAGTTATATCCTTGTATATAGGAGCAGTATTATAGTAGTTATATTCTTGTACATAGAGGGCAGTATTATAGTAGTTATATTCTTGTATACAGGGGGCGGTATTATAGTAGTTATATTCTTGTACATGGGGCAGTATTATAGTAGTTATATTCTTGTACATAGGAGGCAGTATTATAGTAGTTATATTCTTGTATACAGGGGGCGGTATTATAGTAGTTATATTCTTGTACATGGGGGCAGTATTATAGTAGTTATATTCTTGTACATGGGGGCAGTATTATAGCAGTTATATTCTTGTACATAGAGGGCAGTATTATAGTAGTTATATTCTTGTACATAGAGGCCAGTATTATAGTAGTTATATTCTTGTACATAGGGGGCAGTATTATAGTAGTTATATTCTTGTACATAGAAAGCAGTATTATAGTAGTTATATTCTTGTACATAGAGGCCAGTATTATAGTAGTTATATTCTTGTACATAGGGGGCAGTATTATAGTAGTTATATTCTTGTACATAGGGGGCAGTATTATAGTAGTTATATTCTTGCACATAGGGGGCAGTATTATAGAAGTTATATTCTTGTACATAGGGGGCAGTATTATAGTAGTTATATTCTTGTACATAGGAGCAGTATTATAGTAGTTATATTCTGGTACATAGGGACAGTATTATAGTAGTTATATTCTTGTACATAGGGGAGTATTATAGTAGTTATATTCTTGTACATAGGGAGCAGTATTATAGTAGTTATATTCTTGTACATAGGGGCAGTATTATAGTAGTTATATTCTTATACATAGGGGCAGTATTATAGTAGTTATAGTCTTGTACATAGGAGCAGTATTATAGTAGTTATATTCTGGTACATAGGGACAGTATTATAGTAGTTATATTCTTTTACATAGGGGGCAGTATTATTGTAGTTATATTCTTGTACATAGGGGGTAGTATTATTGTAGTTATATTCTTGTACATAGGCGGGAGTATTATAGTAGTTATATTCTTGTATATAGGGGGCAGTATTATAGTAGTTATATTCTTGTACATAGGAGGCAGTATTATAGTAGTTATATTCCTGTACATAGGAGCAGTATTATAGCAGTTATATTCTTGTACATAGGGGGCAGTATTATAGTAGTTATATTCTTGTACATAGGTGGCAGTATTATAGTAGTTATATTCTTGTACATAGGTAGCAGTATTATAGTAGTTATAATCTTGCACATAGGAGGCAGTATTATAGTAGTTATATTCTTGTACATAGGGGCAGTATTAAAGTAGTTATATTCTTGTACATAAGGGAAGTATTAATAGTAGTTATATTCTTGTACATAGGGGGCAGTATCCTTAATTAATTATCACTTTCAGAGCCACAGGCTTGCTCAGAGCAGTTAACACTTCCCTTTACCATCTTGCCATATGTCTTGTATATAGGGGACAGTATTATAGTAGTTATATTCTTGTACATAGGGGCAGGATTATAGTAGTTATATTCTTGTACATAGGAAGCAGGATTATAGTAGTTATATTCTTGTACCTAGGGGGCAGTAGTACAGTAGCTATATTCTTGTACATAGGGAGCAGTATCATAGCAGTTATATTCTTGTACATAGGTGGGCAGTATTATAGTAGTTATATTCTTGTACATAGGGGGCAGTATTATAGTAGTTATAGTCTTGTAAATAGGGGCAGTATTACAGTAGCTAAATTCTTGTACATAGGGGGCAGTATTATAGTAGTTATATTCTTGTACATAGGTGGGCAGTATTATAATAGTTATATTCTTGTACATAGGCGCAATATTATAGTAGTTATATTCTTGTACATAGGGGCAGTATTATAGTAGTTATATTCTTGTACATAGGGGCAGTATTCTAGTAGTTATATTCTTATACAGAGGGGCAGTATTATAGTAGTTATATTCTTGTCCATAGGGGGCAGTATTATAGTAGTTATATTCTTGTACATAGGAGCAGTATTATAGTAGTTATATTCTTGTACATAGGGAGCAGTATTATAGTAGTTATATTCTTGTACATAGGGGGCAGTATAATAGTAGTTATATTCTTGTACATAGGGAGCAGTATTATAGTAGTTATATTCTTGTACATAGGGGGCAGTATTATAGTAGTTATATTCTAGTACATAGGAGGCAGTATTATAGTAGTTATATTCTTGTACATAGGAGCAGTATTATAGTAGTTATATTCTAGTACATAGGAGGCAGTATTATAGTAGTTATATTCTTGTACATTGGGGGCAGTATTATAGTAGTTATATTCTTGTACATTGGGGGCAGTATTATAGTAGTTATATTCTTGTACATAAGAGGCAGTATTATAGCAGTTATATTCTTGTACATAGGGGGCAGTATTATAGTAGTTATATTCTTGCACATAGGAGGCAGTATTATCGTAGTTATATTCTTGCACATAGGAGCAGTATTATAGTAGTTATATTCTTGTACATAGGAGCAGTATTATAGTAGTTATATTCTTGTACATAGGAGCAGTATTATAGTAGTTATATTCTAGTACATAGGAGGCAGTATTATAGTAGTTATATTCTTGCACATAGGGGAGCAGTATTATAGTAGTTATACTCTTGTACATAGGAGGCAGTGTTATAGTAGTTATATTCTTATACATAGGGGCAGTATTATAGTAGTTATATTCTTGTACATAGGAGCAGCATTATAGTAGTTATATTCTAGTACATAGGAGGCAGTATTATAGTAGTTATATTCTTGTACATAGGGGAGCAGTATTATAGTAGTTATATTCTTGTACATAGGAGGCAGTATTATAGTAGTTATATTTTTGTACATAGGAGGCAGTATTATAGTAGTTATATTCTTGTACATATAGGGCAGTATTATAGTAGTTATATTCTTGTACATCGGAGCAGTATTATAGTAGTTATATTATTGTACATAGGGGGCAGTATTATAGTAGTTATATTCTTGTACATAGGGGGCAGTATTATAGTAGTTATATTCTTGTACATAGGAGGCAGTATTATAGTAGTTATATTCTTGTACATAGGGAGCGGTATTATTGTAGTTATATTCTTGCACAT
The DNA here is from genome assembly GCF_035609145.1 of Eleutherodactylus coqui. Taxonomy (NCBI): domain Eukaryota; kingdom Metazoa; phylum Chordata; class Amphibia; order Anura; family Eleutherodactylidae; genus Eleutherodactylus; species Eleutherodactylus coqui. The sequence continues at coordinate 60,738,787 of NC_089837.1, forward strand.
AGGGGGCAGCATTATAGTAGTTATATTCTTGTACATAGGGGGCAGTATCCTAAACTAATTATCACTTTCAGAGCCACAGGCTTGCTCAGAGCAGTTAACACTTCCCTTTACCATATTGCCATATGTCAGTCAGATGGAATCTGTGTTCAATGCTGAAGCATGACAGGAGAGCAATTTCGAATAAAAAAGTTATATAGCAAGACTGTGTTTTCATCCTTTATCATTGATGTCATTACAAATTTTGATTTTCCAAAAATCAGCAGGCGGGATTCACAATGGTAGTAGACATGTTTTCTCATGCATTTTAGAAAGAAACTGGAATCCTGCAGAATGAAGTCCCCTCATCTGCATTTTTATTAGTGAAAGTCTCCAGGTGCAAGAATGATTGTTCTCTTGGATTGTCATCTTCCATAAACTCCAGATATCAGAGCGCTATAGCCTTCTTTAATTAATTTCAGCACAGACACATATAACATAGCCTTTCATTGACAGGTCTTTGCGCATATATTGAGATACATATGGGATATCAAAGTCAATTCATCATTCAGAGATCATAGTGGGCTCTCAGAGTGACAAAAAATAACTTCTATTAATATGGTTGTCCTGTTCCCTAGTGATAAAGACTGCTTAATACGTACTAGCCGGTGAGGGTATGAGTAATTGCACTGTGCTTACCAGTGCCTTTTAATCCGGTCACATTGTGACTCACTGATAATATCCAGGGAAGCACAATGAAGCAAAAAGTATCTACCGGTATGGAGAATAGCCATCAGTATTATACTCAGGGATTCATTACAAGTTACTGTGTCATAAATCCACTTGAAGGATCACTAATTTACAGAAGCATAAATTGAATCATATGGGATAGAAACATTAAAGGGCAAATAGACACTGGCTTACAATGATAAAACTAGTAATAATAAGCACAGTGCAATGATAAAATACATGTTTGTAAGGCTAGCTTCACACAAGTATATTGCGGGCACATTTCTGTCCCCATAATACGGATGAGGGTCTATATATATTAGATCTTGTGGATATGTGCCATGAAAGTCTCAGATGGGAATACACCTTTAAGGGGGGTCAGCCTAAAATCTAAAATAACTTTATGATCAATGGGGGCATTGGTGGTGAAACCCCCACTGATCCTCAGAATGGGAGTCCCGTGTTCACCCTGCTTTCTGCACCTCCTGAAGCAGCTGTTGTGCATGTGAGGTGTAGCTCCATTGACTTTCAATGGGACTGCTGGAGAAAGTCGAGCACAAGCACTCGGTAATTTCCATTAGCCCCATTGAAATGAATGGAGCAGCAGCTGTGCATGTGTGGCCAGTACTCCATTCGGGCTGACGTCACTGCAGGTGGAAGAAGTGAAGTGTAACGAGAAGAGGGGGTACATGACATCTGTTCTTAGGATTGGTGAGGGTCTCACCACTGCAACCCCCACCGATCATGAAGCTATAAAGGGTAGCTTTCCATTTTGGGATAACCTCTTTAACTAGAAAATGGGAAATAGGCTATGAACAGGAAGAATGTAGAAGTGACTCATGCGCAAGATTTTATCCAAGACATGCGTGAAGTTGGACTGGGCCATTGGTGGATCTCCATTGGGCCACAGCTTTGACACAATAACAGACCTCAATGGTCTAGCAGAAGACAATCCCATTCGGAGTTGACTTTGAAGTTGATTACTTACCACTAGAGTCTATTACTAATGGAATTATTCATAAACAGCCTATTAGATCTTTTAATGATTTACATTGTGTTGATAAAAGTATTGAGACATCCACCAATCCTGTGCTGTTAGGCAATTTGGATGGGAAAGACTTAGACCATTGGTTATAGTGAAGTCCACCCTCAACGCCAATGGGCACCGAGACATTCCGGACAATGTAATCAATACCAAAAACAATATATTTGTCAAAAGCAACAACCCTGGTTGGATCCCCTTAAAAGTAAACTTTTATTAATCACATATAAAATTTAACCTCAGAAAGATATAAAAAGAATAGATATGTTCTAGTAGCAGAAAAAACAATGATTATACAGACTGAAAGAGTCTGAAGATATATAAACTACCTGCCTCACTAAATACATTAGGTGTATATATACTTTATTAGGAATGGTGGAGCTGCGCTCACTCCACCAACTACAACCCAATGGCTCATGCACACTGAGCCATAGAAACCAATATGACCATGTGAACTAGTGCATATATGACACTAGTCACTGACTGGTATCAGTGCTACTAATATACTTAAAACACTGCAATCAGTAGTGAGAAGATAAATGCTGACAGCATAAATCTGAAGCTAAAACATTGCACTAGGCATACTCCCCCAACATGTTTCGCTAGACAAGCGTACATGGATCTATAGACAAAGTGGCATTACCTACCCTGTGGCAATTACTTTGGTACAGCTCCATGTCTCTACCAACATGACCGGGCACCATGTCATACGGCACACAGTGTTGAGGCCTGGTTTGAGTAGCAGAATATCTGCAAACTTCAATGACCAACCCGAAGGACAGATTTCAATCTCATTGAGCATGTTTGGGACAAACTAGAATGCAGTATCTGTGCACACCCAACACCCAACGCCCCATCATCATCACTATCTGAAGCTCTCTTTGAGGAGTGGAGGCCAATCCCTCCAAACATCTATTGGAATTTGGTGGAAAGCAGTCTAGGAGGGTTACTGCACTCGCTGAGCCCAAAAATGGCCCAACTCTGTATTGAAAAATGGGAATAAAATCAAATTTCATCACTTTCCCAATGTGTGTCCCAAAAGTTTGTCAACATAATGTATTCTATGCGTAGAATGGTACTAAAGATTAGGATGCAAGTGCTCTAAGAGTGCCTGTCCGGTATAGATGGAACCCCAGTCTAACAATGTGTGTCCACATATGCAGTACAACATCCCACTAGAACTTGGGGCCCCATGGCTCACACAGAAGGTAATTTTACTAATTTGTCGTTTAAATTAAAAAACCACAATGGCCGCACACAAATCTTTCCCTTTACAAGTGCCGCATTAAAAGTTAATTGGCAAATATTTTAAATTCCTTGGCAGATTCTCTGTGCACTTCATACGGAATTCATGTCACAGCCAGCGGCCTTTGGTGTCACCACCTTGCTAATCGTATGATTTACAAACATGTAATTCCTTTTGTGTCTTCAAATCTTAAGCGCAGCACAATGCATTCATTAGAGCGGTGAGGAGTGACTGGTAATTAGCTCAGTGCGATCGGGAAATTCATTAATTATATCTAGCTCTTAGTGATATATTCGTCACGCAATGACCATCAATCATTAAAAGGGAGGTGTCACCAGAAAATGACTAATTGTATAATCCAAGCTTTATGTTAAACAGAGTTTTAAAGAATTTTTGATGCCACTATCTGTATTTTAAAAAATCCTGAAATCCTGCAGTTCTCACTCACACGGATCACTAAAACTAGTAATAGTCTGAGACTTCCTGTTTGGTAGAGAAAACTTCTTTTACAGGTGACACCTATATATATTCATAACATAGGATCTACTATTCACAATAGGTGATGCTCACAGCTTACCTCCTCCACCTTTCTGCACAGAGCATGCCCACAAGACTCTCCAAAAAAAAGTCACTGAGTTAGGTCCTGACTATTGTGTGAATGGCCTATGAGTTCCACTGTAAAAGATATGGTGTTAATTGTAACTCAGGCAAGATGGCTGCCCCCATAAACATTCACAGACAATAGAATACGAAAAATCTACATTCACAAAATAAAAACAGTTTAGAAAAATAGAAAATGTTTCTCTATCTTGTTTCCAATTGTTAAAAAAATATAGATGGTACATTCCCTCTAAGGGCTCTTTCTCACGAGCATGTATCAGCCGGCGTTTTCACGGCTGGACGATATACGCTATCGTCTCAGGCGTAGAAGCTCGTGAACTGGCGCACAAATCTAATGTTCACACGGCATGGGCCCCAGTACATATGCGCTGAGCTCACCATGCTGTCGCCTCTTTCCCCTCCCTCCCCATCGCAGGCTCACCTCTGCTCTTCTCCACGCTCGTTCTTTGCAATGGGAATGGATGGAGTAGGGGCGGAGCTAAGCGCCAGCATGTCCTGCCTCCTCCCATTAATGGCTATGGACAAGGGGTGGGGAGAGGGCTGGAGCTTAGCTCTGCCCACATCCCACCCCTTTCCCGCAGCCAGCAATGGGAGGAGGCTGAACTCCCTCCCACCTCCGGCCACTGTCATGGGCTCCCATAGGAGCCCATGCAGCGGCCAACGTATTTCCGGCCCAAAAGATAGTTCCAGGACTAAGATCCCTAAGGCTTCCTTCACAGTTTTTAGGCCGCCTGCACACGAATGGGTCGGATGCACGATCCCGCACCAGAATTAGACCCTGTGCCCAGCCGGCATCCACGCATACCTATGATTTCTTTTCTTCTTCATTACTGCGGATGGTCCTGCACAGTAAAGATTTTTTTTCAAATGTTTATCTTTCCCATGCTGTCACTAGACGAATGGAAGCCGTCCGTGTGGGAACCGCCGCAAAATGGAGCAAGCTGTGATTTTTCCTCCGCAAGTGGAAAAACACAGAGCGGACATGCGGATGCTCCATTGGTTTGAATTGGGGCAGAATGCCACGGATTGTCCGCACAGGAGACGATCGCAGATTCCGCAATTCAAACCCGGTCATGTACAGGCACCCTTAGCCTTGGATTGCATGCATTTTTTGGGGGGGGTGGCACATTTTTATATCTTAATGAGGTTTTATTCAGTTTTTTTTTAAATAGAGAAGTCTATGGAGTAATACTCACCCAGAGCATGTATGTAAAAAAGTGGCATGGTCCCTGAAGCGAGGAAAAACACCCAAGGCCAGATTTATATAAGCGTATGCGTATTTGTGTGTGCATGAGCGCAGTGTCTTTGCGGAATGAACGTTGCATTTTCTTGCATAGGCATAATTCACTGCACTTCTTGCGTGCGCGATAGCGTGTGCAAAAAAATACGCACTGATGCTCCCAGCCATAATTAGTCTGAGTTCCAGATGTGTTCTTTCACCTGTGCCATTCCAGTGTTTCACGCATCTCTAGTGCATTGCACGCGTATTCGCTCATCCCCATTGGTTTCAATATGGACTTTTGCTGTCCAATGTCCAAGAAAAGAGAGCATGGTGCGTTTTTCTTTGTGCGTCCCAAATGCGCGGGAAAACTAGGCTAATGTAGCTGGCCTATTACAATGCTGCGCCTGAATCCCATCATTGGCTTTCCCTCTGGCCATCGTGTTTGTAAGGCTTGTTCCTTGCATGTAAATCCAAGACATTTTTCTTGATGGTCACGGAGGAAGAGTTTACAATTCTCAGCTTTATTAATTCCACATTTGTGTTTTATTTAATTTCTTGTCGGTTGTGCGCTCCAACATGTAGGCCGCACTACTAATCCGTAGAAAGTTCCTATTAAAAAGCACTTATCCGATGTCTCTAATCCCAACCTATCGCATATATCAGCTGCGTCAAGACACTTCCTTGAGAGGCAGAACGGTGATTTAACGGGTTTTGCCTTTCAGGGAATAGAAAAGGTTAATAGACCCAGACGGGGTGGTGATTATAGGCAAAAGTTATTGAGTCGGGAGGCTCATTGCATTTTTGATTTGCAGAGTCAAATGGCGCTAAATGCGCTAAATGGCCTTAATATTAAACATGATGTATTACTGCATTAAGAATCATTCAACTCTTTAAACATATTTTGAACATTTAAGCACCATTAATTATGTATATTCTGGGTGGTTTCACATCTGCGTCGAGGGTTCTGCTCCGTTCGGGGAGCAGGAAAGGGGAATCCCTGTGGCCATACGGCTCCATCTCAGGGCAGATCTGAACAGCGCCGAACAGAGCCCATTGACTATAATGAGGTCCGTTTTGGTTTCCACTTAGCACTTTTTCTTCTGGTATTTTGAGCTGGATTTGCAGCGGTGCCTCTGACCGGAGGTTCCAATGCAGATGTAAAACTGGCCTAATTGGATGACTTTAACGTGACCGGGGTAGGTATTTTTTTAAGTCTTGCTTTAGTACAGTAAACGTCATATTTTTTATTGTGCTGGCAACATGTTTTAACCCTTTGCAATCCAATTTTGAATTCAGGGTTTCCTAGGGGGCTCTCTCTTTTTCTGCCATTATACAATGGCGCCATCTGCTGGCTAGAGCCAGTACTGCAGTATGGGGCATGCTGGAGAGGCCCCCAACAACAGAGCGGCCAGTAATATACAGTAAGAATACCCTGCCAGACGTATTCAGACATCGGAGCTGTACAGCCTTCAATCAGAATGTCTTTAGACATCAGACAGTGGATTGGAAAGGGTTAATATATATATTTTTTTCTACAATTAAATTGGAAGCTTTTATCTGATGCGCAGTGCCAGTTTTTTTTCCATTTTTGGGATCTGACGGCTCTTTGTACACGTCTTCCCATCAAAATCCCGTTACTAGTTTCCAAGTGAGCTGATAACTATTTTTCCTTTTGTATTAAAAAACTACTGTCCAGATATTTGGCATCGCTGTAATCATGCCAACCCCTAGAATAAGGGCAGTACGGATTGATGCATGACGAATGGCAACATTTTAAAGGGAACCTGTCAGCTACATTGAACCCTATGAGTAAGCTTATAGGCTCCCACCGAGTCCGGGGATGTAAGTTTTATGCTTACCTCCCACGTTGTTCACCCGGTGTCAGAGCTAAATGCATTAAGCAGCGAGACAAGTAGTCCACCTGTTCTAATTCTATAATGGTTGGACTGCATTGAGCGGTGTCTTCCAGGGCTGACATCAGGGGCACAATGGGGGAGGTAAGGGTAACACTTACCTCCCCGGACTCAGCGCGTCACCTACTTTCAGCCCATAAGTTTAGCTTTTAAATCAATGGCAGAATGGAATTCCATTCCTCTTCAGAAAAAGTTTCTAAAAGTTAACTAATGAGTTATATGCTTCTCTAAATGACGCCATCCAAAAATGCATCCCATCCCACAAAAAAACAAGCCCTCGTACAGGTATCATGATGGGATTAAAAAGTCATGCAAAGGTGGGCCTTTGCTGGAGGTCGGGCCATCTAGTTAACATTTAGCTACACAAAGCGATGAATGTCCCCTTTAATTGCATGTTAGTCCCTGCTATGACTAGGGCCCATTATCATATCAGGGCCTCTGGTGCCTATTAGGACCAGTACTGTATATATATAAATATATACTGTATGAGTATATATAGTCTTTGCTTTTCCTAAGACTTCCGGTAAAGGAATGAGAAGGCATTTTCCAGCAGCGCCTGTATTACTCGGGGTAGACATTCTCCTGCAGACCGCAATGGCTTACCTCCCATCATACAGCAGCACTTCATGGAAGCAGAGTACCTTAGCATGCCACATTCCACATAATGTGCATCATGAAGGTCGAGCCGTAAATAAAGAGCAATCACACTCCAACATCTGAAAAGCCACTTCTTCCTCGGATGAAATCTCTACACTCTGCATCTAAAATGATTTATTCACAAAAACGCAGCGAAGGGGGAATCTTCAGAGCCAAATTCCCATAAAAGATAAATGAATCATGATAAGGCAAATGTATCAATTCACTGGGGCTGACGCGCGAAGCAAGGAATCCTGCACGGCCCTAATTGTTATTTGCAGCAGGGAGTGCTATTGTTTTACTGTTCTTCTCTCCAGCGCTCCTGCATTTCAGGAGAAACACTTGTGCTTCTCTAGTTAGCATGTATTTGGGTCAGGATATGCCATAGGTATATGTGGATGCACGTATACATGATAGCGTAAAGAGAGAGCAGAGATACCAGTCACACCTGGGCCCGGGGTGTAGCTATAGGGAGCAGCGATAACAGTCGCACCTGAGCCTTGGGGTGTAGCTATATGGGGACAGAGATAACAATCGCACCTGGGGCCTGGGGTGTAGCTATAGAGGGGGGCAGAGATAACAGTCGCACCTGAGCCTTGGGATGTAGCTATAGGGGAGCAGCGATAACAGTCTCACCTGGGCCTGGGGTGTAGCTATAGGGGAGCAGAGATACCAGTCGCACCTGGGCCCGGGGTGTAGCTATAGGGAGCAGCGATAACAGTCACACCTGAGCCTTGGGGTGTAGCTATATGGGGACAGAGATAACAATCGCACCTGGGTCTTGGGGTGTAGATATAGGGGAGCAGAGATAACAGTCGCACCTCAGCCTGGGGTGTAGCTATAGGGGAGCAGAGATAACAGTCGCACCTGAGCCTTGAGATCTAGTTATAGGGGAGCAGAGATAACAGTTGCACCTGAGCCTTGGGGTGTAGCTATAGGGGAGCAGCGATAACAGTCGCACCTGAGCCTTGGGGTGTAGCTATATGGGGGCAGAGATAACAATCGCACCTGGACTTTGGGGTGTAGCTATAGGGGAGCAGAGATAACAGTTGCACCTGAGCCTTGGGGTGTAGCTATAGGGGAGCAGCGATAACAGTCACACCTGGGGCCTGGGGTGTAGCTATAGGGGAGCAGAGATACCAGTTACACCTGGGGCCTGGGGTGTAGCTATAGGGGAGCAAAGATAACAGTCGCACCTGAGCCTTGAGATCTAGCTATAGGGGAGCAGAGATAACAGTTGCACCTGAGCCTTGGGGTGTAGCTATAGGGGAGCAGCGATAACAGTCACACCTGGGCCTGGGGTGTAGCTATAGGGGAGCAGAGATACCAGTCACACCTGGGGCCTGGGATGTAGCTATAAGGGAGCAGAGATAACAGTCGCACCTGAGCCTTGGGGTGTAGCTATAGAGGGGGGCAGAGATAACAGTCGCACCTGAGCCTTGGGATGTAGCTATAGGGGAGCAGAAATAACAGCCGAACCTGGGCCTGGGGTGTAGCTATAGGGAAGCAGAGATAACAGTCGCACCTGAGTCTTGGGGTGTAGCTATATGGGGGCAGAGATAACAATCGCACCTGGGCCTTGGGGTGTAGCTATATGGGGGCAGAGATGACAATCGCACCTGGGCCTTGGGGGTGTAGCTATAGGGGAGCAGAGATAACAGTTGCACCTGAGCCTGGGGTATAGCTATAGGGGAGCAGAGATAACAGTCACACCTGGGCCTGGGGTGTAGCTATAGGGGGACAAAGATAACAATCGCACCTGAGTTTGGGGTATATCTATAGGGGAGCAGAGATAACAGTCACACCTGAGCCTTGGGGTGTAGCTATAGGGGAGAACAGACAAGAGTTGCACCTGGGCACTGGGGTGTAGCTACAGGGGAGCAGAGATAACAGTCATACTTAGGCCCTGGGGTGTAGCTATAGGGGATCAGAGATAACAGTCACACCTGGGGCCTGGGTTGTAGCTATAGAGGGGGGCAAAGATAACAGTTGTACCTGAGCCTGGGGTATAGCTATAGGGGAGCAGAGGTAACAGTCACACCTGGGGTGTAGCTATAGGGGAACAGAGATACCAGTCACACCTGGGCCTTGGGGTGTAGCTATAGGAGAGCAGAGATAACAGTCGCACCTGAGCCTGGGGTATAGCTATAGGGGAGCAGAGCTAACAGTCACACCTGGGCCTTGGGATGTAGCTATAGGGGAGCAGAGATAATAGTCACACCTGGGCCTGGGGTGTAGCTATAGGGGAACAGAGATAACAATCGCACCTGGGGTGTAGATATAGGGGAGCAGCGATAACAGTCGCACCCGAGTCTGGGGTATAGCTATAGGGGAACAGAGATAACAGTCGCACCTGAGCCTTGGGGTGAGATCAGACAAGAGTTGCACCTGGGCACTCAGGTGTAGCTACAGGAGAGCAGAGATAACAGTAGCACCTGGGCCTTGGGGTATAGCTATAGGGGAAAACAGACAAGAGTTGCACCTGGACACTCACATGTAGCTATAAGTCCTTATGTCCATTGAATAAATCTATTTACCAAATCTGCGCGGGTGTCCCGCACGCGTGATCCGCGCCCATAGGGATGCATTGGACACCCACAAGTAAGTAAATACCTGCGGATGTCAACACACGCAGCTTGCTCCATTTTAGTGTGGGTCTCCAGTGCGGACGGCTCCCGCAGACATCCATAGAAGCCTATGGAAGCCGTCCGGATCCGTGGTACACCCACAGGTGAATTTCTTCTCTCCAGCGCGGGAGCGCAGGAGAGCAGGAGTTAAAAAAAAGTGCACAGCGCATGCGCGTCGCACGTTCCCGCATGCTGAGCACATACGCCGGGCAGAAGCAAAGAAAATTCGGCCGCGACGGACGGGAACCCGCAGCATCTGGACAGGTGAGTTAATTCAATTTTCAGGCCTCATGTCCGCGGGAAAGGAGGGACCCTGCATGGAGAATCCGTGCGGGCCCGATTTTCCTAGTGGACATGAGGCCTAAGAAGCAGAGATAACAGTTGCACCTCGGCCCTTGTAGCTATATGGGAGCAGGGATAATAGTTGCACCTGGGCCCTGGAGTGTAGCTATAGAAGAGCAGAGATAACAGTTGCACCTGGGCCTTGGGTGTAAGCTATAGGGGAGAAGAGATAAAAGTTGCACCTGGGCCCTGAGGTATAGCTATAGGGTAGCAAAGATAACAGTAGTATCTGGACCCTGGGATGTATGTATATGGCAGCAGAGATAACAGTTGGACCTGTGCTCTGGGGTGCAGTTGTAAGGAGCAAAGGTAACAGTTGCACTTGGGTTCTGGGGTGCAGATATAGGGGAGCAGAGATAACTGTTGAACGTGGGCCATTACCTGAAGAGGCGCAAAGGTCACCCTATGCACATAGGGAAACAACAGTGTAATAAATGCACATAGTAGATGGTTCATCGAGCCTTGCAGTGATTAGCTGAGCCGCGGCGCTCTTGAACCACTCATAGCCAGCGCTTCCTGGAGGCGGGGTTTTTGAACCCCTGACCAGGAAATGCTGGCTGAAAACTACAGACAAGTGTGCCGGAGCTTCAGAAGGAGAAGTACGGTGGAGCGGACAGCGCCTGTTAGGTGATTGTTTTTTTTAATGCAGCTAGGGTTTATTTTAGGGCTCAAACAGTAGGATTTCCTACAGTATAAGTTGCATCGCACCACACGTGCAATGCAACATATAAGAAGGCTTTATTGGGAAACATGGGCTACAAAACAGCGCAAATCGTGGCTGTATAGAGCATGCTGCGATTTTGTTTTCTCGCGATGTAACAGCCTACAAAACTCACTAGACACTAAAAATTGAGTTTTTCATTAAGCATTTGTTAGCATTGAACAATATCATCCTTATAAGAAGGGTTACATGACAAAAAGATTATCAAAGGGTGTTCGGCTACTGCAGCCCCTATAATCAGCTCTTAAATGTGTGGGGAAACCAGGCAGTAAGTGTTTTATTTCCCTGCAGCACTCCTATGGGGAAAATGAAGTATTGCACAGTCCCCATTAAAACCAAAAGGTGGTCCATGTAATGCACAGATATGCCTTGTCTTCTAGAGAGATGTTTTTTTGTAGCCGCTATGGCATGAAAGTCCCCGTAGGGCATTTAAAGAAGTGTTTTCCGAGCCCATCAACTTCACAATTGGAAATTGAATGTTCTCGCTGCAGAAAAAAACTTATCTGAAGATCCCCTAAAAGTCAGATAGTGACCCCGTGTTTCTGAAACGCATGGAGACCCTTGAAAAATGGAAATGCATGTAGATTTTCCCCTTCAATATCCTTTCTGAAATCTCTGCTCACAGATAGTACAAGTCTTCCCCAGTGCATATTTTGAGCATGTCATGGTATAAAGCAGAATATAAAGGTTCTAAAGAATGGGGAAGAAAAGGAATATCTTTCAAGAGGCTTAGAAGCATCTCAAGCAAGATAATCGAGAGATACAGTAATCTTCTGGTGCTGAACTAAGGAAATGGAAAGATAAAGAAGGAGCTAGAAATGAAATCTTTAAAAATGGATACGGAGTAAAAAAGACAAGAATAAAAGACTGGTTATACCAATATAATTAATCAGTGATACCGGAAACTAAAACCAGAGAAAAGATTCACAGGACATAAATATTACTCAAAACCAAGAAAATCAGTTGTGATAGCACTTAAAACTGCTACCATGTGATAAAGACACTTTAAGCTGGAAGCTAAGCTACGGGATGTTAAAAGTATCCAGTTACCAAAGTGTTGAAGAAAAGATTGGATCCAGCTGAAAAGGACTTGTGGGAGGAGCCTTATCGAAACACTGTCAGCTGCCCTCAGCCAATCAACATAGCTGAGGACACTCCAGATGATTTTAATTGGTTATAACCAGCAGACTGGCAAACATGACTATCTTCACAGTGCTCTCCCCAAATATTCTTTTCAGTTGGAACCCAATCAGAGAATACAATCTCCTACATTCTAATTCTGGAGGCAATATAGTGGGAGCTCTTAGTATCCATTACTTCAACCCTTTCTAGACATATTATTGATGAAAGTGATACTTTCTTAAATGGGAAAAGTCCCAATTCAAAAGATGGACAGTGCTCTGTATTTGGATGCCAGAAGTAAATGGTGTAAACTGACCTGGTGTTTCAGTGACACTCGCTTGCAGTTCAGCATCACAGTACCGCCTTAAAAATATCAGTGTTAAGCTGGACAGGAAGCAATGTCCGGATCAGACATAATTTGCTGTCCTAAAAAGTACGGATATACACACAAAATGCTAACACAGAGGGCACAGAATATTGATGACGAAACCAAAAATAGGGGAACGGGAAATCTGACCCTAACCTACTAATGCAATGGGACCCTACCTAAAACAGGAGCACTCGCCCTGATGAGGGCGACCCCATGTCAGGAACCTGATTATAACTCTGACTATTCCCAGTTGTAACACAGGGATAAAGTTTGCTACAGTAAATGAAAATGTATACAATATAAATGAAAACAAATACACAATCAACCAGATGAAATGCAAATGCAAAAATAACAATTAGTCAAGAGATAGATGTTACAACACCCCAAATATCCCTGACACCAAACAGACTTCTCTGATAGTAGAACAGGACAGGAGCCACTGATTTGACCAGAAAGACCTTCAGACTGCAAGAAGGAGCCATAATAAATGTGTATAGACACTGATTGGCTGTCTAGGACACATGACTCCCAGCTGTCCAATCAATCTACACACTCAGAGAAGTGCTCATGTACACATCCAACCCTAAAATGATACTGAGCATGCCCAGGTGACTGGATCACATGGGCTGGGGCTGACGCCATGATGCCTCCTGGTATCCAACCCATGTCTAGCCCAAACAGTCATAGAATCATAGAACAGTAGAGTTGGAAGGGACGTCCAGGGTCATCTGGTCCAACCCCCTGCTCAGTGCAGGATCCCAGACAGATATTTGTCCAGCCTTTGTTTGAAGACTTACATTGAAGGAGAACTCACCACCTTCCGTGGTAACCTCTTCCACTCATTGATCACCCTCACTGTCTAATATCTAATCTGTGCCTCCTCCCTTTCAGTTTCATCCCATTGCTTCTAGTCTTTCCTTGTACAAATGAGAATAGGGCTGATCCCTCTGCACTGTGACCGCCCTTCAGATATTTGTAGTCAGCTATTAAGTCTCCTCTCAGCCTTCTTTTTTGCAAGCTAAACATTCCCAGATCCTTTAACCGTTCCTCATAGGACATGATTTGCAGACCGCTCACCATCTTGGTAACTCTTCTCTGAACTTGCTCCAGTTTGTCTATGTATTTTTTAAAGTGAGGTGCCCAGAACTGGATACAGTAGTCCAGATGAGGTCTGACCAAGAAAGAGTAAAGGGGAATAATTACCTCACGTGATCTAGACTCTATGCTTCTCTTAATACATTCCAGAATTGTGTCTGCCTTTTTGGCTGCTGCATCACATTGTTGACTCATGTTCAGTCTTTGATCTATTAGTATACCCAAGTCTTTTTCACATATGCTGCTGCTTAGCCCAATTCCTTCCATTCTGTATGTGCTTTTTTCATTTTTCTTGCCCAGATGTAAGACTTGCATTTCTCCTTGTTAAATACCATTCTGCTAGTCGCGGCCCACTGCTCAAGCTTTTCTAGATGTTTTTGAATACTTGATAGCTAGTGTTAGCTATCCATCCTAGGCTTGTGTCATCGGCAAATTGGATCAGTTTCCCATCAATCATCGTGCTGCCGACTAACAACAATTTTTATGCTGGCAGGTTTTAGCTACGTGAGACCTGTGCGACCACACAGGGCATCAGCCACCAGCTTGTAGATGGGGCACCAGGCAGATGTACCCTGACAGCGATAACCCCTCACCGCCCTATAGTCCACCTGACCAGACTATCTTCTTCCCCTGTGTGCCCCACAATTCCCCGATTCCCAATCTGAGAATCGGACATAACTTGCTGCTGAAAATCATTTGTGTGAATACTCTCTTAGGCAGAAAACTAAATCATTGCTCCAGAGGAGGAACGTCCTAGCTGCAACTCACTATATGTGGCTTCAAAATGCGTCATCCAAGTAGAGAAATGTTGATGTTGAATATGCCGAAGCCCATTGCACATTATGTCTCTCCCATTACCTGGTCTGCCCCTATTTAGGGTAAGCTGTTAAATCAAACATCCCAACCCACCTCCAATCTGAGCCATCTTGATATTAGTCAGCAACGCGTTTCTCTTCAATGGCTGAAGATGTAATTAATTTCAAGAGAATTTTCTTAAAAGGTTACTGTGTCTTATTAAGTATGTCTCCCGTCTCTCAAAGAACACCTGCCTATTAAAGCTTTGTCCCATTAATTGATCAATCCCCATTCCCAGAACTTTTTTTCTGCATGCATCTAAAAGTTCTTGGATACTTTAATTGGATAGAAACAAAGTATGGTAATAAGAGGCCATTAATGTCACTGTTTAACTCTGCAGTGTGTTACCTCTGAGAGCTCATTAAGGACAGCGAATATTAACAACCGGCACTCACTCCGGTAAGGCATCAGCCCGTGCCAATAGCTATAAATGTTTTACCAACCAAGTTCCTTTGCCAGTGATAGTAATTATTAGCTGTAAAGCCCCGGACGCCATATATTAAGCTGACAAAAATTCTTTTCAAGGCTGTCATCTTACGTTCCCTATTATACGTCGTCCAGGTCAGCTCCGCTGTTGGTGTTTTGTATTGACGTCTTGCCAGTCTGCTTGATATATCGTGCCATGATTTAAACAGTTGTGTCTATTGTCTGTGCAAAAAAGAGGAAGATTTAATGAGGCTATTCTAAAACCGACCACATGAATCGAAGGGAAAATTTAGAGTATAATTGGATGCAACGAAAGGAAAAATAGTAAGTTCAGAATTCCACTGTTAGATTTGTTGGCAATGGCCTTGTCTAGTCTACGGCAGTGGTCCCAACCAGTGGCTTGGTAGCCACATGTGGCTCACGAATCCTTGCCGTCAGAGGCGTAGCTAAAGGCTTGTGGGCCTGAGTGCAAAAGTTTAGCTCCCCTAAGAACTTTTCTCTGCATTGTTGGGACTCTTAAAAAGCCCATCGGTGCAACACTAGCATCCGGGGACATTGCTAAAGTCTTAATAGATTTGGCCAAGGCTAAATGAAGGGGGTCCTAATGCAAAATCTGTAATGTGAGCCTTTAACTACACCTCTGCCCACTACAGTATAATGTTTTCTCAAACCTCTCTCCCTGCCCGGGACGAAGAATGAGTTTACTCTTCGGCTCAATCTTAGGCTGTGTTTACATGGCCAGTGAAAATCTGACAGTTTTCTAGCGATTTCCCTGTGATTTTGATGCATGCCCGATGCGTTTTTGATTTTAAAAGGTGCAACATTTTTGCTTGCAAGTAGTTCCAATAGTAAAATGCTAGAAAATCACATCGCACTTGCATGCAGATCACATGGTTGTGAGTGTGATGCATTTTTTTTCATGCTCCCATAGGAAATAATTGCCAATTCTTGAACAAGAATCACCCAAAAGCAGAGCAGATTTTCTGATTTCAAGCTATCGGTCCGAGAGAAAAATAGCTCAAGTGTATAAACACATTCAAATCAATGGGTTCTCTTCCCATGCAACGTCTATAACAATATTGCAATCGAACGTTACGTCGGAATATCGCCTGTGTGCATGAGCCCTTCTACCAACTCATATGTAAGTCTGTGGACATCCAACATGCCCATGCAGTGTCCTATTCAGGAGTACTCTTCCCTGGCATGATAGCGGGTAAAGCAGCAGGACAATGAGGTGGGCGATGCAGCTTTTCCGTACATCACGGGTAGAGCTTGCCTGTGGCGCTTTTTCTCATACCACTTCCCATAATGCTAATTAGTAGCAGCAAATTAATCCCTAATGTGACTAAAGATACCTTTACACAGGCCAACTGTTCCATGCGTAAGTGTCTGAGAGCCGTCCTACAGACTACTGCTCAACTGTTGCTCCTGTGCTTTATATAGGAATGAATCTTTCTGTGAATGAAGGCGGAGCGGTCGGAGATCGTTCCAGCCTGTCTGACTCTATTTACAGTAAACAGGCAGTTGTTCATACCATGTCTCCCCAAAAATAAGACCCTGTCTTATATTAATTTTTGCCCCAAAAGAGGCGCTAGGTCTTTTTTTCGGGGGATGTCTTATTATACTTACCTAGCAAGCTTGGTCCAGGTCCCTCCTATTGCTTTCCGGACCTATGGCACGCTTCCTGCAGTCGTTGGCCGCCCACAGAGGATCACTTCCTGGTTACAGGATTCATAAATCCCGCCTCCAGGAACTATGGCTCCGATTGGTTCTTGAGCGCTGCTAAGTCAATCAATGCAGTGCTCTATTAACCAATCACTGCCATCGCATTTGTTCATCAACCAATTAGAGCCATTGCTCCCTAGAGGCAGGATTTATGAATCGCGTAACCAGTAAGTGATCTTCCGTGGGTAGTCGAAGACTGCAAGAAGCGTGTTGGAGCTCTGAAGAGCAGCGGGAGGAACCAGGACTGAGCCTGCTACCTAATGTATTCCTTTTTTTTTCAATGTAATGCAACTAGGACTTATTTTTTGGGTAGGGCTTATGTTTCAAGCCTTCCCAAAAATCCTGAAAAATCAAGTTAGGTCTTATTTTCAGGGAAACAGGGTAGATGAATGACAAGTACTTGCTTTTTGGTTGTGCCAAGCAACTGACAAGTGACCAATTTCTTTCTCAGTACCCTGTTGGCAGCCACATGTACACGGGATGATTATCGCCCAAATTCACAGTTTTCAACAAATATTTGGGCAATAATTGCCCATTGCAAAAGCACCTTAATTCTGACTCCCCAGCGGGTACTCAAGTAGCAACATTATGCCATAGACCCCCAGTTGGCAATCACTGCTGTAATGAACTAAATCTGTCCAAATAGTCAATACAATACCCTTGAATCAAAGTTCATATTGGAAACCCAACCTCGATGCTTTAGCTTTGGCGCACCTAGAACACACAGAACTTCCTTCCATCGTTGACTGACAAGTTTATAAAATATACAATCTACCCATCTAAATAGAAACACTTTCTTCTATTGAATTACCATTTAATAAAAATATCCATCGCCGGCATCAAACCTGTATCATCCAATTCATCAGCGCAGAAGAGAGTAATGAAAGAAAATGAAAGACCTATCGACACTCGGCTGAAATATCATTTTTTTTCTCTCTGATCGATGCGAAACCTACAAGTCACGTAACTGCGATATCATCACTTGTACATTTTCGGCCAATAATATAAATCCATATATTCTAGGAGATTAATGCACAAAGTAGCAGAAGGGAAAGAAAACCCTGATTGTGTTCAGTTGTATATACCAGATATTACTTCAATTATAAAAAAAACCAGAAATGATATTCCGGGATCGGGGGAGGGGAGCATAAAGCAAATCCATGATGAATGCACCATAAAGAGGGAGATGAGAATTAGCTGCACACGATGACCTGCTCTGCACTGCAAGAAATCAATCCATAACCTTAATACAGAGACAGAAGTGGCAGAAAGATAAGAGTATAATGAAGGCTGGCGAGAAAAGCCGAGCGCTGAGAAGAGGACCTTTACAATGCCTGCTCCATAGCCAGCCTGACAAATAACTAGGTTGTGCTGCGCCTCGATGTCGCTGTTGGGTGTAGAGTCAAATGTTAGGCCTTTTGTCGAATGGTGAAAATAATAGGATTAACATGATTGGTTGCGATGTGCAACAGGTCCGCCTTTCCTTTGCGCCATAGAAGCAGTCATCAGTTTAGCTGTGGGGGTCATGGAGATAGGGGGTCCCAACTTGAGTTGAAGGGTTGTGCTACGTTTTGAAATTAGCATTGCATAGCTTTTCAATGGTTTATGTTGTGTTCAGATACAATAACTCTGAAATCTGGCGGGTTATGTTTCTCCTTGAGGTGAGTGCCAAGTAGGGGGAGGGAGACGTATATAGGCCATGCAATGCTCCATGGGAAAAAAATATGTAAATAGGGGATGAAAAAGTACCTCCACAGTGCCACCAATTGGAAGACGACTTCCCAAGAAGTTAGTGTTCAACCTATCAACAGGCCTGACAGCAAGACAAAGAATATACTGCACATCAAGCCAGACTCTGCTCCAGAAGGAAAAGGCACCCATCTACAGACAGGCTGTTTCTAAGTGTCTGCCTCTGGTCAGTGCAGAGGACCTCAGGTGAAGGAAAGCTTAAAGGGTTGTCCAAAGATAGACATTTATGCCCTGTCCACAGGAAAGCGGATAACTATCTGATCGTTGGAGTCCGACCACTGAGACCCCCACCAATCACGAGAAGAGGGGTCTCATGTTACCCTGTGTGAATGGAGCAGCAGTCAAGCATAAACTCTGCTACTCTTTTCATTTGAATGGGACTAATGGAGATAGCTGAGCACTTGAACTCCGCTAACTCCAAGAGGTCCTAGTGAAATGAGTGGATCAGCAGCATGAATACTCAACTTCTACTCCACTCATTAGGGAACCATCAGGACCCTCGTTCTAGGGATTGTGATGTTCCCAATAGTTACACCCCCATTAATCAGATAATTACCCCATATCAGCATTAACTTTAAATGTTGGCACAACTTTGACCAGGCTGGAGTACCACTCTTGTTTCTGCAAGACGAATTGTATAATAGGCAGGAGATCATGTGTCTTATATTGCTTCACATGGGTCCTATATGGAGGAACTGAGGCCAAAGTACTGAAAGAGATAAAATTGCAGTACTGTGTGAGGAGTATTATATTACCCAGTTTTGTAAGGTATAATTATGGGAAATGTTATTGGGTGCCTACGGTGCACTATGGCCTGTATGTACACTATGGAGCACTGCAATATGGTGCTTGGGTATTCTTATATATTACTAAATACTATAATGGTATCTTAATGATAGTGACCGGTGGCGTCTGTCTTGAATTGTCCATGTGAACAGACAAGCAACTCTGATAGAAATCACATTCACACTGAATGCAGGAGGCCCCACACACATATCCTGCAGGTCAGTGTAGTGTTCCTTAGCTTACATGGGATATGGAAGGAGAAAGCCCACCAGAGTGCTTCTGTTTGCCTCAAGAAGCCAGGCACAGAGCCTCACCTGGCTCATGACCCTAGAGGACTGGCGGATGAGTCACAGTACCTATTGTTTTTGGCTGATGGCAGGTTTCATGTATGGAGCAGACCCTATAAAGCCAAGGGCCCCAGTTATCAACTATGCACTGTGCAGGCTCGCGGTGGTTCCATAATGGCATGGGTTGAGTCCACTGGTCCACCTAAACACATCATTGACCGGTGCCCACTACATTTCACTGCTTGTTCACCATTTGCAGCCCTTCATGAACTTCATGTATCCCCACAATGATGGGACACTCCAGCAGGAAAAAACACTGTGCCATCGAGCCCAAGTTGTCCAGAAATGTTTTGAGGAGCATTATGGAGACCTTCTATGAATGGTGTGGTCTGTATATTCGTCTGACATAAGCCCATTTGGACATTTATGGGATGTGGTGGAGAGGTTCATTTGCACCTGAGATCCAGCACCTACAAATACTGTGACGTTGTGGGTGGCTAACCAGGCGGCATGGCTCAATATCTCACAGAAGATGGGATAGCACTATGCCAGCCTAAAGAGGGTCCAACACGATCTTAGTTTTTGTCCCATGATTTTTGGTATGTCAGTGCATAGGCGTTATTGTGGAGCACTACAAGCTGACTACACGTATATTGCAAACTGCAGTACCCATCCAGTATGATGAACGATGCCTTGATGTAGGTGTCCTATCTTCAGCCTAACTTTCCTTCACCCAAGGCGATGATTCAGCTCTTTGCCTTAGTCTATAATCTAAAATGATAGCACCCCCCCACCTGATACATGCCCCACCTGCCCTTGCATGATATGGTATTGCTCTTTAAGGAATAGATGCCTTTAATTGAGCATCTTGAGAAGATCTTAGCGCAGGAAAGTATAAACACAAGGTTTGGTTTTAAGTATAAAGCCCCTTTAAGAAGGTAGTAAAAAGTATGCAGTATATAAGCCATGTCTAATCTATATAAAGTATAATCTACATTCAGTATGTAAACCATGTCTAATCTAAGTAAGCCTTTAAATACAGCAGGAAAAGTATGATTTCTATAAACCCCCGGCTAATCCCTTGCTAGGAGCAGGTGCAAGTTTGCGGACGAGTGAAGCTTTATGTCGAAAGAAGTTATTTCAGGGAGACTGAACAAATCGGCCAGGTAGAGAGTTCAGAAATTAACTGCTAGGAACTAGGGTGGTAGTAAGGGACCTCTCACACGGGACAAAATAGACCACACAACGCGCCCCAAGGTGCTGTAAGGTACGTACGAAAATCCCGCGGACTTTGATGCAGAATTGAAAATGGCTTGAAACCTGCCTGCAAGTCTGCATCAAAATCCATAGTTAGACCTGCGGATTAAGCTGTAGAGCTCCAAAGCCATGGATTTGGCTGCGTTCCACTGTTGTAGACTGGAGCATCAATGTCGGGTCCCACCAGCAGAGCACGGCAACAGATGGCGACTAAGGGGACATCCTTATAGTGTAGGGGGCATGAAGGGGCATCATCAAAAGGACAGCTCAGGGCGACCTAAGAACTATGTATAAATATATCAAGGGACAATACAGAGATCTCTCCCATCATCTATTTATACCAGGACTGTGACTGTAACAAGGGGGCGCCCTCTACGTCTAGAGGAAAGAAGGTTTCTACACCGAAAAAGAAGGGGGTTCTTTACACTAAAAGCACTGAGACTGTGACACTTTCTGCCTGAGGACATGGTGATGGCAAATTCGATAAAAGAGTACAAGATGGGGTGGGCGTCTTTCTTGACCTTTCTTGACCAATACAATATTACATGTTATAGTCACTGATAACTTCAAAAGGGTTGATCCGGGGATTATTCCGATTGCCAAATTGGAGTCAGGAGGGAATTTTTTTCCTTAAATGGGGAAAATTGGCTTCTACCTCATTGTTTGTTTTTTTCTGCCTTCCTCTGGATCAACATTGGGGAAAAACAGGCTGAACTGGATGGACGTATGTCTTATTTCGGCCTCACATAATATGATATGAGGCAATATTACTGTGAGGGGGCAAAGAGGGGTCAGCATTACTGTGAAAAAGCACTAAGGGGCATCATTAGTGTGATAAAGCAACATTACTGTGGGGTCAGGGAGGAGGCATCATTACTGTGAAGGAGAACTAGGGGACACTATTAATGTGTGGAGATACTAAGGGGCATCATTATTGTGAAAGAGCACTAGGGGGCATCATTACTGTGAGGGAGCACAAAAGGGAATCATTACTGTGAAAGAGTATTGAGGAATATCATAACTGTTAAGGGGAATTAAGGGGCATCATAACTATGTTAAGGCAACATTACTGTGAGGGAGCAATGATGGGACATCATTGCTGTGGAGGAGCACTAGGAGTTTCGTTTTTGTGAAGTGGCATTAAGGGGCACCATTACTGAGAAAGAGCACTAGGGGACAGCACTATTAATGTGATGGGGCTCTCAGGGAGCATTATTATTGTAATTTGGTACTAAGTGGCATCATTACTGTGAGGGGGCACTGAGGGACATCTTTACCGTGATGAGGCAACAATACTGAGAGGGGGCAAAGAGAGTTCATCGTTAATGTGAAAGAGCACTCGATAGCATCATTACTGTGAAAGGGCACTAAGAGGCATCATTACTGGGAAGGGGCATCATTACTGTGAAAGGGCACTAAGAGGCATCATTACTGGGAAGGGGCATCATTACTGTGAAGGGGCACTAAGAGGCATCATTACTGGGAAGGGGCATTATTACTGTGAAGGGGCACTAAAAGTCATCATTACATGTGAGAAGGCAAAGTTTTTGATAATACCTTTTTGCTAAACAAGGAGGAACTATGAAAGTGCATGAGGCACAAAGAGGACACTATTAGGGCATAGCTTCTAGGTTGTGCTGTTCCTTGTGACTATTAGGGCATATTCACCCTGAGTACTGAGTGTCAGATCTGCATTGAATTTGTCCGACGTGGATCTGACACTTTAATATACAGCAGAACTCTGTCTCTGTGCGGATGACATGCAGAAACCACGCCACAAATGGATACGTCAATTCTTTTTTTTTCCCACAATGCAGATTTGAAAATTTGCATGCACAAAACCCATGCCATACGAACTACAGCGACGATTTCCATCAAGAGAACGCTAAAATAGTGTAGATTTAATTGGGGATTTCGGTGCAACCAACTTCTGCCGAGTGAACAAGCACTTCCTGTGTGAGGCACTAAAGGGGTTGTCCGGTTAGTGGAGGAAATTAAAAGTTTTTACCCATCCACTGTATGGGTTTAAACTGATAGTCCGAATGCTTAGCCCCCCACCGATCCCAAAAATGTCGGGACCTGCATTCCTTGTTTTTTTGCAATGCAGGATCCCTTTCTCTGTATTTCCATAACGTAGCAGTGAATGGTCGGCTGCGGCTCCATTCATTTCAATGGGGCAGATGGAGTAGCGACTGGTGAAATGTACCCCAAAGCTCAGCACACCCCCTTAAGCACTAAGAGCTACAGTAGCAAAGCAAACATCTCCCCCTAGTCATGAGATCAATGACAGGTGCAGAACGTGGGGATACAGCGATGCAAATAAGGTATAAAACGTGCATTTGTAACATGATAAATACTGTAGATTCCCCCCCGAGGCGCATCCCCATAGGCACCGTACAATGGATTACTGTATATAAAGCAGGGTTACTTTTGTTGCACAGGTAGAAATTGAGATAATTGCATCCCGATAGCAACAGTGTGTCATCCTGCAGCAATCAGAATAATCATATTCACCGGGGATGTCAGATACTGACGTTATATAAGGAAGACATTCAGAATAATAGCAAATAAATGAAACCCATCTAAAAGGTGGAAAAACACATTAGGAATGTAATTGCGCTGTAATCTAAGATAACAAAGCAATGGTGGCTATTATCTTCTTAATTCGCGCAGGAAGATAGCGGTTAGCATGTGGAATTGCTAAGTATTATTATTAGTATTTAGGGCTATTGTGCTGCATAAATACCAATGATAATCATCATCACTGTTCCTTGGTGGAGGACGTGACCCCGAGTCACCACCAGGACCAACGTCTTCGAGAAACCCATGCTCAGATGCCGTGGAATTGCTTTGGATCTGCGGTGCGGACATCACGACACAAATTGCAACAAGTAACAGGAA
Source organism: Eleutherodactylus coqui (assembly GCF_035609145.1). NCBI lineage: Eukaryota > Metazoa > Chordata > Amphibia > Anura > Eleutherodactylidae > Eleutherodactylus > Eleutherodactylus coqui. The sequence goes on from NC_089837.1 coordinate 60,762,435, forward strand.
AATACCGTTCCAAAAATTAATCAGACTCGGCCAAGCATGCGTGTCTTTTCCCGTGGGGTGCAGGCCGCTGTCACTGAGCTCTGGCGACGGCTTGTCTCCAGGGAGAACAAAAGGATTGTGAGTTGAAAGTTAATGTGTCTGATCCTTCTTTCCCAGACATCGTCCTTCGGGTGTAGTTGGGAGCCCCTGTGCACATTTAGTAGTTGGCTGATCTTGCCAAAATTTGTGAGGTCTGGACTACTTTTCTCTAAAGTGTATGGGGGTCTTAAAGGGAACCTATGAGGTCCCTTATGGCACCTGGGCTGTGGGAACTACTGCATTGTTACATACATGCTAATTTCAGCGTTCTGACACCTAAACCTATCACAATTTGTGAAATTGTACATTACAAAATTTGTAGCAAGCCGCAAAGATGAGTCCGGTGAGTGGTTCCACCTTTCCTCTGCTGTGAGCTGGGTTCTTGGGTTGTATTAATGTACTGAGCTTGGTTTTGGTACTGTATTTATGTTATGAGCTTAGTTCTGGTGCTGTACTTGAGCTCAGTTCTAGGACTGTATTTATAGTATGTTATGAGCTTGGTTCTGTATATATGTTTTAAACTTGGTTTTGGGGGCTGTATTTATGTTATGAGCTTGGTCCTGGTACTGAATCTGTATACTGAAGTTGATTTGTGCTGCATTTACATTATGAGCTTTGTTTTGGTGCATTTTTTTTAATGTTTTGAGCTTAGTTTTTGGTGCTGCATTTATATTATGAGCTTGGTTCTGGTGCTGCATTTATGTTAAGAGCTTGGTTCTGGTGCTGTATTTGTGTTATGAACTTGAGTCTGGTGCTGAATTTATGTCATGTGCTTGATTCTGGTGCTGTTTTTATATTATAAGGTTGGTTCTTATGATCTGCTTATTTTATCAACTTGGCTCTTGGATGTATTTATGCTATAATCTTGATTCTGGTGCTGCAGTCGTGTTATAAGCTTGATTACGGTGCTGTACCTATGTACTAAGCTCAGTTCTGGGGCTGTATTTATGTTATGTGCTTGGTTCTGGTGCTGTATTTATGTTATGTGCTTGGTTCTGGTGCTGTACTTATGTTATGTGCTTGGTTCTGGTGCTGTATTTATGTTATGAGCTTGGTTCTGGTATAGTATTTATTTACTAAAGCACAAGCAGAATACAAGCAAACTGCCTATCAATGCAAGATATATAGTTTAGACTTATGACATGGGGTGCAAAAAAAAGCCTTTCACACTGCACAGGGTGCCATCTAATCCAATGCCAACACTAGTTGAAGGAAACAAAGCAGATATTGTCAAGGAGCCCTTTAAAGTCATCTAAATAGCTGAAATAACCACCTAGAGGTGGCAATGGAAGAGAGCTATTTTGCATACTTTTCCCAGGGTGCACTGCTTTAAAGTCTTCTTACCCTTTACCGCATCTCCACAAGGAGAATCATTACCTCTACTGAGGGCACAAGTTTCAGAATGTTCTTGGCCCAAACGTGCAGATAACCCAAATATTATTTAGAATTTCATCCTCACCTTCTATTTCTCTAATTTATTATTGACTCCTTAAGACCTATTGCAAATGCCTCCATGGGGCGACTAGCGCAATTGTCTTATACTGCTTTCCCATATAATACACTTTGCTGTTGATTAATCCAGGCATTGATTCCAGGTTAACTAATCCATCACAGCTCCCTTATGTTCATCTGGGGAAATTACGGAAGGCGTTAATGTGAATTCATTCGCTATTGTACAGTGTGAGATTTAAGCAGAACCGCTGAACATTACTGCTATTGAATACAGTCTGAAAACAATCTCACTTTGATACACGGCGCTAGTAATAGAGAGAGGGCAATTACGTTCCGGCCCACACCGCGTACGCTGGGAAAGTTAATTGAAAAGAAACGGAGGATGTTTTCTGCATAAAATTAATTAACAAGGACGACCGGGCATCATAATATCATATCAACATACACTGTATACTACATTAATGATGTATAGTCAGATGGCCGCAGCCAACAAGTGCTGTGTATATTACTGCCATACGGATATTAGTGAGCTGGATAATGTGCTAACTATGCTGCATTGCATTGTGGGAGACTGGGTTTTTGTGTTTTTATCAGACTTCTGTAAAGTTTTTGTTTAAGAGAGGCTTTACATGAACATATTTGTGTACGTTTTTGCTTTCAATGGGTTCGTACACATTTTATTGCGCGCGCATAAAAAAGCATGCACTACTTTTGCGCGCAAAAGTCTATTGGGATTGCGCAAAAGCAAGGAGATGAAAAAATACACTGTGCAATTCCATGAAAAAAGAACACATATGAAGCTCATTAGGCTAAATAGCTATTTAAATTGGGATGTGGTTGTTTCCCGCATGCAAAAAAACACATTTGCGCACCTAGAAGGGAATGTGCAAAATACAATACAAAACCGCGGACAAAAAAAACACATGGTATGTAAGGCTGAAAAATAGACAAATGCCTGTCCAGTTCAGTCTATTACCCCCCAATGTTGATCCAGAAGAAGGCAAAAACCCTTAATGAGGTAGAAGCCAATTTTCCAACGTGCTACCCTGTTTCCCTGAAAATAAGACATACCCTGAAAATAAGACATAGCATGATTTTTCAGAATTTGTGAGGATGCAAAATGATTTTTCAGGCTTTTTGAGGATGCTTGAAATATAAGCCCTACTCCAAAATTAAGCCCTGCTTACAGTTAATTTAAAAAGTCAATTTAAATAGTGTCCAGGCAGCTATATATGCAAAAAAGTTAAACCTTTTTGAACAAAAATTAATATAAGACACTGTCTTATTTTCGGGGAAACACGGTAGTAGATGGGGGTCTCTCATGAAGTGGCCGTTCAGTGTATAGGATAAGTTTTACTGAATGCAGAAAAGTTGTTTAAAAATGGACTTCCACTTCTTCTATCACTTTATAATTTAATTTTTTTTTCCTCCGTGACTCAGAAAGTCGAAATGTGTTGGTAAAAGTTTAACAGCTCCATCACACAGACTGTTGGCCCGCTGTTCCAGACGGTTGCTAAACCTTTTGAACTTCCATTGATCCAGACCTTGCAGTGTGAATAAGTTCTGCTGCAGACAAAAGATGACATTAGGAAGCGAGGGAGGAAAAGAAATCAAACCTGGTTAAGATTGTGGATAGGAGTTAATGCGTTTCTAAGCCAATTAAGAAGTGTAAACCACACACATTTCCGTATGTGCCGGTGATTACAGGGAGCTGCTGGGAAGGCACACTGCGAGCTGAATATGATGGTACACGTTTATGTGTTATAGGGCCGCAGGTTACGCTACATCTTACACAGTGGATCTATTCAGAGCAGTTATTTAAAGGGGTAGTCTGGGCTCTCTCCGCCGATGACCAATCCACTGGAAAGGCCATCAGTAGTTGATGGATGAAGGATCCTTGTTCATCAGCTTATCATCCAGCCTACTGATGATGTCATCAGTGCCGGCTTCACTCCCATAGGGAGCGCCACTCTACCATTCCACTTTTTCCCAAGACAGGATGTCAGGAACAGGAAGTGGAATAGCAATGCAGCGATCTCATTGATTTCAGTGGAAGTGAAACTAGAGCCCCAGCTTCCTACCCTTTCTGCTGATGATAATGTCCGGGCCGGCTGCACTGGTCAGTGGGCTGGTGCTTAGCTGATGGCCGGCGTTCTGAACATCCATCAACTATTGATGGCCTATCCACAGAATAGGCCATCAGGTGAAAAGAGTCCAGACTACCCCTTTAAGAAAAAATGGAAGATATGTCGCCTACAGAGGGCGCTGCACTATAGGATAAACAAAGGCTGTGAAAGATATGCTGGGGTCTATAGTTCCCCACTATTGAGGGGGAATACAGGCTAATGGAAGGACTGTTACACGGATGATGGTAAACTGTTTAATGAAGTTGAAGCTATTATACCGTATAAGACTATGTTGAAACGTGATATTTGTTGTAGTTTTTGATGTAAGTTTTTGGGTAAAAATTACAAGAAATGCAGCGAAAATAGCACATGTGATCATAGCCAGAGGACAGAAATGTAAGGCCGTAATGCCATCTTATTTTAGCATCCATATCACAGCTACGTATAACACTCCAGTTCTACTGAATAGCTGCTATTCGCACAATGGTCAAAGTTTCTCGTGCATTTTTATCAGCACCATGGGCACCATCAACCTTAAAAGGGAAGTCCAATCTCACATGATATGCCATCAATCTCTGAGAGGTGCAGGTTGCACATTGGGAACCTTTTACCGAGCATAGACTGGCTACTGTAAAAGTAAAATACCCCTGCATGTATCTATGTATATTATTGCTTATTAACTTTGCAGTTGTGCATTACCGGGACCTGAACTGCTTGCTGATTGGCTATTGGGCTTGGTATAAAAGGCAGAAGCTGTTCCTGGGCTCTGCTGTGACTCAGCATTTTTTTGCAAAGTGCAGAGAGCCTTGTGAGGAGTGAGCTGCCCCAGTACTGCAGGTGAGTTGAGTGTTCCTGTACAAGAGAGAGAAACTGGCATAAATTATACCAGATATCTACTCTAGATTGTATAGAATTTTGTGTAGGCGCACAAAGCAGCTGAGATGCGCCTCTTCATATATTAGGTACATTGCGTGTCAATGGGGATGATATTAAGACTGCTTTTAATAAATCTCCACCATGGTATTTATATATTATATATACTGCTAGATATTGTACGTATGTTGAGTATGATATAGCATGTTGCCTAGAGCAATTATACAGTTCATATGGATATTTGAGCATGCCAGACTGTCAAATCCACAGCCGGCTCATTATGTTGTATAAAAGTTGTGGATTTTACCATTTTCAATGTATAGGGCAAAATTTGCGGTCAAATCAGCTACAGAATCCTTGCCAAACTTGCGGATTTTGCTGCAGACTCATTACATAACTAGGGTAGAAATTATCCACCACACCTGTACTACAGATATGGCAAGGGGCACAAGTTTTGTGGACAGCCCAGAGCCTCTAATAGTACACTTATAGGGGTATTTCAGGGCTTCTACTATTAATGATTGATCCTCAGGATAGGTCACCAGCAGTTGATCAAAGGAGGCCCACCACTCAGACATCCGATCCTGTCTGAATTGAGAAGCTGGAGTGTAACAGGAGCCGGCGCCCCAATTGATTTGAATGACAGTGAAGCCAGCTTTACTTTACCAGCGCCGATCAATGACAAGATCTGGCCCATTGCACTAACAGTGCGCCAACGATCAGCTAATCTGCAGGGATCCAGAGTGGTGAGCCCCAATCAATCAACTACTGATAACCTATCCTGAAGATAAGTCATCTATAGTAAAAGTCCCGGAATACCTCTTTGATCTACCACTGGTGACTATAAATTTGTATCTGACTCTCTCTGGAAGACCCAGCATGTGGAGGACCCCAAACAATGGCCTCCTTACTATAGAGGAAGATCTCCTTTTCCAAACCCCCAGCAGACAGTGGCTACAAACAGCATCTCACTCTCTCTGGAGGACCCAACATGTTTGTGTATTATATAGCCAATCTATTGATTTCAATTATGACAGTGTAATACTTCATTTCTCCTGTGGGGGTGCTGCAGGGAAATTTGACACTTGTGCATGATTTCCCCCGATCACAGTGGATCATCAGGATTGCGAAGGCAGTACAACCTATGAACAGAAGAGCTGGGCAACCCCTTTAAAAAAAATATATCCACCGAGCACAAGATTTCCTGTTGCTTTAATTGGATTTTATACCTTAGCTCAGGCTATTATCTGTCCCTACGGTATTACAGCACCCGAGCAGTGGCACATTTTAGTAATTGATTCGGAACGTCTTAAGTAATAATGTTCAGTAGTAAATGTTGACTATCTGTAACATATATCATATAGCAATGTGTCAGGTCATTTCTTTTTCTCTACCTGAATCAGCAGCAAGAAAATCCAGACACAGCATTTGAAGCCGAGGATTTAAGTCCCGGCTATAATCTCTACTTTCTATGATTTTTATTTTTTTAGTCATTTTTTTTCTTGCTCATTGGCAGCATAGTATTCATTCTGCGGCTCCTCTAAGTCAGCACATTCCACATCCATCAATCTTGTGGCCAATAAAAAAACAAAACAAAACAACCGCTAACGAATATGTAACATCATCCGGACAAGAGATAAATTAATCACCAGCCGGGGGACGCGGCTCCTTAGATTCCTGATTTTTGATAGGAAACTGTAAACCATTGATTCCCTTATGTACAATATGAGAAGAACAGGTCAAATGAAAGGAAGCGGGACGAGGAGTCCATTGTTACCAGGAGAACAAGACGGAAATCTTGTTTTTTATTTTTGCTTTTTGTTATTGAACATTTTTTTTTTCTTGTTTTTTTTTTTTATAATTTTGCTTAACTACATTTGGCATTTTGAGATTAGGCTGCACACCTCTAAGGAAGAGGATATAAATCCGTAAGGAGACATTTATTACCGCCGTTGCGCCTGAATTATGGCGTACGTTGTGACTTTTTTTGGCGCGGCTCAATTTAGACACATTGGAGGTCATTTATCATGCGCGATATTTTTGACGTCGGTTTTCCTGCAGTCGGCGTTGCTGTTGTTTTTGACATATTTATCAAAATGTCACACAAAGGGGGAAATTTACTAAGATCGGCATATCCGACGCTGGGCTTAGTATGATATTTCCTGGTGCACGGTGGGCTTAATACATGTAGAAGCACCCCGTTACCTTTGTGTGTTTTCTCAGGACTCAGTCAAACGAGTGGAAAAAAAAAAATGCACTGCGTACGTACGGGCGAAAATCCGCATGACCACGTCCATTGCCATCCATATGTTCTATCTTTGGCAAGTGCGGATTTTCGTCCACACATGTGGTGCGTTTTTGTCCGCGTGAAAAAAAACGCGCGGATCTCCGCTTGTTTAACTGAGCCCTCAGAAATATATGCCAGGTCTGACCTGGCGTCCATTTTTGGCGTAATTTATACATAAATCTGTTAGTCTTGAATGGCAATGTTCCCCCTTCATCTGACAAGCTCCACCCACTTTTTGGAAAAAGAATGAAGAAAAGATGCACAGTTTTGCACCAGTATCCTCTTTTGCAAAAATTAAGATTTTTTTTTTTTTACACCAGAATTTGGTGTAAAAAGCTTCAAAAATGTGCCTCATTGTTTATATATCCAACACATCGTTAAAGAGGTTGTCCAATTGTAAACTCAGGATAGGTCATCATTAATAGTAGATCTTGCTAATCCGCTGTTCACTGGGCCAGTATGCATGTACACTGAGCTGATTTCTGCAGGAAGCAGACAGCTTCACTCCCATTGCAGTGGCCAAGCGTGGTATTGCAGGAACAGTTCTCATTTACTTAAATGGGAACTTTGCCTGCAATACCAAGCTTGGCCACAACAAATAGCATGGAGCTGTCTGCTTCCTGCAGGAAGCACTTCAGTGCCCATGCATACTGGCCCAGTGAAGAGCTGACCAGCGGGGCTTCTGAGCGGCAGACCCCATTGATCTCTGATTGATGGCCCTTTTTACTAATTAAAACCAGAGAGTTAAACATTTTCTATTTTTCTAATTTGTTTCATTTTTCTGGTAGATGTTTGATTCTGTCATCTCTACATGATTATGGGGGCGGCCGCCTTGCCTGAGCTACATTTAACAGCATTTTGAGCATTTAGAGAGATTCTTTATAGCCGCCTCAAGGGCCATTCATACAATAGACAGGAGTGGACCCATTGACTTCTATGGGAGACTGTTCTAGGTATTTTCTGTGATATGTGCAGAGGTCATTGTGCAGAGAGAGGGAGGAGGTGAGCTGTGACCATCACGTATTGTGAATGGTGGATACTGTGTAATCCTGAGCGGTGGACCACCACTAATCAACCTATCCGTCATAGCAAAGGTGCTAGAGAACCCCTTTAATATCTAATACCACTGAGGTCTATGATAGGGTAATGGATAACACCAAAATTCCTAGTGGTCTGGTGGAGCTTAGAGTTTTCCCGTCAGCTGCATTGAAATGAAGGTAGCAGTGTTGCGCATGCGCAGTCCGCACTCAATTCATTGGGTTGGAGCAGCGATAGAGCGGTGGTTGGAGCCCCACCAATCTATCAATTTTCACCTGCCCATTGGATGGTTGAAAATATTAAAACACCTCCTTAACTCTTTAATGTCAGGTTTCCCTGGTGGACTAGGGGTCAACCTCAACATCCCTGGTGGTCTTGTGTGTTGAAGTAAGCTCTTCAAAGGCAGAGACTATTCATTAGTAAGTCTAAAGCATCTTCTAAGGAGCGAGTACTGTGGGAGTTCCACCATAAGTTCACCGAGACGCATTTTTTGCTTCTCTTCATCGAGCCAAGTATTAGAGACTTGTAGAGAGATGGAAGCCTGCGAATATTGAGATATCCATTCTTGAAGTTGGGATTAAGCAGGGAACAGATGTAATATCAGAGGCACAAGTTCCTTCCTGTCATTTTCACTTTGTGAGTGTATCTGTTGCAACTTGCACAGCGAGGATTCGAGCTCAGCACCTTACACACCTTCAAAATTGCTTCAGCTGCTCGGGTCCAGTGCGGTGAAATTGTCTAGTGACATCATAGACCCACGGAAACACGAGAAAATGCTTTAAAAACAAGAGCTGACAGGGTAGCTATTCAATGTGAGAAAAGGCGAAACATTAAATGTAAGGCACCAGAGAACAGAGCGGAAGACAATCTAGTGAAGCCTGGAGGTGTGACAGCCAGAAACCTGATGTGTCAAAGTCTGACCCAGGGGGATGTGACCTACTGATTATATGGTTAGAATATCTACAACCGCAGCCCATCACATCACTTCCAAATACACGTGAGAATCTAGAAGGAGCTGATCAATAATTAAACTGGTTACCGTATATTTTTGTACATAGGGGGCAGTATTATAGTAGTTATATTCTGGTACATAGGGAGCAGTATTATAGTAGTTATATTCTTGTACACAGGAGCAGTATTATAGTATTTATATTCTTGTACATAGGGGCAGTATTATTGTAGTTATATTCTTGTACATAGTAGGCAGTATTATAGTAGTTATATTCTTGTACATAGGGGGCAGTATTATAGTAGTTATATTCTTGTACTTTGGGAGCAGTATTATAGTAGTTATATTCTTGTACATAGGGGGCAGTATTATAGTAGCTATATTCTTGTACATAGGAGCAGTATTGTAGTAGTTATATTCTTGTACATAGGAGGCAGTATTATAGTAGTTATATTCTTGTACATAAGGCGCAGTATTATAGTAGTTATATTCTTGTACATAGGGGCAGTATTGTAGTAGTTATATTCTTGTACATAGGAGGCAGTATTATAGTAGTTATATTCTTGTACATAATTGACAGTATTGTAGTAGTTATATTCTTGTACATAGGAGGCAGTATTATAGTAGTTATATTCTTGTACATGGGGGCAGTATTATAGTAGTTATATTCTTGTACATAGGGGGCAGTATTATAGTAGTTATATTCTTGTACATAGGAGGCAGTATTATAGTAGTTATATTCTTGTACATTGGGGGCAGTATTATAGTAGTTATATTCTTGTACATAGGAGCAGTATTATAGTAGCTATATTCTTGTACATAGGAGGCAGTATTATAGTAGTTATATTCTTGTACATAGGAGCAGTATTATAGTAGTTATATTCTTGTACATAGGGGGCAGTATTATAGTAGTTATATTCTTGTACATAGGGAGCAGTATTATAGTAGTTATATTCTTGTAAATTGGGGGCAGTATTATAGTAGTTATAGTCTTGTACATAGGGGGTAGTATTATAGTAGTTATATTCTTGTACATAGGGAGCAGTATTATAGTAGTTATATTCTTGTACATAGGGGGCAGTATTATAGTAGTTATATTCTTGTACATAGGGGCAGTATTATAGTAGTTATATTCTTGTACATAGGAGCAGTATTATAGTAGCTATATTCTTGTACATAGGAGGCAGTATTATAGTAGTTATATTCTTGTACATAGGAGCAGTATTATAGTAGTTATATTCTTGTACATAGGGGGCAGTATTATAGTAGTTATATTCTTGTACATAGGGGCAGTATTATAGTAGTTATATTCTTGTACATAGGGGCAGTATTATAGTAGTTATATTCTTGTACATAGGAGCAGTATTATAGTAGTTATATTCTTGTACATAGGGGGCAGTATTATAGTAGTTATATTCCTGTACATAGGGGGCAGTATTATAGTAGTTATATTTTTGTACATAGGGGGCAGTATTATAGTAGTTATATTCTTGTACATAGGGGCAGCATTATAGTAGTTATATTCTTGTACATAGGGGGCAGTATAATAGTAGTTATATTCTTGTACATAGGGGCAGTATTATAGTAGTTATATTCTTGTAAATAGGAGCAGTATTATAGTAGTTATATTCTTGTACATAGGGGGCAGTATTATAGTAGTTATATTCCTGTACATAGGGGGCAGTATTATAGTAGTTATATTCTTGTACATAGGGGGCAGTATTATAGTAGTTATATTCTTGTACATAGGGAGCAGTATTATAGTAGTTGTATTCTTGTAAATAGGGGGCAGTATTATAGTAGTTATATTCTTTTATGTAGGAATTGTATTTTAGTAGCTCTATTCTTATTCCATTAAATGCCAACAGTCTAGAGTATTGTAACATACCGGAGATTCAACCAGTATAGATGATCGAAGAAGCCAACAGAACAAAACCAATAAAAGTCCCTGAACTGATGCCGCTCTTCCTACAGCCGGTGAGCTGCACTACAAACAAATATGTTTGTTGTGAATGCTGCATATTGATATAGTCAAAGGCAATATTTGCAAAGCATTTCCAGACCTTTGAATCAGACTCCGCAGTCAAACGCTTGGTGTTCCTCTGATGTATGAATCAAAACAACATAAAAAATCTTAATTTGATTTGAAGTGTATTCCTGATTAGCCGGGGTCAAGTGTCTGCATCTGTGCGGAGCTCCTCCAGGGCCTGTTGACAGACCTTCTTATAAGGTCCATTGACAAACCTGAAATATCATCAAAAGAGCTTAAGATTGTCTTGCTTCGATCTTGTGTTACAAGTATACCTTTTGGAGGAGCCTCCAATCTGCGTCCTGTAATATCATATGCGTTTGCTAGCGTGCACTTATGCCGCGCTACTTTATGTCCCTTTGTTGTTCAGCAGGTGGCACCGTCTTTTTAGTCGGAGTTTTTCTCTGCTTTGGTTCCAAGTCGATGATTTTCTTCCACCTCAGCAGAATACCTTCAGAGTTCAGATCTGCCTGCCTATCTGTGACAGCTATGTGTTAACTGTAACCATTTAGGGAAGCATTAAGAAATCGCTTCACCCCGCTTCAACTGAGAATACACTGCTAATAGATGCTGGCTGGGAATGGCTGCATTATAGAGCTGTGTCAGTGCGCACTGTGAGTCTAGCATTCTATTCACATGGATTTAATGGCCAATGATTGTGATAGATGTCTTTGTCTTTACAATAATGTTGGTCATATTGTGAAATCAGGACAGAAAATTTAGGCCGGATTCACACAGGCGTACAACGTAGCACAACTTTTTAGCGCTGTGAACTAGGCTTTTTTTGCGCACGTATCGGTATATTGTACTCTACATGTTCGTTTGCACGCGGCAAACAAACGCACCAATTGACATAGCTAATTATGGGGTTTTTTTTGCCAGCGTTTTATGTATCTCTTTGCGCATTTGTGCATCCCCATTGACTTCTATGGGGGCCTTTTGTGCACAAATACACAGAAAAAAAGAGCATACTTTTCCAGTTTTTGCGCAGCTCCCATTGATTGCAATGGGCAATTAATTTAATTAATTGAATATGTACTATTTTCATTGGCAAATGCGCAGGAAAAAAGAACATGTAGTGTATTTTTTTTGCGCAAACGAAATGCACGTGCAAAATACGCTTATGTGGACGAACTCATTGAAATGGGTTATAATCACTGAGTATTGCTTGCGGAAAACGCTGCACGAATGCGCCCATGTGAAACAGGGTTAAGGCGTATGCACATTTGCATCCTAAGGGCTCCCGCAGACGGGTGTACCTGCGAATGCAAATTCTGTGCCCGCAATATGCAGTGAATAGAAGCCTTTGATTTCATTGGCTTCCATCATTCGGTTCTTTTTTTGCACATGCATTTTTCACAGGTGAAAAATAAACGAGACATGCTATATTTTTTGCGCATTTGCGAATTATTGATCCCCATGAGAGTCTGTGGGGTTGCGCACATATTTACGCAGAACACTGCACACACCCACGAGCAGTAAGTAGAGCCCATTGATTTCAATGGGCTTATTCACAAGCGCATATTATGCTTGTGCAATTCCATCTTGCAAGAAATACGCAGCACGTTCTATTTGTGCGAGGAAATAAAACATATGAAACTAATTGGGCTAATTGGCCATTTCAATGTACAGAATGGTGGCTGCAGGTTTTCTTTGGCGCATGCAAAGGGGTATGATTTGCGCACGCTGTTGTACGCGCAAATACATATTGCCCGATGCATACAAATGGGCACGCAAATACGCATACGTTCATATAGGGTGTATTCATAGGAGCGATTTTCCCGTGTGAGTTCAATCGACTTGCGATATGGACAGAACTTGCACGAGAAGAACACATTACTTGTAGTGGGTTAGTTCACATGAGGGATGTTCTTCGTAGACCGAGCATCCGAGATGGAAAATCTGCAACATGTCCTATTCTTGGGCAATTCTGTTTAAGAATCGCCCATTATTTCCATGCTTGCAGGTTAATGCGAGTGTGATGCGATTTTTTTTACTATTAGAACAACATGTGATTTACATATGCATGAAAAACACGTGCGAAAATCGCGTGTATAGCGACGCAATGCGTTTTTCTTGCAAAACGCATCACGATTGTGGGTACAATTTCTGGTTAGAAGTTTGATGTCGGTCCGATTTTCTCCGACTGATATCACACCTGTATTTTATTCATTTATATCTCGGCTCATTCTAAGGTCCAGTGGGCGGAGCTATCAGTGACTGACAGCTCAGATCATTCAGTGGCTCCACCCACTGGACTCTTAAGTCCAGAATAAGCACAGATTGAAATTAATAACATACATATTTTTTGTCTTGTATTCATCTTTTTTTATTATCCCTTTTTGGTCACATACGGGGATTATAACGTTACATCTTATATTTTTTTATTTGCTCTTTCCTGGCATAGTTAGAATTCCAGCATATTGTCCCTGTGCCGAGTCATACCCCAGCTATTACGTCTTCGGCACTGGCAATCAGCAGTATAAGAGGGCTTCCACCCTTGTGCAGTGCCAAAATCATGTTTGATCTCAACACTAAAGCAGTTAAAGCAACCCTCCAGGCTTCGACAAACAAAGATAGTCACACTACTTCCTAGATTAGTCTATCCATAGTAGATTGGAGAGGGTCCGCACTCCAATACCCCTTCTAATCAGCTGTTCGCTGGGTCAGTGTGCTTGTGCATTCAGCCAATTTCTGCAGGAAGCAGGCAGCTCCGTTCTCATTGTAGTGGTCAGGCGTGGTATTGCAGGCCCAGCTTGTGTTGAAGTGAATAGGAACTTAGCCTGCAATACCAAGCCAGACCACTGCAGTGAGAATACAGCTGTCTGTTTTCTGCACGAACATGCCAACCCAGCAAACAGCTGATTTGCCGAATCCCAAGTTGCAAAACCTTACTGATTTATTAGTGATGGCCTATTCTGCGGATGGGTCATGAGTAGTTTACAACTGGACAGCCCCTTTAACTGCTGAGTTTTCTCTAATCTCGGTAGTTAGGGCTGTGTATCACACTGATAGCACCCACTAGATCTATGCCACGGTACGCTAACTGAAGGCCAAAAATATATTTTGTCATTGGGATGGCAAACGGTTAATTAGACTGTGCTAATTGCAGATAATACTTCTAATTATTTATTCTCTTTTTTTGTTAATTTTTATAATTTTTATTTCTTTTTTTACTAAATTACAATTTTTTTTTCTAAATAAACAGGAACGTTCTAACCCGCCAGCAGTACGAAGGCAATCACACCCCAGTACCCATCTTTCATTTCACTTCTGCTCTTCCTGAGAGCGCTGGAGGCTCGGAATTCTTCATAGTTATGAAAGGAAGCTGATTACTGATTAAGAGGAGGAAAGAATGATTGAACTTTTTTCCTAAAACATGTCAGAAATAATTTTGAGTGCTCCTAGGTATGATGGGCTAATGACTCCGGGAGAAGGAAAGATCTGAGATGTAAAATGAGAAAGCACCACCGCATTAAAAGAGAATTTTATCAACTCTTGACGCGTTTCACTGTTCTCAGGATCTAATGCTCAATGAGAAGTAAAAAAAGAAAAAAAAAACCCGGCAGTACTTAGAAAATGCGCCCAGTGATAATTACCACAGTCTGAAGAATTAGTCAGCTGGAAAATATCTGAATAGATCCGAGACTCGGAGGTAGATGGGAATTACGGAAAAAATAAGCGGGGCGTGAACTGGTGTCCGGGAACGGACGGCGCATAAAAACGGCAAAGACGTCTAATGTAAAAAAACAATAAATGAAGCAAAAAGCTACTTAAAGTCAAAAATTAAAATAATTCTCCAGAATACATTACTGTTAGTTTTGGTTTTTTTATATAGCGCGTCGCTTGCTTCTCTACTACAGGCCTTTGTCGCTCCTTCCGTGCCAAGAAACTCTGCGTCCAGATTAACTGTGGGTCAGCAGGGAATTACAAAGTGCGCCAACAGCACTGGGTTTTTGTGGTACTGTTGTTTTTTAACTTCTGGTGCACTTTTTGGGTCACTGATGTTTTTTGCAAAACCGCACAATGCTTTGAGTATGGCTTTTTTTAAAATGGCGACTTCCCATAGGTTTCTCAATAAGTAAAAAAAAAAAATCCATGCGTGCCCAAAAAAACGCCATACAGAAAAAGCCTGTAAAAAACACGGTATCCTCAAAAAGTTGCATGCAAATCATTGGTGTATTTTTTTTTACTATGCCTGATGGAAGTCTTAGGACTAAGGCTCCCCTTCACACTAGCGTATACGTATTTGTGCGTGCCTGTCTGCTGTGTATTGGCGGAATAAAAAAATTTTTTTGCGCGCGTATCGGCGTATTTTACTGTACTTTTTGCGCCTGCATGGCGCTTCTTGACTCGTAATCTGTGTCAAAAATTGATCCTTTGAAAAAGGTTAAATTCACGTTCAGTTCCGTGGTAAACTCTAATGCAAAAATGGCAGAAAATAAAAGAGGATGTAAAACTATGCAAATGAAGAAAAAAAGCATCACCCACAAAATACCTAAGAGTGACGATTTTCTTGGGGTTATGTATGCATTTACTAGTCAATATCTCAGTTTGTGTGAGGCTGTTACATGGATCTGCCAATTATTTCCTTAGAGGCCGATACAGGCAGTCCTGTCACAGTTCCTGATGATGATCACACAGTTATAATAGAGGAGATCACTGCTCATCCTCCTGACTGTATACTTATGGGCTTTAGCTTATTTAGGGGAATAAAGAAAGTAATGATAATTAAACTGGTCCCATTCATGCAAAAACTGGTATAGCGTTAACTATTGCTAGACTGATGCATCATGGGATTGATTGAAATTGAAAGTAAAAAATCTCACCGTCTATTGATAAGCATCAGACAGGGGGCTGCACTGTAGGGAAGTGATTAGTGTATACAGAGGAAGCCTCCAGAGTGTGACAGGCAATCAGGTGAGGAGGGTAGGGATGGAAAAATGTGTTTTTGCCGGAGTGGCCTTTAAAGAAGAAAGTTGCCCATGCAATCAACCTAATAGTAATCTGACAGGGTCTGCAAGTGCATTAAATCTGATTTTGCCCCAATCAAAGAACATTCCAGAAGAACTACGCATCATTTGAGATGGTCCAAGAATTGGCCTACCATGATGAGTACTAATCAGCAAAGCAAGTCAATCAGCACTCGTTCACACACCCAGATGACTGCATTGGAGAACACTCGCTAATTTGATCGCTCGTCCCCATACAGCAATCATTGGTTGGCTGCACATCTCCAAGTTTGCATAGGGAAATGTGCAGCCAACCTGCGATCATTTTAACCCTTTCCAATCCAATTTTGGATTCAGGGTTTCCAAAAAGGCTTTCTCTTTTGCTGTTATACAACAGTGCCATCTGCTGGCTAAAGCAAGATTGTGTGCGCCAGAGAGGCTCCGACAGCGGAGTGGCTGGCAATAGATGGTAAGAATACCCTGACGGATGTCTTCTGGCATTGGAGCTGTACAAGCTTCAATCAGAATGTAGGAAGATGTCAGACAGTGGATTGGAAAGGGTTAATGCTGGCTAAAAAAACACAATCAGCAGACGGATGAGAATTGTCTCCTTTGTCGGCTAGTTCTTTTACACAGCCCAATCATCAGGCAAACAAATATTTGAGCCTGCTCATCAGGCCATGTAAAAGAGCCTACAAGGGTTGTCTGAAACACCACTTAGGATCTCCACTGATCAACTTATGGCCAGGCTCACTGTCAGTGCAGACAGCGCTGGAAGCTGATAGTGCTGTCCGTATTGCAGTGGACCGATTAGGTACTGCGGGAACAGCTCCCAGAGAATTAATACATTATCACCACTGGCTGCTGCAATGTGGCCAGAGCTGTTTGCTTCCGTCTCTGTCCGCATTGACAGCAGGCCCGATATCAGCTGATTGGCAGGGATCACAAACGGCGGATTCCCACCGATCTCCTGCGAATAGGTCATAAATGGTAAAAGTCTTGGACAACCTCTTTCAGTAATAAGTGCTTAAAGGGGTTGTATGTACCAGGACTACAAGTTATTCCCTATCCACAGGATAGGGGATAACTTGCTATTAGTGGGGGTCTCACCGCTGAGACCTCCGTCGATCTCGAGAACGGGGGTCCCGTTTCCCCTTCTGCCTGTCACATGTCAGTATTTTTAATGGCTGTTTTAAAAAAAAAAAACGCAGTATGACCCATTTTTCCCATATTTCCCTCTGTGTTAGTTACTATTATTTTAACCCATTTGTAACCAGCCTATGTTGTGCCTTAAGGACCAAGCGATTTTCATAGTCGCACTGCAAGAGCCATAACTTGCTGACATAGCGGTATGCAGGCTTGATATTTTTGGGATGAGTTGTGTATATTAACGGCCCCACTCTGGGGTACATATAATGCGCTGGAGAACTTTTATTCCATTTTTAGAGGGGGTCAAATGGAAAAAAACGTCCAGAAATTCCGCCATTGTTTTTGGGTTTTGTTTTTCACCACATTCACTCTTCAGTATATATAACACGATGACTGCCATACCAAGTTCATAGGGATTTTTTTTATTTTTTACTACTTTTGCACAAGAAAAACACATTTTTAAAGAAAAACAATAGAATCTGCATCGCCGCATTCTAAGATTCGTAGCATTTTTATTTTTCTGGCAGGGGAGCTCTATGAGGTCTTGTCCTTTGTGGGAAGAGCTGTAGTTTTATTGGTACCATTATGAGGCACATTTGACTGTTGGATTGCTTTTCTTTTACATTTTTTGGAAGGCGAACAAAAGGAAAATAGCAGTTCTGGCAGTACTTTTCAAACTATTTTTACGATGTTCACTATGTGAGATAAATAACAAAATGTTTTAATTTCGTTACGAACTCGGTAATAACTATTATGTGCTGCTTTTTAAAAACTTTTGTTGGTGTTTTATCCATTTTATAGGGGTTTTTGTGGGAAAAAATGTGTATTTTTCTAAATGGGATTTTTTTTTCTTTGAATTTAACTTTATTGAACTTTTTTTAATGCTATTTTTAAGTCCATGAAGAGGACTTGAAATATGTGATCGTTCGATCGCTAGGATAGTACACTGCATTACTTACATAGTTCATTCTACAAAGCCTATGACAGCAGCCTATTAGACTCTGCTGGAGGCAGGGTCTATTAGGCTGAGTTACATGGCACACATGGGGGCCTTTGTCAGGCTTCTGGCTGCCATGGGAACCCATTGATACCTTCCAAATTGCATTGCGAGGTGCCAATAAGTGACAAAATGAGTCATTTCCCCCTGTCCTCTGCTGCAGTTGCTACAGATTGTGGCATGTAAGGGTTTAAGCTGCCAGGATCTGAGGTTTCTCCCCTTCTGGCGGCTAGAGCAGGAGCCGGGCTGTCAGTAGTCTGCTAAGCCACTGCCTAAAAACGATGTATGTGCTGCGGCTTTTTTTTTTTGCACATGTGAATGACCCTATTGAAATCAATGGGTTCTATTATTTGCGTATTCGCACATGCAAGAAACACCCGTGTGAAGGGGGCCTTAAGACATGAAATAACCGAGCTTCTCAGCATTATATGTAGATATTAGAGATGAGCAAGCATACTCGGTAAGGCGATATACTCGAGACAGCATCGCTTTTTTCGAGTACCTGCTGGCTCGTCCCTGAAGATGCGGGGGGGCCGCGGGGGTCGGGGGTGGCGCGGGATAGCGAGGGGGAGCGGGGATGAGAGTGAGAGAGATCCCTCTCTCTCTCCCTCCCAATCCCCTCTGCAACCCCCCGCTTACCCCCGCCCCCCCGAATCTTCAGGGACGAGCCAGCAGGTACTCGAAAATAGCGATGCTCTCTTGAGTATATCGCCTTACCGAGTATGCTCGCTCATCTCTACTAGATATATTCTGTACGGTCGAAAAGTGCAGCCACTACTGCGAATGCAAATAAACTCCCAACTAATATTAGTTGGATTTCCCATAATGCTGTGCTTCCCTTGCAGCAAACCAAACTACAGCAATATAAGAAATCTGCGGCGAACGGAGTAATCACGGCAGACACCATTTTTTCTTCCAATTCTGCGTCTAAGTGAAATAAATATGGTCGCTGCCCTGTGCGAGAGGAAACAAATCTTTAGAAAGTAATGTAATTTGCTATGTGGCATGATTAGACCTGACAATCAATATACTTTTCAAGAGAGCGTCTGCCTCCGGGTAATGCACCTCCCCACAATCCAGGTCAAAAACAGGACCCTATTAAATCCATTAACTTTTTTTTTTTCTCCTGGCTTAGTTCAGGCAGCGCGCAAGAAACGGGGAAAAAAAAAGGTCTGCCACCAATTACTTGTTTGGCTGCTGCTGAATTAGCATGGAGCGAATGTAGCAAGCTAATAACATAGAGAAAAAAATTTGGCGTGAAGTAAACATCGCATATTTACAATGCGGAACTTTTAATTATCACGTTTTTTTTTACTTGCTTGCCTGCCTTCTTAAAGGGATTGTCCACCTCTAAACACCAAGTTGGTTTGGGGTCTTGTGAACTGTTGAGTGAACTGAACCAGCCGGACATTAGTAAAAGTTCGGTTTGCAAAGAATCCGAGGAGGAAAAAAAAAAAGAGAAGAGAAGAAAGAGAAGGTAGAGGAATAGTGGCTCAGTGGTTAGCACTGTTGCCTTGTAGTTTTGGGGTCCTATGTTTAAATCTGACCAAGGACGGCATCCACGTGGAGTTTGTATGTTCTCCCTGTGTTTTTATAGGTTTCTTCTTCATAATAATCATCTTTTTCCCAATACAAGTAGTGCATACCTGTGTTGAAGAGGAGGAAAAAGCATGGTGGCTCAGTGGTTAGCAGCCTTGCAGCGCTGGGATCCCAGATTCAAATCTCACCAAGGATAGCACTCACATGAAGTTTGCATGTTCTCCCTGTGTTTATGTGGGGTTCCTCTTCTTTCAACTTTATTTATATAGTGCATACATGTATTGAAGAGGAGGAAGAAGCAGGGTGGCTCGGTGGTTAGCACTGTTGCCTTGCAGTGATGCGGTTCTAAGTTAAAGGGGTTGTCCCGCGAAAGCAAGTGGGGTTATACACTTCTGTATGGCCATATTAATGCACTTTGTAATGTACATCGTGCATTAAATATGAGCCATACAGAAGTTATTCACTTACCTGTTCCGTTGCTAGCGTCCCCGTCGCCATGGAGCCGTCTAATTTCAGCGTCTAATCGCCCGATTAGACGCGCTTGCGCAGTCCGGTCTTCTCCCTGGTGAA
Organism: Eleutherodactylus coqui; assembly: GCF_035609145.1. Taxonomy (NCBI): domain Eukaryota; kingdom Metazoa; phylum Chordata; class Amphibia; order Anura; family Eleutherodactylidae; genus Eleutherodactylus; species Eleutherodactylus coqui. The sequence continues at coordinate 60,782,474 of NC_089837.1, forward strand.
TGGGGCCGCTCGTGCCGGAGAGCTGGTCCTCATAGCTCCGCCCCGTCACGTGTGCCGATTCCAGCCAATCAGGAGGCTGGAATCGGCAATGGAACGCACAGAGCCCACGGTGCACCATGGGAGAAGACCTGCGGTCCACCGTGGGTGAAGATCCCGGCGGCCATCTTAGCAAGGTAAGGAAGAAGTCGCCGCAGCGCCGGGATTCGGGTAAGTACTATCCGTTTTTTTTTTTTTAACACATGCATCGGGTTTGTCTCGCGCCGAACGGGGGGGCTATTGAATAAAAAAAAAAACCGTTTCGGCGCGGGACAACCCCTTTAAAATCTAACAATATCTGCATGGAATTACATAAAGGTGGTTATTAAGAAACACAGGGAGAGCGTACAAACTCCGTGTAGAGGTTGTCCGGTTTGAACTTAGGGCCCCAGCACTGCAAGGCAACAGTGCTAACCATTGAGCCGCTCGAGGAGAGAAGGCTCCACTGCTGCAATGTTATTATTACTGAAGGTTCATTTCAAATGAATTCAAGCCTATTTTTCTGAAATTCAGCGATCTGACTGCATCGAACTTTTCAAAAGTTTGTTCATCTCCAGTCCTGTGGTGACCGAGTAGAAACCTCTTGAACTCAATGCTAACACAGTATGTGTTAAGCTCCTGAGCTCCTCCTGGTGGTGACTGCAGGCAGATAGAAATTTATCATTTACCTCTATGTCAATTTCTTGTTTTCTATCTGCTATAAAGATATACTGTACTAAGAAATTAATCAACCCAAAGTTTTGGACCTACTTAAAGGGATTTTTACTGGTAAAGTCATTTATTCTCTTTCCACAGCATAGCAGAATAAGGGATAAATGTCTGATCACTGAGGATTCGATCGCTGGGACCCCCAGCGATCTCAAGACCAATGCCCCATAAATACTCCATGGAATGCTGGTGTGCATGCTTGATTGCCACTCCATTCATTTTAATGGGATGGTGGGAGGTTGCTGAGCACATCAATCATCGGCTATCCAAAAAAAGTGAATAGACTGGCGGTCAAACACGTTAACCGCAGCATGGGGTATTCGGATGTACTGTTTAATTTAAGGACAACCGTCTCATAACATTCATTGCTGTCTGCGACCTTCTCCTTGTCACTCTATGGGGAAGGAGGGGGGGGGGGTTGTTCTTCTCAACTCCAGAACACAGTGAGTACCTATTAGGACTACTATTGAGTGAAACGAACAGTATAACCCTATTTTAGGAAGAACTTTGCTTAAAGTTCGGCTCAAAACAGGGTTCTACTGGCTCAGTTTGTTCAGCAGTGGTAATATATATATATATTTACATCCAGTGGTGGACATAGAAAAGAGAGGCCCCATAGCACAGATCAAAATGAGCCTCCAGTTATGGTGCCAGGTTTGGTACCTACATCAAAAGAGTCTGGAGTTTGTCACCCCGCCACATCCATCACATGACTCATGGGCAGGTTTCTGATTTCCAACTCAAGTGTTTGCTACCAATACAATTCTGCACAGTGTTATGTTCGTACAACACCAGAGCACCAAGCCTCAGCACGGATGCTAGATGGCATTCACACAAACGCCATAAACACACACAAAATGCATACTGAATACTAAGGTAGGACTGTGAACTGCATACTGGTCTTACAGGCAGACATAACATATCCCTACTCTAATGGGATAACCACCATGTGAAAACCTAGCTGCAAGCAGGGCAATCGTCCCGATAAGGACAACACTGCACTGGAACCTAGGGGCCTACCTATTCCTGGATGGCAAATGATCCACAGCAGGACTGGACTCAACTCACACCAACACACTAGGGATAGCATGCAACACAGAACAGGACTTTTCATACCCAATGTCGGCACAGACACCAAACACGCCACCGTTCACACACATATACACTGAACATGCCTGTTCACACCTGATGTCTGGCCACCTGCACAGACACTGAACATGACACTGTTCACACCTGTACACAGGCAACACATAACAGGCATGCAAGAAAACCAAGCCCTAGAGTGAAAGGATACCAGTTTTCTCTTGCAGAGGGACTGGTATATATATGCAACAGACCAGTGGAGATTGGCTAGGAGAAGAAGTCCGCACCCAGTCAGCTCAACTATTCCACACCTGTGAAGGTGTCCTCCTTGAAACCTGTAGATCAACAGATCCCAGCAGCACAAACCTGACACACAAGTTCTCACAACCTAAAAGCAAAGAGGACACTACCAAGCAGGACTGGCCCTTTCTCTCCAAGAGCCACATATCAGCCGCATGATATGACTCTATGGTACATATGCCCATTTTTACAGTCGAAGCAACGGCTGAAATATGAAGATTCTGCCAGCAATGATAGGTTGTATCTATACAACACAATGTATATGTGAGATATACAGAGATCCCTCTTCTACCTGACACCGGACAAACTTTGGCGCATCAGCGGTGACTGCCGAGAGACATGAGGCTTGTATGTCTTCATAGTTTACATAAACCCTGTCCAGAAAGGCCCTCAGGACGGCCGTCACTGTCACACCTTTAAGTGCGTTCACATGAATTGTTTTGTCGTTATCGAGGCTGCCGAGGCGCCAGATTCTGCAGGGGATTATATGGCTTTCAAGCGCTTTACTTTCCCATCAACACTTCATATCAGCGCTGTAAAGGGACAGGCACATTTATTTTTTATTGTCAAGCAGTGAGCTGTTTAATTGCCGTATTTAATTCCAGTGCAGATAAAATAATACTTTTATTTGTTTGCTTTTACGAGTCAGCAATAATTTTCTGGCATCTGAAAAGTCTGATGCAGCAAAAAATGAAGTAAAATTGAAAAAAATAAAAAATATAGAAGTCAAAAAAGAAAACAAAATATAAAATAAAATTGAAAAATAAGACAGAAAATAAAAAAAATAAAAATATAACACATAAAATAATACAAGAAAAAGCAACAAACGCAAAAAATGTAGAATTCACCTTTTTTCTCTCCCTCCATCAGTTTCTGTCTAGTTTGTTAAATAAGAGGCAGTGATGGCGTATGCGTGAATATATGAGGGCGGATGTATTAAGAGCGGCGTTTCATGCGCTGGTCTTAATGTGCTGCCTGCCATTGGATGATGCGCCTAATGTATTAAAAGGTGTGTCTTGGCCCATTTGTGCGCTACAGAAAGAAATCTGTCAGCTACTGATTTTAGCTGTAATTTATGCTTGCTTCTGGTGTAGAGGCGGATTCACCGTATTTACGCCCAACCGCTAAGCTCTGCCCACTATTTTTAAAAAAGTGGTGGAACCAGTGAAAAAGTGCAAAATGTCACAAATTTTGAAGCAGAACACCACTTGCACTAAAATTGCAAGCATGTCTGCCAAATGGAATGCAGTTTGTGCTCGACAGGTAGCGAGATGGGTGCAGATTGTGCCAGAAAACTGTCTTACATGCTTTGTGCAATTAGTACTATATATTTTAGATGCATTTAGACAGTTTCTCCAACATATTTGAAAAAGGTGTGTGGCCTACATTACAGCAAAAATCGCACCAAATTGGCACTAATTTTACCAAAATTTTGGCTCAATTTTTGGCGTAAACTAAACCAACTAATAGGTGCTTAAAACTTAGAGTACAGACAGAGAGAAAGGAAAGTGGTGGAGCAAACCAACAGTGTCAGAACCTTGAGTCCCAGATATGTGGCCAGGACTCAAAAAGCCTTAAAGGGGTTGTCCCGCGCCGAAACGGGTTTTTTTTTTTTTCAATAGCCCCCCCGTTCGGCGCGAGACAAACCCGATGCATGTGTTGAAAAAAAAAAACGGATAGTACTTACCCGAATCCCCGCGCTCCGGTGACTTCTTACTTACCTTGCGAAGATGGCCGCCGGGATCTTCACCCTCGGTGGACCGCAGGTCTTCTGTGCGGTCCATTGCCGATTGGCTGGAATCAGCACACGTGACGCGGCGGAGCTACGAGGAGCATGTCTCCAGCACGAGCAGCCCCATTCAACACGGAGAAGACCGGACTGCACAAGCGCGTCTAATCGGGCAATTAGACGCTGAAAATTAGACGGCACCATGGAGACGAGGACGCCAGCAACGGAACAGGTAAGTGAATAACTTCTGTATAGCTCATAATTAATGCACAATGTACATTACAAAGTGCATTAATATGGCCATACAGAAGTGTATAACCCCACTTTGTTTCGCGGGACAACCCCTTTAAGGAGGGTTATTAAAAATAGACAAAGGAAGAGCTACCAACCAGGTGGACCCACCAACGGTGGGCAGACTAGATATGCGAAAACTAAAAACTGGTATCTTGGCACCACTCTCCAATACAAGTAGTAAGACAATAAGATGAAATATCCAACCTCTCTTTAAGAAAATGAACTAAAAGCCAGCAGAAAATACGCGTTTCGGGGTGAACCCCTTTCTCAGTCAAGTTGAGGACCCAAAAGTGCTGGCGGCAATCAGGAGAGCAAGGGGACTGTGTACTACCCAACGTGACTGATGAAGGCATTCACCCTGAAACACGTATCTTCTGCTGGCTTTTAATCTATGTAATAAAAGAGAAGTTGGATATTTCACCCTATTGTCTTGCGACTTTTATTGGAGAGCGGCGCCAAGATACGTTTTTCTTTTCACATAAACTTAGGCTAGACATTCTTAAAACTCGACAGATTTATCATTCGGCAGAGCTACTGTGATAAATCTGATGCATTTTAAAACTGTCTAGTCTAAGTTTGCACAGTCTAACTTTTAGATAGTATTAGTAACATAAGCCCCAATGTCACTGCGGCAACAAGTCAAGTGATTGCAGCTCACCTGGGGACTCATTGGATGTTTGGATCCTCCAATGAGATCAATGGTGCAAGCGAGACATACCTGTCGTACTAACCAGGACAATCCACCTGTGAACTGGTCTTCATATTGAAAAAATTGCCCTTTATTCATCAAAAACTGCAACACGCCCCCCCCCCCCAAAAAAAAACTGCTGACATGACTTTTTAATGTTTTTTGATGATAATTTTTTTATTTTTTTTTTAATATGAAGATGGGTGCTGAAAATATTTGTTGGGCCTATTCAAAGCAATGACTACCCTCTGATGAAGCCGTAATATACAGTAAAATATGTCAGGGGGGCTTTGTGGACCATTTTAACATCAGCTATGTGCCTCCAAAATGGAACTACCTACAGTCTGTAAAATGTATCTAGTAATTAGACAGATAGGTGTTTTCAACTTATCCTTCGCATTACTTATAACCAACAAGGATGAAAATGAAGTCTTAATAGGTGGCGGGGATCCTAGGAGGGCCAGAAGGACCAATAGACGGTATACAAAAAGTACATGTAGATTTTGGCACCAGGTCAATTGAAATCTGTATTGAGCCAAAACTCCTGACAAGTGAATTTGGTGGGGGTGAATGAAAGAGGAATCTCGACAGTAAATAGAGTGAAACCTTACCAAAAGACATCTTCTTGTGAAGACCACCCCTGATCTAAGCCAGACTTTTTCTCTCATGGATGTTCAGTCACCTTCTACTATATCTATAATATATTCCCCTTTAAATGAGTTTTCCAGTGAAATTGATGACCTATCCTCAGAATAGCTCATCAATATCAGATCTGCGACGGTCCAATACCTGGTACCCCACCGATCAGCTGATGTGAAGGATCTACATTGCGGCAGAAGACTCATGACTCCATTTTTTGTGCAGTGGCCTGGAATGGTACTGCAGCTCTCTCCCATTGAAGTGAATGTGTGAGAGCGCCAGTATCATTCCAGGCCACTACACATCGGATGTAGTTGTGAGTCTCCCGGAACACTGCGGCTCCTTTACATCAGATGATAAGTCAGGATGACAAGTGTTGGACACCAATATTAACAATCTATTCTGAGAATAGGTCATCAATATTATTCTAATGGCAAGAACATTACTTTTTTTCACTGTAATTCTGAAAGTAGAGTTCTATTCCTCCATTGTTGTTTATTATTTTATAGTTTGTGGGTAAAAAAAAGTCAAATCTTGGATAACAACTTCAACCTATTATACAACTTTATTATGTAAAAAATGGCACAACAGTGTCTCTCAAGCCACTGAATCCTTGCTACTGCTGACAGATGGAATGCAGAACTTCCTTCATAATATCAATTTTCCATTTTTTTATAGTAAATTTTTAAATAATGCATCCTGGTAAATAACATATGAATCTTGAAAAGGGAGAGAACGTTAAAAAAACAAAAACAAAAAGAAAATAAAAATTTCAGTGAGGCAGTGGAGAAACAGATGCAGCAAAATGTGACAGCTACTTGCATTATAGACACATTTCTTACTTGGCCTAGTTTTCACCATATCATTAACACTTCATTTGTTTTATTCTGTGGCATCAGATGGTTTATTAAGTTTAATCACTAATTTTCTATAGCTGGAAATCAATGGCGCTTTGATATTTGATAATTAGTACACATTATATACCATAAAATACTTAAAATTCATAATAGCACAGAAATTAGCAGCCTTAGAGCTTACGTTTTTGTCAGATCCTAATAAACTGCTAACACAAATAATTACTGTAAACTTGCCCTTGTGTACAAAAATATAATTACTATATATAATTACTTCAGTATAATACCGCCTCCTATATAGAAAAATATAACTAATGTAATACTGCCCTCATGAACGAGAATATAAATATAATGATACTGCACCTGTGAACAGGAATATAACTACTATAATACTGCCCCCTATATACAAGAATATAACTACTATAATACTGCCCCCTATGTACAAGAATATAACTACTATAATACTGCCCCTATGTACAAAAATATAACTACTATAATACTGCCCCTATGTACAAGAGTATAACTACTATAATACTGCCCCCTATGTACAAGAATATAACTACTATAATACTGCCCCCTATGTACAAGAATATAACTACTATAATACTGCCCCTATGTACAAGAATATAACTACTATAATACTGCCCCCTATGTACAAGAATATAACTACTATAATACTGCTCCCTATGTACAAGAATATAACTACTATAATACTGTCCCCTATGTACAAGAATATAACTAGTATAATACTGCCCCCTATGTACAAGAATATAACTACTATAATACTGCTCCCATGTACAAGAATATAATTACTATAATACTGCTCCTATGTACAAGAATATAACTACTATAATACTGCCCCTATGTACAAGAATATAACTACTATAATACTGCCACCTATGTACAAGAATATAACTACTATAATACTGCCCCCTATCTACAAGAATATAACTACTATAATACTGCCCCTATGTACAAGAATATAACTACTATAATACTGCCCCCTATGTACAAGAATATAAGTGCTATAATTCTGCCCCCTATGTACAAGAATATAACTACTATAATACTGCCCCTATGTACAAGAATATAACTACTATAATACTGCCCCTATGTACAAGAATATAACTACTATAATACTGCCACCTATGTACAAGAATATAACTACTATAATACTGCCCCCTATCTACAAGAATATAACTACTATAATACTGCCCCTATGTACAAGAATATAACTACTATAATACTGCCCCCTATGTACAAGAATATAAGTGCTATAATTCTGCCCCCTATGTACAAGAATATAACTACTATAATACTGCCCCTATGTACAAGAATATAACTACTATAATACTGCCCCTATGTACAAGAATATAACTACTATAATACTGCCCCCTATGTACAAGAATATAACTATTATAATACTGCCCCCTATGTACAAGCATATAACTACTGTAATACTGCCCCCTATGTACAAGAATATAACTACTATAATATTGCCCCCATGTACAAGAATATAACTAGTATAATACTGCCCACTATGTACAAGAATATAACTAGTATAATACTGCTCCCTATGTACAAGAATATAACTACTATAATACTGCCTCCTATGTACAAGAATATAACTACTATAATACTGACCCCTATGTACAAGAATATAACTACTATAATACTGCTCCCTATGTACAAGAATATAACTTCTATAATACTGCCCCCTATGTACAAGAATATAAGTACTATAATACTGCCCCCTATGTACAAGAATATAACTATTATAATATTGCCCCCTATGTACAAGCATATAAATACTGTAATACTGCCCCCTATGTACAAGAATATAACTACTATAATACTACCCCCTATGTACAAGAATATAACTACTATAATACTGCCTCCTATGTACAAGAATATAACTACTATAATACTGCCCCCATGTACAAGAATATAACTACTATAATACTGCCTCCTATGTACAAGAATATAACTACTATAATACTGCCCCCATGTACAAGAATATAACTACTATAATACTGCCCCTACATACAAGAATATAACTACTATAATACTGCCCCCTATGTACAAGAATATAACTACTATAATACTGCCCCTATGTACAGGAATATAACTACTATAATACTGCCCCCTATGTACAAGAATATAACTACTATAATACTGCCCCCTATGTACAAGAATATAACTACTATAATACTGCCCCCTATGTACAAGAATATAACTACTATAATACCGCCCCCGATCAGCAGTAGTAAATATCCCATGAGGCAGCAGAGTTCTGATATCTGTCTGAAATTACACTTTAATATCTAGCTTCCCAATTACGTGCTGTATTGATATAGCAGTAGTTTGTGAGTTTGGCTTTTGAGTGTACGGTATAATTTGTCTTCTCGGTGTATCGGTAATACCGGGGTGATTTGTGCTTTCAGTCTCCTTTTCTTTAGCGTGCTTGAAGTTCTACATTGGAGGGAAAGGTCTGGCATTATGTAAGCCGAGTATGAAAATCCACACGGTGATATTTTCGTACAAACTGTAGCCTGAGATCGTTTTTTAAGATGGAACAACACAAATTGCATGTGAAGCGCATATCGCAAACAGTTTCCACCTACTGCAGTACTTAAGGATTAGCTCACTCTGAAATTTAGAACAAGATAATCTTTTCTATTCTCTAGGCAATTTTAGCTGTCATATGGAAGATAGAGGCAACCCAAATGTGTACCTGGGAATAGCTATGCAGCAAAATGCAGAAGGCACTGCAGGCTCGTACCGGAAGCAGCCGGGAGAGTTCTCTTCTCATAAGTGGCTACATAACATAGCATACACAGCAGAGGGTGCGGCACTACTCGCTCCTGTTGTCCTTAGAGGTCGTGTCCAGCCCAATGACCAATATTCTGTATTGTTACAATGTATCTAAAATTAATACTTTAACAACTTTTCAAATCATATTCACTCCTTCTTGCAAACCTACCGAAAAAACATGCTGAAAAAAATGCTATAAAACACAGTGAATCAAGCCTGAAAGAGTTTTTCTGAGACTTTTACTTTTGATGATCTATCATCAGAATTAGTCAATAGTTGATTGATGAGGAATGGCCACTCGGGATCTCCACCAATCAGCTGATCCCTGGGCCCGCGGTCAGTGCAGACAGAGCTGCAAGCAGATAGCGCTGTCCATATTGCAGTGGCCTGGTGTGGTACTGCAGGCAAAGCTCCTATTGAACTCAATAGAGTACCAATGTGGGCTGCTGCAATACTGACACAACAACAGGCTGTGCAAAAAAATCCCACAGTGAGTACAGAGGCTAATGTGTTTTTTACACACCTGTAGACTTATGGCCAAAATAGGACACGCTGCATTTTTTTTTACACATGCAAGATGGGTCAATGTAAAAAAGGCATGTCTGAATACACCGATTTAATTCAATGGGTCTGTATTCAGTCAATAAAAAAGAGGAACAGAACATATGCCCACATGAATGTGCCCTAATGGTGGCGGCACACGGGCATAGGAGTCTACGGGGGTGCGCAAATGTACACACGGGTATGCGCAAAGCACTGCATATACCTGCGAACATCAACACCTCAATAGACTAATTAACCTTTTAAATCAGCGGTGCCTGCACAAATCTGCTCAGTATTCGTGCAGGCATGGGCGCAAACAAAAACTTGTTCATTGTACAAATACATTGCGCATGAGCGAGCATTTTTGTACCTATGCTCGTGTGCCGCAGGCCTTACATGCAGATTTAGATACAGAATTGAAAATGGCCGAATTCTGCTGGCAATTCCACTGTAAAATCCACAGCCATGCCAATGATGATCACTGCGTTTGCGCACACTGGGAACTGCAACTGAGCCCCACCGCCGGTCATATAATGCAAAAGTGGCATCACATGACCGATGTATCACATGAACACCAGCAGCTCAGTGGCAGTTCCCGGTGTGCGCTGCCCTGTGGATACCATCCATCTTTGGAAAGTGAGAGGATTGCTGAAATCAGCTGGGGCTCCCTATAGTTGGGGCCCAGTTACAGATTTGCATTGGGGTCCAGGAGCCAGTGGTGTAGGAAGGAGGGTGCGACAGGTGCGGGCCGCCCCAGGTGCTATCACTGAGGGGTGTGACGAAAAACTTTTCTGCACCGGGTACCACCTGACCTTTCTACCCCACTGTGAGGAGTTACAAGTTTCATTTCTGGCTGTCACCCAGCTTTCTCGGGACACAATGGCTTTTATATCATGATAATTTCCAAAGAAATATCTAAAATTACGGAAGATGTCTCTTCCGCCAGCGATGTAGTTAAAGCCTTCTCTAACTACAGGCAGTGAAATGAAGCACAATGCAAGCGATTCAATTAAATGAATGTCACACTCAGACTAATTATTATGGCGGTACGATGGAGTAAATATTACCAAGGAGGCAGATCTAAAACTCATTTTCCTGGTTTTCCCTATGGATGGGAATCTATGTTATTGTATTTTATGAGTTGGAGTCATTACTTCATGATCTCTTCTTCCCTTCAGGATTGCGGCAGCCTATTTCACAAATAATTAACGCCCTTGAAGCAGAGAATAGGCAGACTGACAGTCTCATTATTGCAACGTGCTCTAAAATATATTCCGAAGCAACGCTTCCCAACTTGTGTATGAGGCGCTCACTGTCTCTGTGTCTAGAGGCTTTGCTTTGAAATCACACTGAAATCCCAGCGCTGTCACACTGTTCTACGCTGTAAAAGTTACCATCTCCGGCACGTCGCTGCTTATATCGCCAGCCTCGCTGCTCATGGCAGTAACAGAATCTAGCACAGAGCGACTGAACCTCCGTCTACCGCTAATACATGCTAATCGGTAAAAACTATTAGGCTCTAAAGGTGTACCCACCGTAAGGGCCGCACGGAGGAGGAACCATGTCCCTTCATTTAGGAAAAATCCAGAAAAGAGGAAATCATATGTAAAAAAAAAGGAGGACGTTACAGCTACAATAACGTAAAAGGTTACGAATAGTAGCACAATGGTTACAATGCGGCATCAATACAGCATCAAACACTACTGACCTGCCATGCCCAAATAACAATGTCATATATACCCAAATAAAACCACCGTGTAGTACAGTAAGGGCGCTTTAAGATGGGTCAAAAAAGGGACCCTTATGCCCTGTTTAGACACTTATGCCCCGTTCAGAAAATCGTTCAAATGAATGAAACTGAATTGGAAAAACGACTGAACGATGAATGTGAACCACTGAACGATAAGTGCCCAAGACTAAATGGACTGCCCGTGCTGGTGATGATGTTACCAGCTCTTTCCAACGGGCAAACGAGAATCGTGAGATTCTCTGGTCGTGTAAAAGGGCCATTAGTTGGATGGAATCTAAGGAGTTACTCAGTCAGGTAATACCTTCGAGTAATACCCCTTGTTGCTAGGAGGGGGTCCAGCCAAAGCCACTGATTTGGCTAAATGGGTGTAAACTAGAGATGAGCGAACGCGTTCGTCCGAGCTTGATATTCGTGCGAATATTAGGGTGTTCGGGATGTTCGTTATTCGTGACGAACACCATGCGGTGTTCTGGTTACTTTCACTTCCTTCCCTGAGACGTTAGCGCGCTTTTCTGGCCAATTGAAAGACAGGGAAGGCATTACAACTTCCCCCTGCAACGTTTAAGCCCTATACCACCCCCCTGCTGTGAGTGGCTGGCGAGATCAGGTGTTCGCCTAATATAAAAGTCGGCCCCTCCCGCGGCTCGCCTCAGATGCGGTGTGAGTTAGATGAGGGACAGTGCTGTTTATACCGGAGCTGCTGTAGGGAAAGAATTGGTAGTTAGTGTAGGCTTCAAGACCCCCCAAAGGTCCTTATTAGGGCCACTGATAGCTGTGTGTTGGCTGCTGTTAGCAGTGGGATTTTTTTTTTTTTCTCAAAATCGCCTCTGCAGACCGTTGCACCTGGCATTAGGGACAGAAGTGCTGCATAGGCAGGGAGAGTGTTAGGAGTGAGTGTAGCCTTCAAGAACCTCAACGGTCCTTTCTAGGGCCATATTTATCCGTGTGCAGTACTGTCCAGGCTGCTGTTGGCTGTGCTGCATTTTTTTTGGGCTTCTCAAAATCGCCTCTGCAGAGCATTGCACCCTCCATTGATACTGCAGGGAAAGAATTGTATAGGCAGGGCCACAACACAGTTATTATTCATAGAATATACGCAGTGCTGCCTGTTGGTGGGAAAAAACTGAAAACAAATCTATTTGTCCAGCCTGTGTCCGTCCTTACGCCTGTGGAGACGTGTGAGCTGCGTGAAAAACATTGCTAAATCATACGCAGCCAGCTACGCTTTACTGCTGGGTTCGCCATTTGCTTTCCTTAATTGGGAAAAAAAAATACCTGCTCTCCAAGAGTTATAATAACTCTGCTACCCTCACGTTCTGTGACACATAAGCAGGGACACAGCGCAGTTATTAAACTTCGCAGGTTCATTGAATATACGCAGTGCTGCCTGTTGGTGGGAAAAAACTGAAAACAAATCTATTTGTCCAGCCTGTGTCCGTCCTTACGCCTGTGTAGACGTGTGAGCTGCGTGAAAAACATTGCTAAATCATACGCAGCCAGCTACGCTTTACTGCTGGGTTCGCCATTTGCTTTCCTTAATTGGGAAAAAAAAATACCTGCTCTCCAAGAGTTATAATAACTCTGCTACCCTCACGTTCTGTGACACATAAGCAGGGACACAGCGCAGTTATTAAACTTCGCAGGTTCATAGAATATACGCAGTGCTGCCTGTTGGTGGGAAAAAACTGAAAACAAATCTATTTGTCCAGCCTGTGTCCGTCCTTACGCCTGTGTAGACGTGTGAGCTGCGTGAAAAACATTGCTAAATCATACGCACCCAGCTACGCTTTACTGCTGGGTTCGCCATTTGCTTTCCTTAATTGGGAAAAAAAATACCTGCTCTCCAAGAGTTATAATAACTCTGCTACCCTCACGTTCTGTGACACATAAGCAGGGACACAGCGCAGTTATTAAACTTCGCAGGTTCATTGAATATACGCAGTGCTGCCTGTTGGTGGGAAAAAACTGAAAACAAATCTATTTGTCCAGCCTGTGTCCGTCCTTACGCCTGTGTAGACGTGTGAGCTGCGTGAAAAACATTGCTAAATCATACGCACCCAGCTACGCTTTACTGCTGGGTTCGCCATTTGCTTTCCTTAATTGGGAAAAAAAATACCTGCTCTCCAAGAGTTATAATAACTCTGCTACCCTCACGTTCTGTGACACATAAGCAGGGACACAGCGCAGTTATTAAACTTCGCAGGTTCATTGAATATACGCAGTGCTGCCTGTTGGTGGGAAAAAACTGAAAACAAATCTATTTGTCCAGCCTGTGTCCGTCCTTACGCCTGTGTAGACGTGTGAGCTGCGTGAAAAACATTGCTAAATCATACGCAGCCAGCTACGCTTTACTGCTGGGTTCGCCATTTGCTTTCCTTAATTGGGAAAAAAAAATACCTGCTCTCCAAGAGTTATAATAACTCTGCTACCCTCACGTTCTGTGACACATAAGCAGGGACACAGCGCAGTTATTAAACTTCGCAGGTTCATTGAATATACGCAGTGCTGCCTGTTGGTGGGAAAAAACTGAAAACAAATCTATTTGTCCAGCCTGTGTCCGTCCTTACGCCTGTGTAGACGTGTGAGCTGCGTGAAAAACATTGCTAAATCATACGCACCCAGCTACGCTTTACTGCTGGGTTCGCCATTTGCTTTCCTTAATTGGGAAAAAAAATACCTGCTCTCCAAGAGTTATAATAACTCTGCTACCCTCACGTTCTGTGACACATAAGCAGGGACACAGCACAGTTATTAAACTTAGATAATTCATTCACTAGAGGCAGTGGGGCCTTTCGTTTTCCAAAAAGGGCAAAAATTATATTTGGCCTGCAGTCTTGCGCCAATTTATTTCCTGCCTGGGAAATCTAATCACTGGTAATACAGCATGCTGAGGGGTAGGGGTAAGCCTAGAGGACGTGGACGTGGACGTGGCCGAGGACGCGGAGGGCCAAGTGAGGGTGTGGGCACAGGCCAAGCTCCTGATCCAGGTGTGTCGCAGCTGTCTGCTGCGCGATTAGGAGAGAGGCACGTTTCTGGCGTCCCCACATTCATCGCCCAATTAATGGGTCCACGCGGGAGACGGTTATTAGAAAATGAGCAGTGTGAGCAGGTCCTGTCCTGGATGGCAGAAAGTGCTTCGAGCAACCTATCGTCTACCCGCAGTTCTGCGCCGTCCACTGCTGCCAATCCGAATCCTCTGTCTGCTGCTCCTCCTTCCTCCCAGCCTCCTCAGTCCACTACAATGACACCTGCTCAGGAGCGGGAACACTCCCAGGAACTGTTCTCGGGCCCCTGCTTAGATTGGGCAGCAGCGGTTCCTCTCCCACCAGAGGAGTTTATCGTCACTGATGCCCAACCATTCGAAAGTTCCCGGGGTCCGGGGGAAGAGGCTGGGGACTTCCGCCAACTGTCTCAACAACTTTCTGTGGGTGAGGAGGACGATGACGATCAGACACAGTTGTCTTGCAGTGAGGTAGTAGTAAGGGCAGTAAGTCCCAGGGAGCAGCGCACAGAGGATTCGGAGGAAGAGCAGCAGGACGATGAGGTGACTGACCCCACCTGGTGTGCAACGCTTACTCAGGAGGACAGGTCTTCAGAGGGGGAGTCAAGGGCATCAGCAGGGCAGGTTGCAAGAGGCAGTGCGGTGGCCAGGGGTAGAGGCAGGGCCAGACCGAATAATCCACCAAGTGTTTCCCAAAGCGCCCCCTCGCGCCATGCCACCCTGCGTAGGCCGAGGTGCTCTAAGGTCTGGCAGTTTTTCACAGAGACGCCTGACGACCGACGAACAGTGGTGTGCAACCTTTGTCGCGCAAAGCTCAGCCGGGGAGCCAACACCAACAGCCTCACCACCACCACCATGCGCAGACATATGATGGCCAAGCACCCCGCAAGGTGGGACAAAGGCCGTTCACCGTCTCCGGTTTGCACCCCTGCCTCTCCCCCTGTGCCCCAACCTGCCACTGAGATGCAACCCCCCTCTCAGGACACAGGCACTACCGCCTCATGGCCTGCACCCACACCCTCATCTCCGCTGTCCTCGGCCCCATCCAGCAGTGTAGTTCAGCGCACCGTTCAGCCGTCGCTTGCGCAAGTGTTCGAGCGCAAGCGCAAGTACGCCGCCACGCACCCGCACGCTCAAACGTTAACCGTCCGCATCGCAAAATTCATCAGCCTTGAGATGCTGCCGTATAGGGTTGTGGAAACGGAGTCCTTCAAAAGTATCATGGAGGCGGCGGCCCCGCGCTACTCAGTTCCCAGTCGCCACTACTTTTCCCGATGTGCCGTCCCAGCCCTGCACGACCACGTCTCCCGCAACATTGTGCGCGCCCTCACCAACGCGGTTACTGCCACGGTCCACTTAACTACGGACACGTGGACAAGCACAGGCGGGCAGGGCCACTACATCTCCCTGACGGCACATTGGGTGAATTTAGTGGAGGCTGGGACAGAGTCAGAGCCTGGGACCGCTCACGTCCTACCCACCCCCAGAATTGCGGGCCCCAGCTCGGTGCTGGTATCTGCGGAGGTGTATGCTTCCTCCACTAAAGCACCCTCCTCCTCCTCCTCCTCCTCTGTCTCACAATCAAGATGTGTTAGCAGCAGCATGTCGCCAGCAGTCGGTGTCGCGCGGTGTGGCAGCACAGCGGTGGGCAAGCGTCAGCAGGCCGTGCTGAAACTACTCAGCTTAGGCGATAAGAGGCACACGGCCCACGAACTGCTGCAGGGTCTGACACAGCAGACCGACCGCTGGCTTGCGCCGCTGAGCCTCCAACCGGGCATGGTCGTGTGTGACAACGGCCGTAACCTGGTGGCGGCTCTGCAGCTTGGCAGCCTCACGCACGTGCCATGCCTGGCCCACGTCTTTAATTTGGTGGTTCAGCGGTTTCTGAAAAGCTACCCACGCTTGTCAGACCTGCTCGTAAAGGCGCGCCGGCTCTGCGCACATTTCCGCAAGTCCCACACGGACGCTGCCACCCTGCGCACCCTGCAACATCACTTTAAGCTGCCAGTGCACCGACTGCTGTGCGACGTGCCCACACGGTGGAACTCTACGCTCCACATGTTGGCCAGGCTCTATGAACAACGGAGAGCTATAGTCGAATACCAACTCCAACATGGGCGGCGCAGTGGGAGTCAGCCTCCTCAATTCCTTTCAGAAGAGTGGGCCTGGTTGGCAGACATCTGCCATGTCCTTGGTAATTTTGAGGAGTCTACCCAGGTGGTGAGCGGCGATGCTACAATCATTAGCGTCACCATTCCTCTGCTATGCATCTTGAGAAATTCCCTGCAAACCATAAAGGCAGCTGCTTTGCGCTCGGAAACGGGGGCGGGGGAAGACAGTATGCCGCTGGATAGTCAGGGCACCCTCCTGTCTATTTCTCAGCGCGTACAGGAGGAGGAGGAGGAGCATGAGGAGGATGAGGAGGAGGGGGAAGAGACAGCTTGGCCCGCTGCTGACGGTACACCGGCTGATTGCCTGTCATCCTTTCAGCGTGTATGGCCTGAGGAGGAGGAGGAGGAGGAGGAGGATCCTGAAAGTGATCTTCCTAGTGAAGACAGCCATGTGTTGCGTACAGGTACCCTGGCACACATGGCTGACTTCATGTTAGGATGCCTTTCTCGTGACCCTCGCGTTGCACGCATTCTGGCCACGACGGATTACTGGGTGTACACACTGCTCGATCCACGGTATAAGGAGAACCTGCCCACTCTGATTCCCGAAGAGGAAAGGGGTTCGAGAGTGTTGCTATACCACAGGACCCTTGCGGACAAGCTGATGGTAAAATTCCCAGCCGACAGCGCTAGTGGCAGAAGGCGCAGTTCCGAGGGCCATGTTGCAGGGGATGTGCGTAGATCGAGCAGCATGTACATCCCAGGCAGTGCAACAGTCTTTAAGGGCCTGGCCAGCTTTATGGCTCCCCACCAAGACTGTGTCACCGCTCCCCAGTCACGGCTGAGTCGGCGGGAGCACTGCAAAAGGATGGTGAGGGAGTACGTAGCGGATCGCACGACCATCCTTGGTGACGCCTCTGCCCCCTACAACTACTGGGTGTCGAAGCTGGACACGTGGCCTGAACTAGCCCTGTATGCCCTTGAGGTGCTTGCTTGTCCTGCGGCTAGCGTGTTGTCGGAGAGGGTGTTTAGTGCGGCTGGGGGAATCATCACAGATAAGCGTAGCCGCTTGTCAACCGACAGTGCCGACAGGCTAACACTCATCAAGATGAACAAAGGCTGGATTTCCCCAGACTTCTGTTCTCCACCAGCGGACAGCAGCGATACGTAAGCAATACGTAGGCTGCACCCGCGGATGGAAGCTACGTTCTCTCTCACCATCCAAAACGGGGACATTTCTGCTTCATCAATCTGTGTCTAATATTCCTCCTCCTCCTCCTCCTGCTCCACCTCCTGAAACCTCACGTAATCACGCTGAACGGGCAATTTTTCTTAGGGCCACAAGGCTCACTCAAATAATTTTTCAGAACAATTTTTATAAGTTTCAATGCGCTTAAAAGCATTGGAACTTTAACTTGAACCAATTTTTCGTTACACTGGGCTGCCTCCAGGCCTAGTTACCACTTAAGCCACATTAACCAAAGCGATTAATGGGTTTCACCTGCCCTCTTGGCTGGCCATGGCCAATTTTTGGGATGTACATTAGTACTGTTGATACAGCAATTTGTGTGGGCCCTCGCCTACAGTGTAATCAAATTAATTTTTAGCCCACCTGCATTACAGCTGACGTTACCTCAGCTGTGTTGGGCAATGCAATGGGATATTTTTGTGTACCGCCGGTGGGTTCCAGGGAGCCACCCATGCTGTAGGTGCACACTGAGTTTTTAATACATCTGTACACTTCTAAAGAACCCGTCTGACCGGGGCATGCAGTGTGGGCCGAAGCCCACCTGTATTACGCACGACATTACTACCTCAGCTGTGTTGGGCAATGCAATGGGATATTTCTATGTACCGCCGGTGGCTTCCTGGCACCCACCCAGGCAGTGGGTCCACAGGGAGTTAAACCTACATGTGTCCACTTGTAAAGAATCCCAGTCTGACTGGGGCATGCAGTGTGGGCCGAAGCACACCTGTATTACGCACGACATTACTACCTCAGCTGTGTTGGGCAATGCAATGGGATATTTCTATGTACCGCCGGTGGCTTCCTGGCACCCACCCAGGCAGTGGGTCCACAGGGAGTTAAACCTACATGTGTCCACTTGTAAAGAATCCCAGTCTGACTGGGGCATGCAGTGTGGGCCGAAGCCCACCTGTATTACGCACGACATTACTACCTCAGCTGTGTTGGGCAATGCAATGGGATATTTTTGTGTACCGCCGGTGGGTTCCAGGGAGCCACCCATGCTGTGGGTCGACAGGGACTTCACAATAGGGAGTTGTACCTGCCTGTGTCTATGAATTAAAAAGCCCGGTCTGACTGGGGCATGCAGACACCTTGACAGAATGAATAGTGTGTGGCACATAGGTTCCCCATTGCTATGCCCACGTGTGCAGCTCCAGATGGCGGTGGCACAGGATTCTATTTCTCATTGCTTCTGTACAGCATTGTGGGCTATCGCTCCGCCACTTTTAAAGAGGGTCGCTGCCTAGCCGTGCCAACCTCTGCAGTGTATGCCTGCGGTCCCTCGTCATGGCAGACGCAATTCTAAATAGACATGAGCGTGGTGTGGCATGAGGGCAGCTGAAGGCTGCGCAGGGACACTTTGGTGTGCGCTGTGGGGGGGAGGGGGTGCGGTTGGGCAGCATGTAACTCAGGAGAAGTGGCAGTGGAGTGTCATGCAGGCAGTGATTGTGCTTTGTTGGAGGTAGTGTGGTGCTTAGCAAAGGTATGCCATGCTAATGAGCGCTTTTCAGAAGTAAAAGTTGTTGGGAGGGGGGGGGGGCCCACTCTTGCCGCTATTGTGGCTTAATAGTGGGACCTGTGAACTTAGGATGCAGCCCAACATGTAGCCCCTCGCCTGCCCTATCCGTCACTGTGTCATTCCCATCACTTTCCTGAATTGCCCAGATTTTCACACATGAAAACCTTAGCGAGCATCGGCAAAATACAAAAATGTTCTGGTCGCCCATTGACTTCAATGGGGTTCGTTGTTCGAAACGAACCCTCGAGCATCACGGGAAGTTCGTTACGAATAACGAACACCCGAACATTTTGGTGTTCGCTCATCTCTAGTGTAAACCAAAAAAGAGTTATCCCAGTTCAACTAGACATGTCTGATCAGTGAGAGCAGTGGCATACATAGAAAAGATGGGCCCCCTAGCAAACATTTACATGGGTCCTCGATTGTGGTGTCCGGTTGTGCCACCCTGGACAGGAGGTACTGGTGGTTGCTTCCCATTCCATACTTTTTTGCTTGCTAACAATTCAGTTCCTCTTTAGAGCAAGGTCCTCTATATGTTAGCACTACCCAGCAGCAAAAAGGATGGTGCAATCAGAGCTTAGGCTCCATGCATCCAAGGGCCCTATAGTAGTTGCATGGTTTGCCTGTATGCCCTTGAATGGGGGTCTACCCGCTACACAGTGGCAAGGGTGTACATACCATAGAGGCAGGCATGAGAAGAAGAGGTCCAGCTCAGACTGACCTTATTGAAACAGTTAAGTAGGAACACCACACTTTCTATCTACAAGGTGGCATGGTAGCAAGCTCTGGGGTCTTCTGTCTCAGAATGAAAGGGTATGATGACATTGACCTACACGGAGCCAATTTTGAGTTGTGTTACAGAGCCGCTTTTGGATCTACAGTAAGTACACCCTTGTCCAGGGGCGTAACTATAGAGGGTGCAGGGGATGCGGTTGCACCCAGACCCAGGAGCCTTAGAGGGCCCATAAGGCCTCTCTTCTCCATATAGGGAACCCAGTACTATGAGTAAAGCATTATAGTTGGGGGCCCTGTTACAGGTTTTGCATCGGGCCCGGGAGCTTCAAGTTACGCCTCTGCCCTTGTCCATTGGGTATGTCTTAGTAGTAACCTAGACAGGTGTACAGGATGTTATAGCATACAAAGGGGTCACCCTACTGTAGCTTGGGTGCCAATTTTGGGGGGATAGAAATGGGCTTGGAATACGGGTTCAACAAATACGTATAGATGTAATGTACCTTAGCCATACAATGTATAGTACGTGTCCGTGATCCAAATATAACCCTTCGCTCTACGCTACATATGATAACAGAGGGGGCTGCGAATCTTACGGTACAAAATAATTAACAAAGCTTCACGACACATGAATTCCAATCTCCCGGCCGTACTTACAATAGCACGGTAATTAAACAGTATAGCCGCCCGCACGCTGCATGCAATGAAATTGTCACCCGTCTGAGAAGACAACATGACCTGTTGCAAATGAAAAATTTGAAAAAAATTTCATGTTCTTGGAAAGGGAGGGGGCAAGCAAAGGTTAATAATGAACGCACAGTACATTTTCACATGCAAATGAGACTCGTTCCCCTTTGGAAGGGCCGGTAGATCTGTAATTAAAGAAAACAAATGCGGAATTTAAATAAGTGCACTAATGAACTCTAAAAATATCTGTTTCCACTCCGCAGTGATAGGTCTGCTTGCTGGACATCATACAATAATTGCTTGTGAACTTTGCCAAGTCTTGTGTATTAAGCCAGACAATGAAATTGAAAGACTCGGGGATTTAATGAGATGGAACCTCCGGCCCTTTTCAAAAAGATCTTATTATAATGCCAGGCGAGCTCTCGAGACAAGAAAGGATGGCAGTGAGTGCGAGTGGTCTAAGTACCACACGAGTGATGCCATTCTGGACTCAAGAGCCTACCGTGCCTTCGTCCTTTCACAGAAGAAGCAGACTCTTAAGGATGGCGATTCATTGTAGACAAAGATAGAACTTGGTCTGAAAATCAGTGGGGGAAAAATATCAGCCGCGAAGCAACATGTGTTCAAGGAAGTGACTTCATGTATGTAGATGCATGTACATAGATATTTTAACGTAGGGCTCTCAACTGCTCTCATGGGGACCACAAAGATGCACAGAAGGGGGTGCACATAGAGAAAAAACCAAACTAGACCCAACTTGTGATGCCTTCTTTACCCTCAAACCAACCTAGAATAGGAGGGTTGGCGTTTGTTAACCCACTTTCCATCCTGTGAAGAAGTGGAACCTTTCATGGGTTCATAATACCCATAAGGAATGGGTTAAGGGTCATTGTGAACTAGAGCTCCTCTATCCTCTGGCAACTTCCACAGATACATTTGGCCTTGGACTAGAGGTACTATGAGAACATGGTCATCGTATAGAGTAGAGTTGATCATTTAGAAAAAGCCTGTCCTAACAGAACCCCAATCGGTCCATTTTTGAAGTTTCTCCATAGGAGAAAAAAAACAATTGTATATCATCGATTTAGGGAAGGTTGCACCAACCTTTTGATCTGTGATCAACAAGAGGTGATCTCCGACCAAATAGAAATACATTTCACCAAAGCGTTTCAGCTTGTGATCGAGGTTCAAATCTTGGATTAATTTGATCCTCCAATTTTGGCAGATCAAATCAGTTGATCTAAGTTCAACTGGCAAAATCCAAGATGGCGGGCTAGCCTGATAGGCTTTTCATGCGTAGTAATATTGCACTTACGTTTGCTGGTGGTAGCGGCCTTGTTTTTACTATTACTATGAATAGTGGAAAGATCGCTATGAAAGCTGGGAAGATCACCTGGCTACAGTCACCAATCACTGATAGATTATTTCTATGTTAAGCCTTTGCTTGCAGATCAAGGGAACTTGGTTTTGCAAATCTTAGATCAAAAAACGTTGGTGCAACACATTTTTCGTAAACCAAGTTCAACAGATGATCACAACTTACCTAAACCAGGATCAACAGTATGGTTGGTGCAACTGGCCCTTAGTGATACTAACTAAATCAGATGGCCTAGTTTATACTCATCCGCTTTGTCCTGTATGGGCTCTTCTTAGATTACTCTCCCAGTGCTGTGAATGGTCCCCACAGCTCAGTGTCTATGGGTGATGTCAGACTTGATTGACAGTAAGTGGTTGGGACTACCCACTTGACACATTCCCAGCTCTGGGAGCTGAAGCTAAGAGTAGCCCAAATGGGTCAACAAGGGTGAGTAAAACTAAAAGAAAGACATCACTGGAGTCAGCGGGGCCACAGCTGCAAAGCTATGTAGCCAGCTCCGCTGACCTAATAGGTCACCTTTGAAGGGGCACAAAGCTCAGTACTGAGTAATGATGCCGATAATACGTCACATGACCCCTCAGGCCACTGATTGGCTGTAGTGATCATGTGCTGGCAACTTGTAAACAAGTAGGGTCCAACGGATTATATGCACTTGATTGGTGGGGAATTAGAGTGGTAGACACTGGACAACCCCTTTTAAAACAGGCACACAAAAAATCGGTAGCCTCATCTGCTTAAACGGATTGTCTGGTTACCGATCAACATTTCCCCGATAGCTGCAACTGTGTTAAAATAACAAAAAGAGCTGTACTTACCCATCTTGGGCCATGGGGATTGTAGCCTTACCGTCCTCCCGGTATTTGTTGTGGAAGATGATTTCACAGGAAGTCACCGGACCACTACAGCCAATCACTGTTCTGAACTTTTGACATCATGACACCCAGAATGCTAGCCTCTGATTGGCATCAATGGTCACCTGACTTTGGGTGACATCATCTACAACAACAAACACCGGGACCATGACGGGGCTGCAGTGCTGGTGGCAGAAGACAGGTAAGTACACCTCTCTTTATTAGGTTAACGCAGCTGCAGCTATCGAGGAATGTTTTCCGGTAACCGTACAACCCCTTTAATAAAGAACAAGCCAGGGGTAAATCTATTGCGACTTGCCAGTACTGCTCATGGGATAGTGGCGCCCCATTTAATTTTGCACTATTGGGTGCCATGATTACTAGTTACATATCCGGTAGTCTGGACCACCCAGCTCCTATGTATCGCAGATCTAGATTTACAAAGACTTCTGTTGACATTGCTTTTTGGTTTTACTTCCACCCTTCCTCGTAAATTTTGCTTTTGCTTACAGTTCTCCGATGCAACGTTGTACCCTCACAGCCATAAATATATGATCCCCCCGGTGAAGCGCCTTTATAGGCATCCCTCAAAAGGACTATCATGCGGTGAAAATAAAAGCTGATATACAATCCCAGGCATCTTATCTGTTGTCTTAGCGTGTTACCCATAGAGACGGCGGTAGGGGGGATGGGTCATAAATCAAGAGCAGATGAGGCTCTCGTTAGAGCAAATTTAATTCTCGGAGATTCTGTTGAGTCAGGTGAAAAATAAAGAGACTTTTATATTATGGATCTGGACTGCGGACTCGTTAACATCCCGGTGAGCCTCCAGCCCTCCTTGTTTCGCTGCTTGTTCTGGAAAAGGCACGTTTGCAGATCATACATTATTTAAAAAGGCCGGAGCTCTGGGACCCGAGGATCACTTTAGATGAAAACAAAAAAAAAAAACGGGGCCTTGCTTCTCAACCGCAAACTGATGCATTTCAGCGGGATACTCAGAGAGGGCCCGTCAGCTCCTGCTCTATAAATCAGACTGCAGGAATTCGACTCAACCATTTTCTGGCAAACTCAGTAGGTGTCACCGGGAAATGAGAAGAAATTCGTGTTTTGTTTTACGTCTGGAGAATTGCTTTCTCTCTTTTTTTTTTTGTATGTGTTCATATTTAATTCATAACCACTTCTGCAAGGCCACGGAAGAAAAAAAGTGACGGAGGACTCCTAGCTTACACACATCGGGGATGAAAGATCTTCTTCCGTGACCTTCAGTTGAGCCTGTAACTTGGTGTCAATCATACATCATACGGTGTTCAACCAGGATTAGATCAATAGGAAGAAAAGAGAAGAAAGATGGCTTACCTTTAGGATACCAAGGATCTGTGAATTCATACTTTCCCATTCCAATCGTTCGTAACATCTGAACGCCATTTGGGTTTTCGGCGGTCAAAGTCTGGCTGTGAGGCAGCTGCGGAGGGGTCTGGCCATTTGTAGCTGGCACATTGTTAGGAAGCGCTGCAGAAGGTACGGCAGGTGGTGGTGGAGGAAGGATGGGACAAGTCATGTGACCGTTGCCTATCGCCGTATGGCCAGGATGAGGCACTTGACCGACGCCGGTCAAGGAGGACATAGCTATAGGTTGACTGTGTCTGTACATCGTTTGGCTCTGTAGGTTCACCATCATGTTGCTCAGAGGTTGTGCAGGTTGCTGGTGCTGTTGGAGTTGGTAGTGAGCTGTCATTAGTGGTAACTGTGGGGCAACGTGAGTGGGGATGGTAGGGGTGACGCCTATGATGGGAGCTTGCACGTTGGCTGCTTGGCTGTATATAGGAGGCTGGGTCATTCCATAGGTATGAGCTATAAGAGACGCCTGGGTTGCTGCAGAGACGGTCGTTGCCCACGGTGGGGTAGCTGGAAAAAAAGTAAAATGCATTAGGGATTATGGTCAATTTTATAATTCAGGTACATTTTTTTTTACAAAAAGACAATGTAGCTTTTGCCGAAGTCACAAAAAGAAAAAACTAACTCAAGCGTTGGAGGCTCCACTTGGTGCGGATCCATCCGTAAGTCCCAGACAAAACAGCACAGTGTTAATTTTGGATAGCCTGATCGAAGCCAGATAAATCCCACTCCTGTCAATGGGGGCCGCAACAGATTCATTTGGGATTAAAGAGAAGGGAAACAGAATTCCAAAAGGAGCCACCAAGGGATCAGAGATGCGTGACCCATGTAGTTCCACACTGATGTGGGTGACGCAGGAATACTTGCAGCCACCGTGTACCTTAATATTAATTATATAGCACTATTACTAGATTATTTATGGAGCTGGTAATTGGTCACTGTACGGGGGTATTATTTAAGCTCAGTATGGTGGCATTATGGGGTACTGTTACTTAGCCACTGTATAGAATATTATTTCTGCGGGGAATGGCAGTGGAAGCCTTGTATAGCATCGTTATTAGTTAACTTTATGTACGGAGCTATTATTTGGTCACTGTATGTTGGCATTATTTGAGCCCTGTATGGTAGTATTTACTAAGGTACTGTGCAGAAAATTATTTCTTCAGTGTATGGCAGTGGCAGTATTGTAAAGGTTGATTCAAAAGTCAGGGCCAACTGGAATTTCTTCAGAGATACAAGTAAGAAACTTTGTAGAACACTTTGATGAGTGAGGAGAAAACTTTTAAGTACTACAGTAGTGCCCCTTGGCCAACTTGGTGGCAGCCATCTTGGATTTAGCTCAAGAAACTTAAATGGAAAGGGGGTCATGGTTAACATTATTTAACCCTTTCTAATCCAATGTTGGTCCTGGACCGGCATTAAGATTTCCCTGCATAGCTCGATGTTGGACGAGGGTCAACACATATTTCTAAAATTATGCAGGACAGTAGTCTGATGTAGGAGGATGTTCTGCATATGTATGTTACAGTATACAGGACAGAGCTCCGATGTCGGAGTTATGTGGGGAAATCTTAATGTTGGACAACGGCCGAAACCGGATTGGAGAGGGTTCATTTACAAAAAAAATTGCTCATAAAATCATCAATACGAGTCATTTATATGTGTATCTATTGAGTAACTCCAAGGAATCCACAAAGTGCTATCCCACTGAAAATAAATAAGAGCCTGGGGAGTGCGTGGGTGGCAGGGAAATTGGATTGGAAAGGGTTAGTGGTGCAATTTCATCAGAATATGATGATATACTTCGTCTCTCTCTGCAGGGGGTAGCTTGGAAGAGCCAGGAGCAGTGCTCTGAGCTCCCGCCCCCTCTCTGCCTCCTCTCAGCCCCTCTGCTTTATTTGCAATGAGGAGAGGTGGGGCGGGGCTAATTATCGGAACTTAGCCCCACCCCGCCCTGCCTCCTTTCATTGCAAATAGTGCAGAGGGGCGGAGAGGGGGTGGAGAGGAGGCAGAGAGGGGGCAGGAGCTCAGTTCCTGCTCTTGGCTCTTCCATCCTCCCCCCTGCAGATGAGGACACCGTATATCGGCTCGGCCTGAAAACCGAGCCAATATACGTTCGTGTGAATCCAGCCTAAAGGTGTTGACCAAGATTAGAAAATAGGGTCTCCTTTCTATCCTGAAACAGCACCGTGGGCTGTGTTAGTTATTGCAGCTCAGCCCCATTTACTTGAATAAGGTGTTATACAGCCATGGTTGAGAGTAGAGCTGTTTCAGGGAAAAAATTACTTTGACCTTTTTCTAATATCGGACAATCCCTTTAAATTATGTTTTTTTCTCACCTATTATTGATTCATGTTAGAATAGTGAGGTTAAAGGGCCACTGTGGATATTTAGTAATGCACTAAATCTCCTATTGCACTTCTGGCTCCGACCCCAATGTCGACGTCTGGTTCAGCTGCACTGACAGTAGGCTGGAGAATCAGCTTCAGATCCTACCTATCAATTAAGTATATATGACCTATAGTGATGATAGGACATCAATAGTAAATTCCTAGAGCTGTGAATGCAACCATATTGGTTCAACCATGTATTTCCAGTATCAAATATTGCTCTTTTTTGGGAGGGGTGTGTGGTTGGGGTTTTTTGCTATTTAAGCATTTTCCCTTACATTATGTATGTCATACTATGGACATTTTTTTTTACATGAAGTAAATGTGGCTCCCATACAATAAGATTCAGTGTAGCGGGAGATAGAGCTGTAGGTGTTGTATGTAGTCCAGGAGATTTCTGACTTATCTGACAGTACACTGAGCTTTAATTAGAAAAAAGAATCAAATTGCAAGAGAAAACATGAGAATGGGATTTTCTCCAAGATGAAGTGTCTGCATGGTGACAGCAGAATGACACAACATAATGACACAAAGCCAGGTCCCTGCAAGAGGGAATCTGCAATAGCAGCCCGCTCCCTGCTCATTACTCGGGATTTATGTCCTAGGACTTGATGTATTCTACAAACACATATCTCCTGAAATCCAGCATAGGAACACATAGTACCCTGTCCCCCACCCCCAGCTCCTGGTCATGTCACTCATCATCACCGAGCTGCTATTTCGGGGAAAGCCTCTGCTACAGGCAGCATTGAAGTGCTCATTAATAATGCACCAATTATCATAATGACTAGCTATATAATTATATACTGGATATGATGTGTACATCGCTCTTCTATGCCATGGAATTCAGCACAGAGACATAATGACACTTTTAGCACATAGAATATAAAGGGAAGCTCCGCCTGCAGAGACTCGATAAGGATAGAATAAGTCAACTGCACGACCAGTAATTCCCTAATATAATCTGATCATTGAAACTGTTACAGTTGCAGAGATGCTTATAAAGATTAGAATTGGAGAGGTTTTAAAGTCTTAACTAAAATGCAATATTGTATTACTGCTTAAAGGCTATAAAAACCTACGTGCATGAAAATCAATACACACATATCTTATTAATTCCCTGCAGAACAAAAGAAACACTTTTTTTGCATTGAGTTTTCCTTATCCTGCATTTAAAAAGCCTCATACTTGGTTTGCAAGTGCACCTATATTCAAGTTTCTGGCTTGACAGTGTTCCCAGTACTGGTCAGCTAGTCTATCTCACGAATGCACACAGGATCAGTTCTTCCTCCCCTAGTTTGGAGGCTGTGTAACATAACCACGCCCATTCAATGCTACACAGCTATCTCTCCATCCTCTCTCTCTGAGTAGCTGTTAACCCAATTTCCCCTTGCTGTTAAGAGCAGAGTATTCACACAGAGTGAATTACGGCTCTCTGCGATAGTAGTCTTCCCTGCTCTTTGTCCCTTCTGATCTTCTCCACCATCATTCTGCACTGTCATATAGCCCTCAGTAATAGTAGCTTTTCATGCTCTCTGTCCCCCCTGAACTCCCCCACCATCCCCCAGCACTGTCATACAGCCCTCTGTAATAGTAGCTTTCCCTGCTCTCTGCCCCCCTGAACTCCTCCACCATCCCCCAGCACTGTCATACAGCCCTCAGTAATAGTAGCTTTCCATGCTCTCTGCCCCCCCCCTGAACTCCCCCAACATCCCCCAGCACTGTCATATAGCCCTCAGTAATAGTAGCTTTCCATGCTCTTTGCCCCCCTGAACTCCTCCACCATCCCCCAGCACTGTCATATAGCCCTCAGACTCAGTAATAGTAGCTTTCCATGCTCTCTGCCCCCCTGAACTCCTCCACCATCCCCCAGCACTGTCATACAGCCCTCTGTAATAGTAGCTTTCCCTGCTTTCTGCCCCCCTGAACTCCTCCATCATCCCCCAGCACTGTCATATAGCCCTCAGTAATAGTAGCTTTCCATGCTCTCTGCCCCCCTGAACTCCTCCACCATCCCCCAGCACTGTCATATAGCCCTCAGTAATAGTAGCTTTCCATGCTCTTTGCCCCCCTGAACTCCTCCACCATCCCCCAGCACTGTCATACAGCCCTCTGTAATAGTAGCTTTCCCTGCTCTCTGCCCCCCTGAACTCCTCCACCATCCCCAGAACTGTCATATAGCCCTCAGTAATAGTAGCTTTCCATGCTCTTTGCCCCCCTGAACTCCTCCATCATCCCCCAGCACTGTCATATAGCCCTCAGTAATAGTAGCTTTCCATGCTCTTTGCCCCCCTGAACTCCCCCATCATCTCCCAGCACTGTCATACAGCCCTCTGTAATAGTAGCTTTCTCTGCTCTCTGCCCCCCTGAACTCCTCCACCATCCCCAGCACTGTCATATAGCCCTCAGTAATAGTAGCTTTCCATGCTCTTTGCCCCCCTGAACTCCTCCATCATCCCCCAGCACTGTCATATAGCCCTCAGTAATAGTAGCTTTCCATGCTCTCTGCCCCCCCTGAACTCCTCCATCATCCCCCAGCACTGTCATATAGCCCTCAGTAATAGTAGCTTTCCATGCTCTCTGCCCCCCTGACCTCCTCCACCATCCCCCAGCACTGTCATACAGCCCTCAGTAATAGTAGCTTTCCATGCTCTTTGCCCCCCTGAACTCCCCCATCATCCCCCTGCACTGTCATACAGCCCTCTGTAATAGTAGCTTTCCATGCTCTTTGCCCCCCTGAACTCCCCCATCATCCCCCAGCACTGTCATACAGCCCTCTGTAATAGTAGCTTTCCATGCTCTTTGCCCTCCTGAACTCCCCCATCATCCCCCAGCACTGTCATATAGCCCTCTGTAATAGCTCAGTGATAAGACAGTGAATGCGCATTCATAACAGGGGAGCTGACTAGGAGAGAAGCTGTCGGTTTACAGAATTTGCTAAGCTTTCAGTCCACCCGTCTGCAGTGACTTGAATAGCAATACAAGCATAGAAAGCAAACAATCAGAAATGTTTAATGAAAACCAATTACAAAAAGTCTACATTTCCAAAAGTACATTGATTGAAGAGTAGAAAAGTGTCCGTAGCCTTCAAATAGACGTTCCATAATGTAATGTTAGAATTGGGGTTGTTACAGTTGCAAATATAGCATGAAAGTTTAGAAACAGACTAAGTTGTGGTTCAGGACTCGGCCAGCTGTTGTGGCATGTCTATTGTATGAAATGATAACTAAGTATCAATTCCATAAGGTAATATTATTATTAGAGGTTCTACATTTACAGTTAGAGCAGAGAGGTTTATAAAGAGACTGTTGGCATCAGTTTAGAATTACAGAGTTCTGGATGCCCAACCTGTAATGCAATATTGTATTTGATCATTGCTTAAAGGGAATGTATCACCTATCATTTTATTTTTTACTAATAAACACCAGTTAGAGAGACGTTTTCTATTTTTCGAATCTGTTCTCATTTTCTAATAGTAGAATTTTTTTATTCTGTTGTCTATACATGACTATGGGGGGGGGCCATCTTTCCTGAGCTACATTTAGAGCATTTAGAGAGATGTTTTGCAGCAGCTTCATGGGCCATTCACACAAAGGACAGGAGGGGACACAGTGAGTTGTATGGGAGACTGTTCTAGGCATGTACTTAGACCCATGCCGAGGTTATTATGCAAGGAGGGGAAGTAGATGGTCACAGCTTATACCTATTGTGAATGGTGGGTCCTGTGTTATCTACATATAGGAGTCACCTCTCAGTGTAATCCTGCCTGTGATGTTAGTGAGATGACTGCTGAAAGGTTTTCTCCGCAGATCACTAGAAAAATGCAGATTTTGCACGGATTTGCTTTAAATAGTATTTTTTCTTGCATGCGGATTCCCCGTCTATAGATAGCAATGTGGCCGATCCGCGCGAAATCCGCACTAAAATGGAGCATGCTGCGGGTTTCTTTCCGCGCGTGAAAAACGCAAATTGATTAAAATGTCATTTGCGGGTGCAAAATTCAATTTAATTGACCGCAGATGGCCAATGATATTCCTATGGGCAAAATTTCACCCGCGGAATCCGCAATTCAATTTTGCTAGTGGACATGAAGCCTTGGGCTCTGTGCTCAGTGTGAAAAATGCAGGATTTAGGCCTCATGTCCACGGGGAAAATCAGGCCCGCTACGGATTCTCCATGGAGAATCCGTAGCGGGTCCCTCCTGCCCCGCGGACATGAGGGCTGAAAATAGAATATACTCACCTGCAGCGGGCCGTGCGTGTCTTCCCTTCTTCCCGGCCGGATCTTCTTTCTTTGGCCCGGCGGATGTGCATATGCGGATGTGCATATGCCGGGCACATCCGCCGGGCCGAAGCAAGAAGATCCGGCCGGAAAGAAGGGAAGACACGCACGGCTCGCAGCAGGTGAGTATATTCCACCAAATGGAGCATGGTCCGGATTTTTTCCTGCACGCGGATCCGCGTCTGCAGGGAAAAATGACATCCGCAGGTATTTAACTACCTGCGGGTGTCTAATGCAACTGCGTGCAGAAAAAACGCTGCGGATTTGAAATAATAATTTACAAGTGGACATGAGGCCTTAGGATTTTTTCAAATTACAGATTGTGACCGAAAATTTAAAAAATCTGCAAAAATTCTGAAAAAATATGTTTAACAAAAAAAGTTATTTCCTGATGGCACATTCACTTTAAATAGCAATTTCATAATACTGTATAACATTATCATTGGAATTTTCACAGCTGCAAGTGGAGCATGAAAGTTTATAAAGAGACTGATAGTTGTGGTTCAGAAGTGTAGAAGTCCTAGTTGTTATGCCTTCTAGGCTCGTTCACACGAGTGCTGTCCGCGCACATCACATGGTTTCCCATAGAAGCGTTCACATGAAGAAATTTTAGAATTGCAAAATCCTTGCACTTGCCAAAATATAGGACATGCGTGACTGCAATGCCCACATTTAAGGTCTGGGGTGCGAGTAAAGATAGGACCTGACCTATCTTTGGTGCACTGCGCAGGAGATTCTATTGACTCCTATGGGAGCAGGAGTTTATGGAAACTCCTGTGCAGGAAAAGAAGATTACAAGTCATTAGGAGGATTACAGCAGGACGTTAAAAACTTACAGCCCAGAAGTGCATTTTAAATGTCCAGCTGTAAACTCCTGTTAGTCCCCGCGGGGATGAGGGGACTCCCCAAGGGTGATCCTAATCACTGCGGGGACTAACAGGAATTTACAGCTGGACATTTAAAAAGTGCTTCTGGGCTGTAAGCTTTAAATGTCCCGCTGTAGGTAGCAGTGACTTCCTCTAACCCCACTGCTGGGCGATTCTCTCCAGCTCTTCCCCCATCATGGGAATCCTAAGGGATTTCCTCATAGTGGGGAGGGAGAGGGGGCAAGATTACAGGGCTCTCCTAAGGGTTTCCCCGCCCCTCTAGCGCTGCTTCTTCTCTCTCCTCCTGGAGCAGCTACGCTTTTCCGAGCGCAGCTGCTTCAGTGAATGGGCGATTTTCATGCTCATGAAGCTCGGGTCTTCTGCGTATGACACATTGCCCATTCATGCGATTTTTGGGGCAGTGTAGGCGTGCTTTCTTTGCGCCCCTATACTGTGCTAAAACAGCGCTCGAGTGAACGATCCCTTATACTGTTAAATAATAGCTTAAGTGGAGATTCCATAAAGTAAAGACATATAGGGCTAATTTTAATATCTTTTTCACTGACTTTTCTGTTTTCTGTTTTTAGTTTTATTACAGGGAAGAAGAAAAAAAAAGGTTTAAAATAATTTATAATTGTTTATTTTTAAAATTTGTATATTTACGCTAAAATATAGCACAGGAATGAGTTCCTCATTTTGTTTCCGAAGTATTGATATATAACATGTATAGTTTTGGATTGCAGGGCGCATATGGATAAAAGGAAGTGTGTGTGTGTGTGTGTGTGTGGGGGGGGGGGGGGTGCTTACTGCTGCCTATAGAAGTCTCTAGAGAAGAAAGGAGGAGTTTGCTGCAGAGCGACAGAGAATCAGAGAGACTCTCAAACACTGCTGCAGCTAATAATAAATGATTAAGGTCTCACAGCTATTGGAATCACATCTACACTGCTCAGGACTGCTGTGTATTGTCCTCCATACTGCTCTTTCTTATGAGCGAAATGGAAAAGATATCCGGCTCCCTATGTGTGCTGTGTGTAGATCCATCATAGCAGTTAGTCTACACCCACCGGCTCAGGGACAGGTGAGAATTAGAGATGCAACCTGCAGAGGGGAAAACTGGTAATACATGCTATCTATATACAAGTCAACTAATAGGCAGACATAGTGTTATTTCTCATACACACAGCAGCTTATTCTGAAAAGTCATCTGAGACTGCAGTTACGCTTTGAGGCCTTAGTCAGACGGGCGTTTTTTCGCGCGATTTGCGGATCGCATGACGGATGCGCATCCGCAAATCGCGTGACCGGGGCCCGAAAATCGCCCGAAAATCTGCTCCTAGCCGCGTTTCATTAGAAACGGGCCGGAGCTGTCCAGCGCATTGCATTCAATGGAGCCGGCAATACAGCCGGCTCCATTGAAAGCAATGCGCTGCGGGCGAGCGCGGGATGAATTGTCGGAAAGGGGTTAAATATATAAGCCCTTCCCTGCAATTCATCCAAAAATGTGTTAAAATAAAAAAAATATATATACTCACCTTGTCCCGGCAGCCGGAGTTCAGCGCTGAGCCAATCAGAGGCAGGTCTCACTCACACCCCCTTCACACCCACTGCAGGCCGGCCGTGCTGAACTCCGGCTGCCGGGACAAGGTGAGTATATATATATTTTTTATTTTAACACATTTCTGGATGAATTACAGGGAAGGGCTTATATATTTAAGCCCTTCCCGACAATTCATCCCGCGATCGCCGGCAGCCCATTGCTTTCAGTGGGCAAACATCGTTCTTCTCTGCCACAGCTGTTACAGCTGTGGCAGAGAAGAATGATTTGTCTTCTATATGTTCTCAATGGGGTCGGCGCTGCTGCCGCCGGCCCCATTGAGCGCATATAGAGAAGAGAACAGGAATCGCAGATCGCAGATAGGTGCGATCTGCGATTTCTGTTCTATAATTTATCGGACGAGCGCAAAAACAGCACTCATGTGTCCGATACCATTGCAAAGCAATGGTTTTAAATAATCGCCAGACGCATGCTCATGCGCAAATCGGGCGAAAAAACGCCTGTCTGACTAAGGCCTAAGGCTCTGAATTTAAGTAAATGCTGCAATACCAGAAGTGACCTATGAACAAAAGTGGCGCTGTTTATGGAAAACAACGCATATTCCTCTATAATGTTCAAAATAAAAAATATGCACATAATAAGAGTAATAGATCGGTCAAAAGCATCTTGCTGACAGTTTCTACAAACCAACATATTCTGCATTTCACGGCTCCGCCTTTTTCAGCACTGATACATGCTTACCTGGGTTTTCACCTTTCCTCATTTGCTTGGATGGAGGCTCCTCAGTATCCCACGGAGTGGATTGGTTGATAGGAGTCTGACCCCACCTGACACTGGTTGCAAGCAATTGTCCTTGTGACTGTTTCTCAGCCTTGGATAAGACAGGAGTCTGAAAGATAAACAGTGATATGATTTAATCAGATAACATGGATGAGGCTCGCTTACTATCACTGAATGAATGAATGAACAGGAGAAGAATAAATGTAAAAAGTTTCAGAGGTGCTAAAAACGTAAAAGCTATTGTCCTCTGTTATCAGTCAAAAAGCACAATGTTTTGGTACTTATTTATTTTTTCTGACAACTTTCACCATGTAGGACGCATAATGCGTTGCTTTGATGAATCTGGCTTTTTACAGATGCAGCACTAGCAAATATATATTTTTATTTTGATTTTTTAATTATAATTATGAGTGAAGTTTAAAAAGAAAAAAAACTTTTATTAACCTTTATTTTTTTAAATAATGAATGAAACTTTTTTTCTAATTTTTCAATCCCCATAAGGGACTTGAACTTGTGATAATTTGATCACTCCTGCAGTATGACGTAATACCATAGTATTACATTATACTACAATCCGACAAGCAGTCTGTTAGGCCATGCCACAGCTTCATAGGCAATCTACACTGACAGCCTTGAGAGTCTTCAGAAGGTCCCTGGCTGCCAGTCCCAAGAACTCCTCCAATCTAGGCATTTAATTCTTTCCAATCCACTGTCTGACGTCTTCAGACATTCTGATTGAAGGCTGTACAGCTCCGATGTCGGAAGACATCCGTCAGGGTATTCTTACTGTACATTACTGGCTGCTCTGCTGTTGGGCGCCTCTCCAGCATGTCACATGCTGCAGTACTGGCTCTAGCCAGCAGATGGCACCATTGCATAACGGCAGAAAGAGAAAGCCCCCTAGGAAACCCTGAATCCAAAATTGGATTGCAAGGGGCTAAAGGGTGCTGATCGCGGTTGTTGTAGGCGGGTGTAAAAAAACGCCTACCGCTGCATTGTATGGATTAGGATCAACCCTTGATCCCACTCCATACAAACCTCCATGGCCTAACTGTACATCATGGAGCATTAATGGGGTAAGATCTCATCCACTTTCCTACCGCTGTCTTCCACCGGTGATGTCCAGATGGAAGATCTCCATGAGTTCCGGTACGTAGGGAAGAACATCCGTTAGCGAGTGTCTCATATCACTCGCTGGCAATGAATTGTGCGCAACGCAGCAGTATCAATAAAGCGAGGAGAGAACAATCTTCCCCGTCTCCTATCGCGGCATCTTCAGACGTCGGATCGGCATTAGAATGCCCTGCGAGGATATTTGATGGAATATCTCTTTAAGTAATCATTTTCCTGGTGGAACAAAGGCCGCTCTCCGTCTGCTCTCTGCCGCAGCTTTATGTTGGGATTATTTGTGCTCTTATATAGATATATATGAAGCGAGCGCGACGATAAGATCTGTAGAACATGAGAATCCGCTATGTAGCTGCCGGCTTTACTCACTAGATGGGATCGGCGCGTCTATTGGCGGAGCCGCCGTCTTAGATTTTTCTATTGAATTGAAAGTAATACGAACAGAAAAAAAATCGCTTATATTGTAATTCCATCTATTATTAACAACAATCTGTCTGGCGTGCAGAACCCATTTAGGGCTCAGAATGAGAGAAGTGGAGCTCCAGCCACGATTTACTGTATCCACGCTGAATGGACACTTTATTAGAGACCCCCATCTCGTGGGGCAAATGACTTTGGGTCACATGAAGAAATACACGGCATGTCCTATTTTGGTGAGTATTAAATAGGTCCCTTAAAGGGGTTGTCCCGCGAAAGCAAGTGGGGTTAAGCACTTCTGTATGGCCATATTAATGCACTTTGTAATATACATCGTGCATTAAATATTGGCCATACAGAAGTTATTCACTTACCTGTTCCGTTGCTGGCGTCCTCGTCTCCATGGTGCCGTCTAATTTTCAGCGTCTAATCGCCCGATTAGACGCGCTTGCGCAGTCCGGTCTTCTCCCTTCTGAATGGGGCCGCTCATGCCAGAGAGCGGCTCCTCGTAGCTCCGCCCCGTCACGTGTGCCGATTCCAGCCAATCAGGAGGCTGGAATCGGCAATGGACCGCACAGAAGACCTGCGGTCCACCGAGGGTGAAGATCCCGGCGGCCATCTTCACAAGGTAAGTAAGAAGTCACCGGAGCGCGGGGATTCGGGTAAGTACTACCCGTTTTTTTTTTTTTTAAACCCCTGCATCGGGTTTGTCTCGCGCCGAACGGGGGGGCTATTGAAAAAAAAAAAAACGTTTCGCGCGGGACAACCCCTTTAAGTCAAATGACCTGCTTAAATACGCAGCGAATATGCAGAAAGCCTTGGTATTTGCGCATCTTAACAATTGGCCTCTTTTGGGGTTTTTTGCACGAATGAAAACACCGCATATTACACGACCGAAACCAGCATACGCCTGTGTGAACAAGCCAGCAATGGCGCAGGAGCTGGTTGTCTGCTGCTGTAATAGCCCACCCATGCCAAGGAATGGTGAGTCGTGCATCCATACATGATAGGCTGGGCTCACACGACCGGATTTGAATTGCGGATTCTGCGATCAGCGTCCGCGCGGACTTAACTTTTACGTATTTTTTGTGTGCACAGGGTCACCGGCAGGATTCGCTGTGAGCCTTCCGCAGAATCTGACCCAGCGTCAGCGTTGTACTCAGCTGCATTTGACTATGCACCGTCTGTTTATCAGAAGGATCCCTGACATCCTTCCCTGACCCCTTTCGCTAATGAAATCTTTACATCCGCAGCACCCCCGTTCGCTGGATGTGTTTTTTCTCGATCACACCACTATTGGTATACTCCCCACATCGCTGCACGAGAAAACCCTACAAGTGGCAGTGAACTCCTGGCACCGCTAGTCTAGCCTTGATGACCCATCCTTGTCGGAAGTTGCTCAGTTGACACTGAAACTGATCCGCGGAAAACTTGTTACGTGATTTTATGCTGCACTATGGGGTCTAATTTCCATACGGAGAAGCTCCAATCATGAAAGGGCCGGGGTCTCTAATAAAGTGGCCATCCAGTCTATAAGAACAGAATTTGGGATATATTCAGGCTTAAGCGCAGATAATCGCATGAAATACAATGTAGTTTGCACTGCTGTTTGCATTCCAATGCTCGGCTCCCCAGTAGGTTGGTATATCCTCCTATAGAATATATATATATATATATATATATATATATATATATACAGTCAGTAGGGCTTCTGTGACACAAGAGGACATCAGGTGTCCGCAGTGGCTCCAAAGTTCATTATGGACATAAATCTGTATCCACTCCTGGAAACAATAGAGAAGAGCAGAACCGTCCAACACCGCTACAAAAATAGCTAAAAAGTTGATATAACAGATGCTGGGGAGATATTTCTTCCACTGTGTTTCCAGGCAGGAGATGAAACAGCCATTGTAAGGCGACCCTGGCCCGGTATTTACCCCTCATCTGCCAATTCCATTTACAAAAGCCAAAAAAGCCCTTGAATATAAAACACATCGGGTTAAAGCATTGTATGACCAAAACAGAGGGAGCCATTATCTGCGCCAATTGTCTATCACACATCCGTAATACTTCTCCAGGACGGAACGTGAGCACTGACCTCAGTAACCGGTATTACAGGAACACTAGACACTGACCTAAGAAAAACGAAAGGAGTTGTAAACTACGGATGGCCTATCCTGACAACAAGCCATCAATAGTAGATCAACGGGGATCTGTCACCAGGGATCCCTCCAATCAGCTGGTCCCTGGGCCAGTGTGCTCATCACTGAGGGGATTTCTGCATCTAGCAAGATGCCTCCCAGCCAGATGCAAAGCAGCCTATACTTGCCCATTTGCTTCATCTTAAAGGGGTCGTGCCAAGTTGTAAAGTTACCCCCTATCCACAGGATAGGGGATGAGTTTATGATCAGTGGGGTCTGACTGCCAGAACCCCCACTGATCCCGGGAACAGGAATCCAGTCAGTCCCTGAGTGCCCAAATGGAGAAGAGGGTGCACAGGCAGACTGCCACTCCATTCCCCTCAATGATGGAGACTATCGAGTTCAAGTGCTTCAGCAATCTCAGGCGCTCATCGAAATGAATGGGGCAGTAGCAGCGTGCCTATGTGACCTTCACTCCATTCACTCAGGGGTCAACTGGACCCGTGTTCTCAGGATTGGTGGTCATCAGCATATAATCCATAGTGGTCAGATCCCCACGATCATAATGCTATGCCCTATCCTGTGGAGACAAGATAACTTTATACCCTGGCACAGACCTTTAACATCCACTAACCCTAGAGATGGAAGACGGAGCAGGAGACGCACCCAACGCATCCTTGGACGCATTCAGAGAACTTTTTAACTCCGCAGTTTTAATAAACTTTAGTAAACTTTTCTATTATCCAAGTTGAAGATCAACAACAGAAGAGCTGACAATACTTCCCGGCAGTCCAGTCACTGTTTTATTTGCATTAAACACGACAGCAGATACATAATGATGGGAATAAAAAGCCGAATATTGTTTATCTCCCGCTAAGTGAATGTGTCGGTAATTCATCACACTGGTTTAAGTCATTGGGGAAATAATTAGTGAGGAGAGGATGGCACACAAGATGGGGACGTGGCAAGAAAATAATCATACGCTGACGGTTGTGGACCGGCGTCTCAGACACAAACAAAGAGATCAGTCACATCAGAATTGAAGCAAGAAGCCTGGAAGCTCCCTCAACCCCCATGGACTCTCATTCAAGGGCAAATGTCAGTGAAGGTCGCTGAGTATCACCGGAGAGGTCACACCAACATCTATTAATGTGCATTCACGACTCTGACACTTATCATAGAACTTAACAACACCAAAATATTTATTGCACTTTTACTAATCAGGTTCCTTCATTCCTATAATGTCAGAAAATCTATCTATCTATCTATCTATCTATCTATCTATCTATCTATCTATCTATCTATCTATCTATCTATCTATCTATCTATCTATCTCATGTCTATCTATCTATCTCATATCTATCTATCTGTCTATCTATCTATCATATATCTATCTCATATCTATCTGTCTATCTATCTATCTAT